>NC_069499.1:1370361675-1370961675 GCF_027579735.1 Bombina bombina | reverse complement strand
AATCCCTAATAAAGTATTTAACCCCTAAACTGCCACTCATGGACACCGCCGCCACCTACATTAAATGTATAACCCCCTAATGTGAGCCTTTACCACGCCGCCATCTACAGGGAGTGCAGAATTATTAGGCAAGTTGTATTTTTGAGGATTAATTTTATTATTGAACAACAACCATGTTCTCAATGAACCCAAAAAACTCATTAATATCAAAGCTGAATAGTTTTGGAAGTAGTTTTTAGTTTGTTTTTAGTTATAGCTATTTTAGGGGGATATCTGTGTGTGCAGGTGACTATTACTGTGCATAATTATTAGGCAACTTAACAAATAACAAATATATACCCATTTCAATTATTTATTTTTACCAGTGAAACCAATATAACATCTCAACATTCACAAATATACATTTCTGACATTCAAAAACAAAACAAAAACAAATCAGTGACCAATATAGCCACCTTTCTTTGCAAGGACACTCAAAAGCCTGCCATCCATGGATTCTGTCAGTGTTTTGATCTGTTCACCATCAACATTGCGTGCAGCAGCAACCACAGCCTCCCAGACACTGTTCAGAGAGGTGTACTGTTTTCCCTCCTTGTAAATCTCACATTTGATGATGGACCACAGGTTCTCAATGGGGTTCAGATCAGGTGAACAAGGAGGCCATGTCATTAGATTTTCTTCTTTTATACTCTTTCTTGCCAGCCACGCTGTGGAGTACTTGGACGCGTGTGATTAGGCATTGTCCTGCATGAAAATCATGTTTTTCTTGAAGGATGCAGACTTCTTCCTGTACCACTGCTTGAAGAAGGTGTCTTCCAGAAACTGGCAGTAGGACTGGGAGTTGAGCTTGACTCCATCCTCAACCCGAAAAGGCCCCACAAGCTCATCTTTCATGATACCAGCCCAAACCAGTACTCCACCTCCACCTTGCTGGCGTCTGAGTTGGACTGGAGCTCTCTGCCCTTTACCAATCCAGCCACGGGCCCATCCATCTGGCCCATCAAGACTCACTCTCAGTTCATCAGTCCATAAAACCTTAGAAAAATCAGTCTTGAGATATTTCTTGGCCCAGTCTTGACGTTTCAGCTTGTGTGTCTTGTTCAGTGGTGGTCGTCTTTCAGCCTTTCTTACCTTGGCCATGTCTCTGAGTATTGCACACCTTGTGCTTTTGGGCACTCCAGTGATGTTGCAGCTCTGAAATATGGCCAGTGGCATCTTGGCAGCTGCACGCTTGACTTTTCTCAGTTCATGGGCAGTTATTTTGCGCCTTGGTTTTTCCACACGCTTCTTACGACCCTGTTGACTATTTTGAATGAAACGCTTGATTGTTCGATGATCACGCTTCAGAAGCTTTGCAATTTTAAGAGTGCTGCATCCCTCTGCAAGATATCTCACTATTTTTGACTTTTCTGAGCCTGTCAAGTCCTTATTTTGACCCATTTTGCCAAAGGAAAGGAAGTTGCCTAATAATTATGCACACCTGATATAGGGTGTTGATGTCATTAGACCACACCCCTTCTCATTACAGAGATGCACATCACCTAATATGCTTAATTGGTAGTAGGCTTTCGAGCCTATACAGCTTGGAGTAAGACAGCATGCATAAAGAGGATGATGTGGTCAAAATACTCATTTGCCTAATAATTCTGCACTCCCTGTATATTACCTATCCCCTAATGTGAGCCCCTTACACCGCCGCCATCTATATTAACCACCCCCTAATGTGAGCCTCTTACACCGCCGCCACCTACATTAACTACCCCCTAATGTGAGCTCCTACCCCACCGCCAGCTATATTAAAATTATTAACCCCTAATTTAATCCCCCTACACCGCCGCCACCTATATTAAAATTATTAACCCCTAATCTAATCCCCCTAAAGTAATCACCTCTATTACCAGCCCTTAAAAGGGCCTTTTGCGTGACATTGCCCCAAAGTAACAGCTCTATTGCCAGCCCTTAAAAGGGCTTTTTGCGGGCCATTGCCCTAAAGTAATCAGCTCTTTTACCAGCCCTTAAAAGGGCTTTTTGCGGGGCATTGTCTCAAAGAAATCAGCTCTTTTGCATCTAATCTAAATCCCCCTACACCACCGCCACCTATAATAAATGTATTACCCCCTAATCTAATCCCCCTACACCGCCGCCACCTATATTAAATAGATTAACCCCTAATCTGACCCCCCTACACCGCCGCCACCTATATTAACTATATTAACCCTAATTATATTAGGGTTAATATAGTTAATATAGTTATTAGATTATATATATTAACTATATTAACCCTATCTAACCCTAACACCCCTAACTAAATTCTTATTAACCCCTTAATGACCACAGCACTTTTCCATTTTCTGTCCGTTTGGGACCAAGGCTATTTTTACATTTCTGCGGTGTTTGTGTTTAGCTGTAATTTTCCTCTTACTCATTTACTGTACCCACACATATTATATACCGTTTTTCTCGCCATTAAATGGACTTTCTAAAGATACCATTATTTTCATCATATCTTATAATTTACTATAAAAAAAATTATAAAATATGAGGAAAAAATTGAAAAAAACACACTTTTTCTAACTTTGACCTCCAAAATCTGTTACACGTCTACAACCACCAAAAAACACCCATGCTAAATAGTTTCTAAATTTTGTCCTGAGTTTAGAAATACCCAATGTTTACATGTTCTTTGCTTTTTTTGTAAGTTATAGGGCCATAAATACAAGTAGCACTTTGCTATTTCCAAACCATTATTTTTCAAAATTAGCGCTAGTTACATTAGAACACTGATATCTTTCAGGAATCTCTGAATATCCATTGACATGTATATATTTTTTTTTAGTAGACATCCCAAAGTATTCATCTAGGCCCATTTTGGTATATTTCATGCCACCATTTCACCGCCAAATGCGATTAAATACAAAAAATCGTTCACTTTTTTACTAATTTTTTCACAAACTTTTGGTTTCTCACTGAAATTATTTACAAACAGCTTGTGCAATTATGGCTTAAATGGTTGTAAATTCTTCTCTGGGATCCCCTTTGTTCAGAAATAGCAGACATATATGGCTTTGGCGTTGCTTTTTAGTAATTAGAAGGCTGCTAAATGCCACTGCGCCCTACACGTGTATTATGCCCAGCAGTGAAGGGGTTAATTATGGAGCATGTAGGGAGCTTTTAGGTATAATTTTAGCTTTAGTGTAGTGTAGTAGACAACCCCAAGTATTGATCTAGGCCAATTTTGGTATATTTCATGCCACCATTTCACCGCCAAATGCGATCAAAAACGTTAAATTTTTCACAATTTTAGGTTTCTCACTGAAATCATTTACAAACAGCTTGTACAATTATGGCACAAATGGTTGTAAATGCTTCTCTGGGATCCCCTTTGTTCAGAAATAGCAGACATATATGGCTTTGGCGTTGCTTTTTGGTAATTAGAAGGCCGCCAAATGCTGCTGCATTTCACACGTGTATTATGGCTAGCAGTGAAGGGGTTAATTATGTAGCTTGTAGGGAGCTTGCAAGGTTAATTTTAGCTTTAGTGTAGAGCTCAGCCTCCCACCTGAAACATGAGACCCCCTGATCCCTCCCAAACAGCTCACTTCCCTCCCCCACCCCACAATTGTCCCCGCCATCTTAAGAGTTTCTGCCAGTACTAAAATAAAAGCTATATTTGGGCTTTTTTTGTGGGTTTTTTTAGCATATTTACATATGCTGCTGTGTAGGATCCCCCCTTAGCCCCCAACCTCACTGATCCCCCACTAAACAGCTCTCTAACCCTCCCCCTCTGCCTTAATGGGCGCCATCTTGGGTACTGGCAGCTGTCTGCCAGTACCCAGTTTAGTAAAAAATTTGCCTTTTTTTTTTAAAAAAAATCCCTTTTCTGTAGTGTAGCTTCCCCCCCCCACCCCTTCCAGATCCCTTAGCTGTTTATTTAGAAGTTTTAAAACTTTTTGTTTGGTGCTTTTTACAGCTTTATTTTTCTGCAGTGTAGCGGTTCCCTCCCGCTCCCGCCCCGTGCACGCGCCCGCCCGCCGCCCCCGTGCAAGCGCGCGCTCCCGTGCGCGCTCCCGACTGTCCCGCCCCCGATCCCGCCCCCCTTCCCTCTACTCGGCACATCGATGGCCGCCCACCCGCCTCCCAGGCTTGCTCCCACCCACCACAGAGTGGCTCTCTCTGCATCGGATGGCCATGGGTGGTTATTGCAGGATGCCTCGATATCGAGGCATCACTGCAATAACCGGAAAGCAGCTGGAAGCGAGCAGGATCGCTTCCAGCTGCTTTCCAGACCAAGGACGTACGCCACACGTCCTCGGTCATTAACTGTCTTTTTTTTGAGGACGTGTGGCGTACGTCCTTGGTCATTAAGGGGTTAAAATAAATATAATTAATATTATTAATTAAATATTCCTATTTAAAACTAAATACTTACCTATAAAATAAACCCTAAGATAGCTACAATATAATTAATAATTACATTGCAGCTATTTTAGGGTTTATATTTATTTTACAGGTAACTTGGTATTTATTTTAACAAGGTACAATAGCTATTAAATAGTTAATAACTATTTAATAGCTACCTAGTTAAAATAATTACCAATTTACCTGTAAAATAAATCCTAACCTAAGTTACAAATACACCTACACTATCAATAAATTAAATAAACTACAAATATCTAAACTAAACTACAATTAAATACACTAAACTAAATTACAAAAACAAACAAACACTAAATTACAAAAAATAAAAAAAGATTACAAGAATTTTAAGCTAATTACACCTATTCTAAGCCCCCTAATAAAATAACAAATGTCCCTACCCTAATCTAAATTACAAAAGTTAACAGCTCTATTACCAGCCCTTAAAAGGGCCTTTTGTGGGGCATGCCCCAAAGAAATCAGCTCTTTTGCCTGTAAAAAAAACAACCCCCCACCCCCCCATTACAACCCACCACCCACATACCCCTATTCTAACCCACCCAATCCCCCCTTAAAAAAACCTAAGTCTAACACCCAAGTGCTCCTTACCTGTCCTGAAGACCGGCGGAGAAGGTCCTGTTCCAGGCGGCGACCTCTTCTTCTTCCAGGATCTAGCCGGCGCGGAGTGGAGGAGTTGAAGACCGATGACCGCGGAGCTGAAGACCGTCCATCTGGAACTGAAGACCGGCGATGCTGGAACTGAAGATCGGCGATGCTGGAACTGAAGATCGGCGACGCTGAGGTAGCTATTAAATAGTTATTAACTATTTAATAGCTATTGTACCTAGTTAAAATAAATACCAAGTTACCTGTAAAATAAATATAAACCCTAAAATAGCTACAATGTAATTATTAATTATATTGTAGCTATCTTAGGGTTTATTTTATAGGTAAGTATTTAGTTTTAAATAGGAATATTTTAATTAATAATATTAATATTAATTATATTTATTTTAATAAGAACTTAGGGGTGTTAGGGTTAGATAGGGTTAATATAGTTAATATATATAATCTAATAATTATATTAACTATATTAACCCTAATATAATTAGGGTTAATATATATAATATAATAACTATATTAACTATATTAACCCTAATATAATTAGGGTTAACATAGTTAATATAGCTGGCGGCGGTGTAGGGGGGTCAGATTAGGGGTTAATCTATTTAATATAGGTGGCGCCGGTGTAGGGGGATTAGATTAGGGGATAATACATTTATTATAGGTGTAGGGGGATTTAGATTAGATGCAAAAGAGCTGATTTCTTTGAGACAATGCCCCGCAAAAAGCCCTTTTAAAGGGACAGTTTACTCAAAAAATGTCTCCCCTTTAATTTGTTCCCAATGATCCACTTTACCTGCTGGAGTGTATTAAATTGTTTACAAGTAGCTCCTTTACCCTTATATTGGCATTTGAAATTGTTAATTTAGCAAGTGGTATCCCCACCTATTCTGAAAGTTTGTGGCCGCAGGTCCCAGCTATAGATAAGCTTTGTAAACACAGCCAGTAGAAGAAATTACACTCCCAGTGTGATAAAGCAGAGATAAGGTAATAAAATGTTGATTTTCCATTGTTCTCTCAAAGTATTGGTGATTGTTTTAAGGACAGATATAAGATAAAGAAGCAGGTATATGTACACAATGTGATACAGTAATGAGATCTGATTATACCTACAAGCTCAACCTATTTTATTAGGCTGTGGCTTCAAAACACAAAATCAGAGCTTTAATATATAGAAATAAACCTTAAAAGCTAATTTTCATACATTTTTTACTCTGCAGTTGGTAAAAAAAGCAATTGTAAACACATTAAGGGAAAAACTATTTTACAGTATACTGTCCCTTTAAGGGCTGGTAAAAGAGCTGATTACTTTAGGGCAATGGCCCGCAAAAAGCCCTTTTAAGGGCTGGCAATAGAGCTGTTACTTTGGGGCAATGTCACGCAAAAGGCCCTTTTAAGGGCTGGTAATAGAGGTGATTACTTTAGGGGGATTAGATTAGGGGTTAATGTATTTAATATAGCTGGCGGCGGTGTAGGGGGATTAAATTAGGGGTTAATAATTTTAATATAGCTGGCGGCGGGGTAGGAGCTCACATTAGGGGGTAGGTAATATAGATAGCGGCGGTGTAAGGGGCTAACATTAGGGGGTAGATAATATAGATGGCGGCGGTGTAAGGGGCTCACATTAGGGGGTAATATAGATAAAATAGGTAGCGGCAGTGTAGGGGGCTCACATTAGGGGTAATATAGATAAAATTGGTAGCGGCGGTGTAGGGGGCTCACATTAGGGGGTAATATAGATAATGTAGGTGACGGCGGGGTCCGGGAGCGGCGGTTTAGGGGTTAATAACTTTATTAGGTGTGGCGGGGTCCGGGGCGGCGGTTTAGGGGTTAATACATTTATTATTATTAGGAGAGTGAGGGGGGATAGCGGATAGAGGGGTATACGCGTCGGGCTATGTTTAGGAGGCGTGTTAGACAGTACGGGTGATTTAATAACTTAGTCAGGTTTTTTATGCGGCAGCAGTTTTTAAAGTGCCGTAAGTCACTGGCAACTCCAGAAATTTGTATTTACGCAGATTTCTGGACATCGCTGGTTTGTGAGACTTACGGCACTTTAGCATCTGACGGCGCCGTATATGGGATAGCTCGAGTTGCGAGCTGAAACTACGGGCGGCGCAGGTTTTCTACGCTTGCACCGAAACCTGCGCCGTATATCGGATCGCACCCTTGATCCCTATAAATATTACCTTGTATACCGTCTATGTTTATATAGCGCTGCAGAATCTTTTGGCGCTTAAATAACTGATAATAATAATAATTTTGAAAGCATGGTCTATAATCTACATGGCTTCAGAAGTAGACCCTCTTACTTTGATAATACTAGATATCCTAAACACTTAACAGAGTGATCTGCATGACAATCTACTTTTTTGGATATTTTTTGAATCACCAGAGCTCATCTCCTACTCACAAATCATGGCTTTGGCACTGTGGATTTTGATGTTTGGAGTGAGACTGATGGGCAAAAGCAATCTAACAAATACTCTACTGATTCCTTACAAATAGGTCTATTTCAACTTCATGGAAGTATAAAAAGATTTCTTTGACCTCAGAGTCTAAACTGAACCCCACTAGCAGAGGACCTAAAACAATGCCTCAATTCAGCATGGTTAAAGGGATATGAAACCCAATTGTTTTCTTTCATGATTCAAATAGAGCAGGCAATTCTAAGGAACTTTCTAATTTAATCATATTATCAATGTTTATTTGCTCTCTTGGTATCTTTATTTGAAAAGCAGGAATGTAGACTTAGGAGTTACCGGTTTTTGGTTCAGCACCTGGGTAACACTTGCTGATTAATGGCTAAATGTAACCACCAATCAAAAAAAATGTGCTGGCTCCTAATATTATATTCCTGCTTTTTCAAATAAAGATACCAAGAGAACAAAGAAAAATTGATAATAGTAGTAAAATTAGAAAGTTGCTTAAAATGACATGCTCTATCTGAATCATGAAACAAAAAATGTGGGTTTCATATCTCTTTAAGCCCCAAGTCACAGATGTGGTAGCCACTATGGGTCCGTATCTCTTACTATTATCACACCAACAGATTTTGTGCTTTTTGTTCACACATATTTATTGAAGAATCCACTTATTTCACAGGTTTTATAGCAGGAATTGCGGGATCTGTTGATCCCATAGGCTTTTGGTCTATTAACTGAACAGATTATGATCATGGTAGTCAGGAATAGGATAAAAGATTCCATTTTGTAACCACCAGACAATACAAGTTGTCTAACTGCTAATTACATGAGATTTTATATTTCTAGGCAGCTGTACACAAATGCATATGCTGCACATTTGTTGTGTCGCTGTCAGTCCCATTTTAATATTTGCGATAGCACTTACAGTTAAGTGTATTATGATTTCCTTATGACAGCTTCGCCATATGTTGCCCAGCTTCTCGGGCTCAGAACATATGGGACGGTTTTTCCTTCTCTGTTGTTACTAAATATTATGATGGTTTTCTTGAATATTTTGCATTCCTCTGAACACAATAGCAGTTAGAGCAAATCTTACGGGAGCATTACATTTAGTATTCAGTGCTTATAAATAACCATTAATCTACTGACTGTAATGATTTCTCTTTAATGTTTTACAGACCAACTGCTCAGTATGTATCTAGTTTATCTGAAAGCTAGATATGTGCTATATCTTATTATATATTTCCTTTCAGATTAACTGTTTTACAGCTGCACTTGGCTCTGAACATTAAACTATACTTATTAGATACAATTAATATACCCATTTATTCTGTTTCTGTCCAAGAAGCTGTTTATCTTTATCTTTTATTTTCCATGAGATAGTGTAAGAAACAGCTTAAAAGGACAGTCTACACCTTAGTCATCTTAAAGTCTTACCTTAGATTAAGCTGCAAATAGCCTCCTGCACTCCTTTCTATATCATGCAGCAGGAGCAGTAAACAAGTTATTTTAAAATGAATATTGTTTCTGGCCACTTTGAAATGGCTTCCAAGCTCCACCCACTGATGACATCACACTCTGGACTGCATAATAGGTACACTAGTTACAAAAGACTCACCAGTTGGATTCAACAGACTGCCATTGCTAATAAATGGACATTGTACAGTAGAGTTTTCTTTACATAAAAGTTTTTTTGTAGATGATCCATTTATATAGCACATCTGGGGTGTTTTTGTAAAAATGTATAGTTTTGCTTATTTTTTTAAATAACTGTGCTGATTTTTAGACTCCTAACCAAGCGCCAACGTTTTAGATGTATACTGATGTATACAGACTTCAGACTGCTTGTGTAATGGGTCTTTTCATATGCAGATGAGGGGGAGGGTCTGCTCTCAGTCCCTTTCAGTGGCTGTCCCAGCCTAACCTCATCAACAGTGCTAAATTGGAAGCTTCTAAGTAAGTTTTTAAAATGTTTTATACTGTATTTTATATCAGTATCTGTGCATATTATTCTTTATAGTAGTGTCTATTACATGCAGTTAAATGAAAATTGGTGTATACTGTCCCTTTAAGCAGAGTGCCTAGATGCAGCCCAGATTGTTATGTCATCAGTGGGCATAGTTTGGCAGTAATTTCAAAGTGGCCAGAAACAATATTTCTGAGGTAACATTGAAGGAGCCAATATGCTTCTCAAAGTTTTTGCTCTACGAGCAGAAAAATGGCAACCCTCAGCAATAATCTTCTTGAGTATGGCATCACTCTTGAGGATAGGTAAGCAACCACGTACTATGTCACATATCTTCGTGTAATCCCTACTGTAATTGGTAATGAAAGTTGGCTTGATACCTATTCTTTGTTCTGATTGTTTTTTATTCTTATTTTTGTGTATCAGATCCTCCTTATTCATTGAGTCCACTTTCAGTTTGGTTTCATTCAAAAGATTAGCATTATACCCATGGGCTTTTAATCTCTGATTGGTATGTGTGGCATGTAATTGGTATTTATGTTCTGTTGTACAATTTTCGTGTATATATATATATATATATATATATATATATATATATATATATATACAGGGCCGCTCTCAGGGGGTGAAAGGGGTGACTCCAGTCAGGGGCCCACAGGGCCAGGGGGCCCTCGAGGCAAGCACAACTATTATTATTTTTTTTTAAAAAATTGGCAGCCACCATAGGGCACTACAGCAGAGTGCTACTGAGCGCAGAAATGTCATTGCAAGAAGTAAAGCATTAGCATTTGAGAGGATTTCTGAGTGTGCACTAAACCACTATGCACAGTGTGAGACATATTTGGCACTTCAGTTTGTACACTGTATGCCTGAGTCCGATGGCAGATCACTTTCCTTTGCAGAGGAAGTAGGACTTACTTGGCAGATGTTTTTTATTTTTTGTGCAATTATGGATTGTAACTTCAGTGTGGTAGTTGTATGGTGGGGCCAAGGGTCCATAAAATCAATTTTTTTTTAGCAATATGCAGCAGTGTATTTATGAATAATTTACAATGCTGTATAAATTCTATATTTAAAACCATGCAGAAATGTTTCCTCCTCAATACACAAATGGTAGGTGCCTTTTTGGCAGATATGAATTTTTTATTTAGATATATATATTTTCATTACATTCCAGTTTACTGCCCCATTATGCAAGGACTTTCCAGATGCCAGGAGGCATGTTATCTAAGATTTTTGCATCTGCATAAAACGTTATACTCTCAAGCTAAGATTTCTCAGTGTTTGAAATGGGACCGGTTAACTTAACGCAGTTCAGTTTACACTACAGCTGACTTAAGTTTGAAATACATACAAACAAGCCTAAATCCTGCATTTAACCAGATATAATGGTATGAGACTGAGTATCACAGCTTATGGTTCCACCAAGACCATATAGAGTACAACATTTTCAAAATCCATAAGTACAGCTGACAGATGGGAACATTTGTACACCAGATTTGAAGTGGTTCTCTTGGTTGGGGAAAATGGCGGGAACCCCCCAAAACATATGTCAACCTTTCAAAAGTACTTTTATTCATCTACCCATTCTGATAGCTCATTAATGTACAATTTTAAATTCACAGAAGTTTTTTTTTCTTCACATTTACAAATATGATCATTTTATTTCTGCTATTTTTTTTATCATGCATCTCACACTGTTGATTTAGGGGATGGCAATGTGCAGACATTTTACCTCATGTGAGTGTTTCTGTGGGTGTCTGTGTTTATGTCTTTGTGCTTTTGTTGGTGTCTCAATGAGTGTGTATGTATTTTTTTCTTTGGGTCCCTCTGTGAGGGTGTGTGTGTCTGTCTTTGTGCATTTTCTGTGGATGTCTCTGTGAGGGTGTCTGTGTATGTCTTTGTGCATTTTCTGTGACTGTCTCTGTGAGGGTGTGTGCTTATGTGTATGTCTTTGTGCATTTTCTGTGGGTTCTCTATGAGGGTGTGTGTGTGTTTGTGTGTATGTATGTCTTTGTGTATTTTCTGTGGATGCCTCTGTGAGGGTGGGTGTGTATGTATTTGTGTGTTCTCTGTGGATGTCTCTGTGAGGGTGTGTGTATGTATGTTTGTGTTTTCTGTTGATGTCTCTGTCAGGGTGTGTGCGTATGTCTTTGTGCATTTTCTGTAGATGTCCCTGTGAGGGTCTGTGCGTATTTCTTTGTGCATTTTCTGTGGGTGTCTCTGTGAGGGTGTGTATGTATTTCTTTCTGTTTTTTCTGTGGATGCCTCTGTGAGGGTATGTGCATATGTCTTTGGGCATTTTCTGTTGGTCTCTCTGTGAGTGTGCATATGTCTATGTGTTTTCTGTGGATGTCTCTGTGAGGGTGTGTGTTTTCTGTGGGTGTCTCTGTGAGGGAGTGTGCATGTGTCTGTGTGTTTTCTGTGGGTGTCTCTGTGAGGGTGTGTGTGTATGTCTTTGTGTGTTTTCTTGGGTTGTCTCAGTGAGGGTGTGTGTGTATGTATGTCTTTGTGTGTTTTCTGTGGGTGTCTCTCTGTGTGTATATGTCTTTGTGTATTTTCGATGGATGTCTCTCTCTGTGTGTGTATGTCTTTGTGTGTTTTCTGTGGGTGTTTCCTTGAGTGCATGTGCAAGTTTGTGTTTGAGTTTGTGTGTGTGTGTCCATTGTCTGTTCTTTTTTAGGACATTTTGACTTTACTACTGATTATTCACCTCTTTCTACAGACTTTTAGACTGATGAGACCTTTCCAGAAGTCACCAATCCCCCACTTAACCTTTAAATTATTGTTTAGGCAGTTCAGTGCCCTTCCTTTCAGCCACTGCAAGCTGTTGTCATCATTATAGTTGGCATCTTCCTTGACAAAAAGATAATCAGAACTCCACATTTTGTCTTGTAAATCCCCTGTTTTGACAAAACTGTAGTCTACCTCATTACTTGTCCGGTCAGTGTAAACAAGTGCTGAGTGTCTGTGTCTGAGTGTGTTTGTGTGTTTCTTTGCATGTCTGCTAGAGTCTCTATATGTGAATCCTTATATGTGAGTGTGTGTTTGAGTGTATGAGTGTGTCTGTGTGTTTCTGTGTTTGTGTGTTACTACCTTTACAATGTTTCCATGTTTAAAGTGCATATACATTTTAGTCACTTGGTTAAAAATTGCAAATGTCAAAGGGGGGGCCTGATCAATGGTTAAGTAAGGGGCCCCACATTTCCTAGTGGCGGCCCTGTATATATATATCTACAGTCTATGAGTATGGCTTTAAGGAGCTGAAACGTGTTAGCCTGGGATGCCTATATGTGAATCCTTATGTGTGAGTGTGTGTTTGAGTGTGTCTGTGTGTTTCTGTGTTTGTGTGTTACTACCTTTACAATGTTTCCAAGTTTAAAGAGCATATACATTTTAGTCACTTGGTTAAAAATTGCTAATGTCAAAGGGGGTGGGGGGGGCCTGATCAATGGTTAAGTAAGGGGCCCCACATTTTCTAGTGGCGGCCCTGTATATATATCTACAGTCTATGAGTATGGCTTCAAGGAGCAGAAACGCATTAGACTTGGATGCCTTTGTCTAACTTTGCATTTTCATGGCTTGCATAAAATACTAACTTTTTAACTGGGACCACGATTGGATGTCTTCCTTTTCTTAACGTTTATATATATATATATATATATATATATATATATATATACCCCTGGGTTTTTGCAACTGGGAGTTTGGAGTGCTATCTTATACTATTTGTGTGTGTGTGTGTATATATATATATATATATATATATATATATATATATATATATATATATATTATTAAATTATAAAACTAACAGCACTATAGATATTAATAAATTGCAAGGCCGTTTCAGGCGTGTCTTGTTTTTGCTATAAATACCTCCTCTCTATAACCAACTTAAGCTTGGACATACAAAAAGGAACTATATATCCTTATGGGGAAATTGTTGCTCTCTGCCGTATAATTGTGCAAACAAAGGGATCACCAAGTTGTGAATTGTTAAATTGTATCAAACGAAGGCCTTTTGAAAAAGGAAAAAATGGCTACAATTGCAGCAGCTCTGGGGATCCCCTGTTCCAAATGGGACTTTAACTGAGAATTACTACAAGACAACCCAGGATTTTTCAAAAGCAAAAGTCAAATTTATTGATGTTTCGGGGAATAAAACTCCCCTTCTTCAGAACATCCAGTGTACACACAAAGCCGAGCTTACATACAGTGAACTAACAAAACAGTTACCTCCTTCTTCCTGTCCAAAAAAGCACCAAACATACATCATATGCAGTATAGTATATAAAGTGAACTCGGAAGTTAACAACCTTCACTTCCGATATTAGTAAACATCAAACTATTGAATCTAAAATGTACATAATTACATTCTTATTCCCTTATGCGGGTTAACATCCTATTTATAAATACCTCAATGTTGAATATCACATAATATCGTGCCCCAAACATATCGTGATTATGTGCCATCAATCCCCCATATCCGGAGAACTGGAAGTTACATCACTTCCGGTTCCGGTCTAACCGGAAATACGTCATGTGTGACGTATAGTATTATGCTGCAACAGTGCACATGTTTATTAATGTGAAGAATCACTCAAACATCCAATCTATACCCAGATGGTGTATATCCAGAACAACAGGTGGCTAAGCATTACAGAACAAACTTGGGAAAAATAACGTGATAAGTGTATATCGAAATTTACCAAAACAACAGATAAAAAGAATTCAATTAAACTAGAGGATGGACTACAGCATGAGATGTATAAACTCATACATACCGATAAACTCGGGGGGAAAAAAGATCAAATGGACATATCTCATACAGCAATACAAAGTTGGCAGTACCAAATTACTTAGGCCTAGATTTGGAGTTTGGCGTTAGCCGTGAAAACCAGCGTTAGAGGCTCCTAACGCTGGTTTTAGGCTAACTCCGGTATTTGGAGTCACTCAAAATAGGGTCTAACGCTCACTTTTCAGCCGCAACTTTTCCATACCGCAGATCCCCTTACGTCAATTGCGTATCCTATCTTTTCAATGGGATCTTTCTAACTCCGGTATTTAGAGTCGTGTCTGAAGTGAGCGTTAGACATCTAACGACAAAACTCCAGCCGCAGGAAAAAAGTCAGTAGTTAAGAGCTTTTTGGGCTAACGCCGGTTCATAAAGCTCTTAACTACTGTACTCTAAAGTACACTAACACCCATAAACTACCTATGTACCCCTAAACCGAGGCCCCCCCACATCGCCGCCACTCGATTAAATTTTTTTAACCCCTAATCTGCCGACCGCCACCTACATTATACTTATGTACCCCAATCTGCTGCCCCTAACACCGCCGACCCCATTATTATATTTATTAACCCCTAATCTGCCCCCCACAATGTCACCGCCAGCTACCTACAATAATTAACCCCTAATCTGCCGACCGCAAAGCGCCGCCACCTACATTATAGCTATGTACCCCTAATCTGCTGCCCCTAACACCGCCGACCCCTATATTATATTTATTAACCCCTAATCTGCCCCCCTCAACGTCGCCTCCACCTGCCTACACTTATTAACCCCTAATCTGCCGAGCGGACCGCACCGCTACTATTATAAAGTTATTAACCCCTAATCCGCCTCACTGCCGCCTCACTAACCCTATAAGAAATAGTATTAACCCCTAATCTTTGCGGGGCATGCCCCAAGAAGTTCAGCTCTTTTGCCTGTAAAAAAAAACATACAATACCCCCCCCCCAACATTACAACCCACCACCCACATACCCCTAATCTAACCCAAACCCCCTTAAATAAACCTAACACTAAGCCCCTGAAGATCATCCTACCTTGTCTTCACCTCACCAGGTATCACCGATCCGTCCTGGCTCCAAAATCTTCATCCCAAGCGGGGGTTGGCGATCCATCATCCGGTGGCTGAAGAGGTCCAGAAGAGGCTCCAAAGTCTTCATCCTATCCGGGAAGAAGAGGCGATCCGGACCGGCAACCATCTTGATCCAAGCGGCATCTTCTATCTTCATCCGATGACGACCGGCTCCATCCTGAAGACCTCCACCACGGACCCATCTTCTTCCGGCGACGTCCAACTGAAGAATGACGGTTCCTTTAAGGGACGTCATCCAAGATGGCGTCCCTCGAATTCCGATTGGCTGATAGGATTCTATCAGCCAATCGGAATTAAGGTAGGAATATTCTGATTGGCTGATGGAATCAGCCAATCAGAATCAAGTTCAATCCGATTGGCTGATCCAATCAGCCAATCAGATTGAGCTCGCATTCTATTGGCTGATCGGAACAGCCAATAGAATGCAAGCTCAATCTGATTGGCTGATTGGATCAGCCAATCGGATTGAACTTGATTCTGATTGGCTGATTCCATCAGCCAATCAGAATATTCCTACCTTAATTCCGATTGGCTGATAGAATCCTATCAGCCAATCGGAATTCGAGGGACGCCATCTTGGATGACGTCATTTAAAGGAACCGTCATTCGTCGTTCAGTCGTCGGCCAGGATGGATGTTCCGCGTCGGAGGTCTTCAGGATCCTGCCGCTCCGCTCTGGATGGATGACCATAGAAGATCCCGCTTGGATGAAGACTTCAATCGGATGGAAGACCTCTTCTGCCCCGCTTGGATGAAGACTTCAGCCGGATCATGGACCTCTTCAGCCCCCTGCTTGGGCTTGGATCAGGACATCGGAGGAGCTCTTCTGGACCGATCGGTGAACCTGGCAGGGTGAAGACAAGGTAGGAAGATCTTCAGGGGCTTAGTGTTAGGTTTATTTAAGGGGGGTTTGGGTTAGATTAGGGGTATGTGGGTGGTGGGTTGTAATGTTGGGGGGGTATTTTTTTATTTTGGGGGGCTTTGTTATTTTATTAGGGGGCTTAGAGTAGGTGTAATTAGTTTAAAATTGTTGTAATATTTTTCTTATGTTTGTAAATATTTTTTTATTTTTTGTAACTTAGTTCTTTTTTATTTTTTGTACTTTAGATAGTTTATTTCATTGTAGTTATTTGTAGGTATTGTATTTAATTTATTTATTGATAGTGTAGTATTAGGTTTAATTGTAGATAATTATAGGTATTTTATTTAATTAATTTATTGATAGTGTAGTGGTAGGTTTAATTGTAACTTAGGTTAGGATTTATTTTACAGGTAAATTTGTAATTATTTTAACTATTTTAGCTATTAAATAGTTCTTAACTATTTAATAGCTATTGTACCTGGTTAAAATAAATACAAAGTTACCTGTAAAATAAATATTAATCATAAAATAGCTACAATGTAATTATAATTTATATTGTAGCTATATTAGGATTTATTTTACAGGTAAGTATTTAGCTTTAAATAGGAATAATTTATTTAATAAGAGTTAATTAATTTCGTTAGATTAAAATTATATTTAACTTAGGGGGGTGTTAGTGTTAGGGTTAGACTTAGCTTTAGGGGTTAATACATTTATTAGAATAGCGGTGAGCTCCGGTCGGCAGATTAGGGGTTAATAATTGAAGTTAGGTGTCGGCGATGTTAGGGAGGGCAGATTAGGGGTTAATACTATTTATTATAGGGTTAGTGAGGCGGATTAGGGGTTAATAACTTTATAATAATAGCGGTGCGGTCCGGTTGGCAGATTAGGGGTTAATAAGTGTAGGCAGGTGGAGGCGACGTTGTGGGGGGCAGATTAGGGGTTAATAAATATAATATAGGGGTCGGCGGTGTTAGGGGCAGCAGATTAGGGGTACATAAGGATAATGTAAGTAGCGGCGGTTTACGGAGCGGCAGATTAGGGGTTAAAAATAAAATGCAGGTGTCAGCGATAGCGGGGACGGCAGATTAGGGGTTAATAAGTGTAAGGTTAGGGGTGTTTAGACTCGGGGTACATGTTAGGGTGTTAGGTGCAGACTTAGGAGGTGTTTCCGCATAGCAAACAATGGGGCTGCGTTAAGAGCTGAACGCAGCTTTTTTGCAGGTGTTAGGTTTTTTTTCAGCTCAAACAGCCCCATTGTTTTCTATGGGGGAATCGTGCACAAGCACGTTTTTGAGGCTGGCCGCTTGCGTAAGCAACTCTGGTATTGAGAGTTGAAGCTGCGTTAAAAATGCTCTACGCTCCTTTTTTGGAGCCTAACGCAGCCTTTATGTGGACTCTCAATACCAGAGTTATTTTTATGGTGCGGCCAGAAAAAAGCTGGCGTTAGCTACGCGGGTCCTTACCGACAAAACTCCAAATCTAGGCCTTAGTTAGAAAACCACACTTGTTGCATAGTTGCATTGTGACCACTTAAATCATATTAATTCCTCGACAAGGGATATAGTAGAGACAATTATCAACACTGTAAGTTAGCATCCCAAGTAGAGGGAACCACCTATCAAGGTCTAGGGGGTAATCAAGGAGATAACGTGAACTACGAATAACCCATGCCATCCCTTGATGTCACCAATGACTGTGGTGAAAGGTAGAATCCCGTCAACATGCGGAAGACCACCCCCACCCAGTCCCCATCCATAACACGCTGGTATCCCATTTGAAAAGGATAAATAGCTACATTATGATAATGCTCCAAAATCAGGTAAAGAATTTAGTCCCTTGGGGTGTATGGTATCCAATCGTAACATCCATTCTGCTTCTCTGTTTAGAAGCAGCTTGTTCCTGTCCTCACCTCGGGGGAATTTGGGGATGTGGTCGATGAGAATTATTTTGATGGCAGATACTGGATGCTTTGCCACTAGCCAGTGACAGGCCACCGGTTGGTCGGATTCGCCTTTCCTTATGGCCAATCTGATTGCGGCTCGATGGTTAGCCATTCTTTCACGGATAGTTCCTTGCGCCTTTCCTACATAGTGTAGGCCACATGGACAAATTATCATGTATATAACGTGTCGTGGTATACGTAATAGAATGGTTGACGGTGTATTTTTGATTGCCATGCGGATGGTTGAATTTCTTGGTAGCTATCATGGCATTACATGATGTACAATTGGGGCACCAAAAGCATCCCTTACGTGTGGTTTTTTGATCCTCAATTTTAAGTTTGTTTAGATAGATGATACAATGTATTAGACCTTATATTTGATTTAATTAATTATTAAGTTTTTATGCCATTATATTATGATTATTGTCGGCATCAAATTAACTTTGAGCTCTTCATTAGCACGTGAGCCAAATATTGATCTAATGTTGTTATATATATATATTTTTTATTATGTACGTATAAATGCATTGACCATATATGAACGTATTTTATAACATATCAATTGTATATTGTTAGGGATCTTTAGATGTATTGTTATATAAGTTTATATTTGCCCTCACTTGTTTTTATGTCTTAGTATCAGAAGTACGGCTTATATTTCATTTCGTAATAGGTGGACACCAACGAGCCAATTTATCACACGCCCCCTTCTCCCCAGTTTGTGATATATCAATATTATTGGTTAAATTCATAACAGCACCTTCAGGGGGGAGTGTGTGAATGCTGTGTTCTGATTGGTCGCCATACCGGGTATATTGAGCTAGAGGAGTTAGGTTTTTTATACAGCTTGATGAAACGGCTAGTCTATAGCTGAGAAACGCGTTGCTGTTTTTAACTCTGACTAATAAACAGTCTTTTTTACTTGCCGACTCCTCGTTTGGCTCCTATCTGTTCTCTTTTTCCCCTGAGACATGACCTTGCTCAATACCACCTATCCGGTGACTGTCTGATTGCCACACCCTCCTGGTAACCTATCCGGAACTGGCTTGCCTTCACACCCCCTGAGTTGGCTGGCCTACCATATCGGAGTGGTTAGTTTGGATCGTGAATTTCCTGGTCGTTTACATCTTGGAGAGTGTCTGTCGGGCGACGCTTAAACAGACCCGATATGCTGTGTTAGGCACATTTTTGGTGCCGCTTTACTTGTGAGTATATCTCGCAAGATTTGTGTCCGTTGTTGTTCTTCTGTCCGTCGTCACTAGGTTCCTTAATAAAGTCCCATGGGTTTCAATATCATTTGTATGCCGATGACACCCAAATATACCTCTCTGCACCAGACCTACCTCCTTCCTTACTAACCCGTGTCACTAGCTGTCTTTCTCACATCTCATCTTGGATGTCCTCTCACTAGCTTAAGCTAAATCTCTCCAAAACTGAACTCCTTATTTTTCCCCCTTCTTCCAATGTCTCCACCCCCAAAATTTCTATAACTGTTGATAATTCCATCATTACACCTACCCCGCACGCCCGATGTCTTGGGGTCACACTTGACTCAGATCTTTCCTTCACTCCTCACATTCAGTCCTTGGCTAAAGCCTGCCGCTTCCACCTTAAAAACATTGCTAAAATTAGACATTTCCTTACACAAGATACAACCAAGATTTTAATCCACTCTCTCATCCTTTCCCGCCTCGACTACTGCAATTCCGTCCTCTCTGGTCTACCTAGCTGCCGCATAGCTCCTTTACAATCCATTATGAATGCCTCTGCCAGGCTCATCTTCCTTACTCCTCGCTCTTCATCTGCTGCACCTCTCTGCCAATCCCTTCACTGGCTTCCTCTTGCCTCTAGGATTAAACATAAAATCCTCACCCTGACATATAAAGCTCTCAATGGCACTGCTCCCCCCTACATCTCAGAACTTGTCTCTAAATACTCTCCCTTCCGTCCCCTTTGAGCACGTTAACAGGACTTCTCCAGACTGGCCCCCATCTTGTGGAATTCCCTGCCTCGCTCCATAAGACTCTCCCCTAGTTTTAACAGCTTCAAGCACTCCCTAAAAACTCTACTATTCAGGGATACATACAACCAACACTAACCTTTCCTAACGCCATTGCTTTCCCCTTTAACCCCTTAGATTGTAAGCCTATGGGCCCAGCTGTTTACAGGTCACTTCATAAGAGCCGACTACAACAGTGAAACTCTCGGCAGGGCCCTCTACCCACTTGACCCCTACAAAAGCTATCCTGTACACCGACTATGTTTACAGCGCTGGGGAATCTGTTGGAGCTCTACAAATACCTGATAATAACAATAATAATAATCCTTCCGCTTTTCCAGACGATACTGCTCTATCTTGCGCCTCTCTGTTTCTGTGTTTTACAGGACGCATCATGATCCTCATTTGTGTAGCATTTAGTGGGGTCTGAGATGACCAACAGATCTCTTAAATTGGTATTGCATCTATATCCAACTATAGGGCGTGTGTCCTTAGCAAATTTTAGTTTTGGATCCAAGAGTAGAATATGCCAGTGTTCTCTAATGGATTGTCCAACTTTAGAGGTATTTGAGGCATAGGTTGTTGTGAAAATAATGTTCTCAGAGTTTGGCTGCTTTGTTTTCTTAAGTAGTAGTGTCTCCTGTGTGGCGTTCTTAATTTGTTCCTTAACTGCTTCTAGGACAGTGGGTGAGTATCCTCTTTGTGCAAATTTATCTTGCATCTCCTGTACTTGTGACTCCCCCTTCTCTCTGCTAGAGTTGTTTCTAATGGCTCTAATATATTGCGATAATCCCTTTAACAAGAGAAGGGGCGTGGCAACTGTTTGACATCAATAGGGAGTTACTATCCGTGGGTTTGGAGTACAAAGTTGTCTCCAATCCCATCAGCTCTTTAGTGATTAGTAGGTCCAGAAATTCAATCTGATGATTACTGCGCGAGCCTTGCCGGAAACAGCAGTTATGAAGCAGCGGTCTTAACACTGCTGCTCCTTAACTGGTCCGCCATCTCTGAGTGGCGGACAACAATCAACCCAATCAGATACGATCGGGTTGATTGACACCCCTGAATCTACAGGGGGCGGCATTGCACAAGCAGTTCACTAGAACTGCTTGTGCATGATAAATGCCGACAGCGTATCATGTCGGACTGACATTGATAAATCGGCCCCAAGGAATAAATTAGAAAGTTGCTTAAAATTGCATGCTCTATTTGAATCATGAAAGTTTAATTTTGACTAGACTATCCCTTTAAGGTTACTGTTCAGCTGATTATTTCACCTATGCTCTAGTTAAGACATCATGGAAATCTGTCCCGTTAGGGGAACTTGAGGACTGAAATTGTGAAACACTGATTATGAAACTTTATATCCTGTATATAACTAAAATGTTTAACGTGGATAAGCTTTATTGCAAATCATTTAATTAGAACATAAAACCTTGTTTGCCTTTATTTAAGAGCCATTGTCATTGGCTAAGTAAACAATTTTTGTTTGCTTTTCGAAATATTTCCCTCTTGTAATTTGAATAAATATATATTGTACGCACACACAGTTCCCATTTCCTATCTCTCTAGCTTGCTAAACCACTTCAGTGCTTTCTAATAGAAAAATGTCCTTCTGTATTTTATATTATCGTTTAGTATTTAATCATCTGTAACTTCTATTTGCTCTCTCCTTTCAATAGAAAGAAAATTATGAAAACTATTTTTTTTTTGTGTGTGTTTTTATATCAGAACAAAATTAAATTATCTTAACATTCATGATTCCTATAAGACACAATTTGTTTTAGCATAATAATACAATAATGAAATACTGTAACATTTGTCAGATTTATTATCATGTTTATAATAGATGCTTTGATGTCTGCAGTTTGTTGTTCAATAAGACTGTATCTCACTAATTTAAAGTGACGGTAAATCCTAGCGTTTTTAAAACCACTAGGATTTACCAGTGCCATAAATAAAGGGGACTTTCAGTCATGAAGTATAAAAAACATCTTGCTAGAAGTACCTTTATTTGGCTGCGAGTTATTGCCTAGCTCAGCGCCTCCGGCAGTCCTCGGCAAAACACCTCTTTTTCAGTTATTTGACATTTTCACCTCTAAGCCAAAAGCCGTGGACATTATACTATATGGCTATCACACTATTGGCTAAGAGGAACCTATTAACAAAAATGAGTTTAGCTAAGTCACCTTTATTTATGGGGCTGGTAAATCCTAGGATTTCAAAAACGCTAGGATTTACCATCACTTTATTAATAAATATTTATCATTGTTTTGCTGTTCCTGTGTAGTAATGTGCATAAGCATTAGTAAGTTGTCTCAACAAAAGAGGGAGAAAGTGGCATTGTGTTTTGTGAGGCTTAGTCGTATAGGAATTAACTGACTTTGTAAAACAACTTGTCCAGTTTCCCTCACTAATTTTAGTTATCGGGCAAATAGCTGATGTTGATACAAAAAAATAAATAAATGCAGTGTTAAAGGGACATGATGCCCATATGTTCAATAGCTTGAAAGTGATGCAGCATAGCTGTAAAAAGTGGAAAATATCACCTGAACATCTCTATGTAAAAAAGGAAGATATTTTGACTCAAAACTTCCTCAATATCCACATCCCATTGTAAAGGGACTTTAAGCAGCCAATCAGAATGCTAGTCCCATGACTTGCAAGGGGGTGTGCATCTGGCATGTGCGGGCACAGTCATGTTATTTCCCTCCTTACTTTAAGGACGTTTACTATGAAATCCTCCTCTACTATAATGATTTGATAAGAAAAACCTGTTAAAGGAAAATAAAATAAATAGTGGAATACCATTTCAAATACAGAAATTCTATATAGAGGTACTCTCTCACCAGATAGCCCACTATACCACTGACGTGTTTCAACTGTATAGTAGAGGAGGATTGTCTATGGATCTTCACACCAATGAATTGATCATCTATGGCTACAGGATTAGGATACCTTCACCTCTAATGATCTGAATTAGGACAATAAGATTTCTTTTACAAAGATATGACGAGTCCACGGATTTCATCCTTACTTGTGGGATATTAACCTCCTGCTAACAGGAAGTGGCAAAGAGCACCACAGCAGAGCTGTATATATAGCCCCTCCCCTTCCCCTCCACCCTCAGTCATTCTCTTTGCCTGTGTTATACTAGGAAGACATGGTAAAGTGAGTGTTAGTTTTAGTTTCTTCAATCAAGAAGTTTTTTATTTTAAATGGTACCGGTGCACACTATTTTCCTCAGGGGGATATGGAAGAAGATTTCTGCCCTGAGGTTTGATGATCTTAGCATTTGTAACTAAGATCCACGCTGGTTCCTACAAGACTTCTGAAGGTAACCATGAGACATCTTCAGTGTGGAGACCGGTTTCATGCTACAAGCAGCATTAAGGTATGTGCAGCCTTTTTTTCTGAGGAGACGTGGTGAATCAGAACTGGCTGGCATTATTTCCTTGTATGGCAAGGGGGTAAGCAGTAAAACCTATTTTAATAAGAGGGGTGTTACTGGAGTCCCTATATTATATTTATCATTAGTTGATATTTGGGCATTATGTGACATGGGAGACAATATAAAAAACAATGTTTTATGTTTTTGATTTTTGGCACTTAAAACTTATTGGTTTTATGCTTGAGGGTTGTATTGTGTGTGTATTTTTACTTTAGTGCAAAACTGCATTTCCATGCGGTGTTGTTTGGGACTACTCCAACTTTTGACCTTAAGGGGCGGAGCCTATTTTGGCGCAATTCCTTCAGGCTTAGCAGCAGCAAACAGTAACTCGGTGGCTCCTGGTCTGTGTAGCTGGTTTGAAGGGTTGGAAACTTGATTCCAAGTACCCTGGGGGCAGGTAGGCGCACAGTAGAGCTGTGGCGAGGTGCAGAGTGTATTTTTATCTATCTTTTGACTACATGTTGATATAAGTACTTCTAAAGCCTTATTTCTGCCCTTGCTTCTGGGTGCAGTAATTTTTGGATTAACCAACGATATTAAGTTAAATTTGGGAATAATTTAACGTTTTTTTGTGCATTTTGGAATTTTTTTTCACTTTTTCTTTTCTTAAAGGCACAGTACACGTTTTTTCTAATGTTTATTTTATGCTATAAATAAGTGTTTAAACGACTTTTGTGGTATTACTAGTCTGTTCAACATGTCTGACATTGAGGTTTCTCATTGTTCTATGTGTTTAGAAGCTATTGTGCAACCCCCTCTAACATTGTGTAACTTTTGTACTGAAAGGGCTTTAGAATGTAAAAAGCATATTTTAAATAAAGTAAGTGTGCCTAAGGATGATTCTCAGTCTGAAGAGAATCAGGATATGCCATCCAATTCTCCCCAAGTGTCACAACCTTTTATGCCCACACAAGCGACGCCTAGTACTTCTAGTGCGTCTAATTCCTTTACTCTGCAGGAGATGGCTGCACTTATGTCAACTGCCCTTACAGAGGTATTGTCTAAATTACCAGTGTTGCAGGGTAAATGCAGTAGGTCAAGTATTAATGTAAATACTGAATTCCCTGATGCTTTATTAGCTATTTCCGATGTTCCCTCACAGTGCTCTGAGTTGGGGATCAGGGAATTACTGTCTGAGGGTGATTCAGGGAATGTTTTGTCTCAGACAGATTCGGATGCTATGTCATTTAAATTTAAGCTTGAACACCTCCGCCTGTTGCTTAGGGAGGTTTTAACGACTCTGGATGATTGTGATCCTATTGTGATTCCTCCAGAGAAATTGTGTAAAATGGATAAATATTTGGAAGTTCCTACTTACACTGATGTTTTTCCGGTTCCTAAGAGAATTTCGGAAATTATTAGTAAGGATTGGGATAGACCAGGTATACCGTTTTCTCTCTCTCCTAATTTTAAGAAAATCTTTCCTATATCAGATACCATTCAGGACTCATGGCAAACGGTCCCTAAGGTAGAGGGAGCTTTATCTTCCCTAGCTAAGCATACTACTATACCCATTGAGGATAGTTGTGCTTTCAAGGACCCTATGGATAAGAATTTAGAGGGTCTACTAAATAAATTATTTGTTAATCAGGGATTTCTTTTACAACCTACGGCTTGCATTGTTCCAGTAACTACTGCAGCAGCTTTTTGGTTTGAGGCTCTAGAAGAGTCTCTTAAGGTTGAGACTCCATTAGATGACATTATAGGCTCTTAAGCTAGCTAATTCTTTTATTACTGATGCCGCTTTTCAAATTGGTAAATTAGCGGCAAAAAATGCAGGATTTGCTATTTTAGCACATAGAGCATTGTGGCTCAAATTTTGGTCTGCTGATGTGTCATCAAAACATAAGCTTTTAGCTATTCCCTTTAAAGGTAAGATCCTTTTTGGGACAGAATTGAAGGAGATCATTTCTGATATTACAGGAGGTAAGGGCCATGCCTTACCTCAGGATAAGTCGGTTAAAATGAAGGGTAAACAGAATAATTTCTTTCATGTAATTAACAAGAGTCCATGAGCTAGTGACGTATGGGATATACATTCCTACCAGGAGGGGCAAAGTTTCCCAAACCTTAAAATGCCTATAAATACACCCCTCACCACACCCACAAATCAGTTTTACAAACTTTGCCTCCAAGGGAGGTGGTGAAGTAAGTTTGTGCTAGATTCTACGTTGATATGCGCTCCGCAGCAAGTTGGAGCCCGGTTTTCCTCTCAGCGTGCAGTGAATGTCAGAGGGATGTGAGGAGAGTATTGCCTATTGAATGCAGTGATCTCCTTCTACGGGGTCTATTTCATAAGGTTCTCTGTTATCGGTCGTAGAGATTCATCTCTTACCTCCCTTTTCAGATCGACGATATACTCTTATATTTACCATTTCCTCTACTGATTCTCGTTTCAGTACTGGTTTGGCTTTCTACAAACATGTAGATGAGTGTCCTGGGGTAAGTAAGTCTTATTTTCTGTGACACTCTAAGCTATGGTTGGGCACTTTATTTATAAAGTTCTAAATATATGTATTCAAACATTTATTTGCCTTGACTCAGAATGTTCAACTTTCCTTATTTCCAGACAGTCAGTTTCATATTTGGGATTATGCTTTAAATTATCATATTTTGTCTTACCTCAAAAATTTGACTTTTTTCCCTGTGGGCTGTTAGGCTCGCGGGGGCTGAAAATGCTTCATTTTATTGCGTCATTTTTGGCGCGGATTTTTTTGGCGCAAAAATTCATTTCCGTTTCCGGCGTCATACGTGTCGCCGGAAGTTGCGTCATTTTTTGACGTTATTTTGCGCCAAAAATGTCGGCGTTCCGGATGTGGCGTCATTTTTGGCGCCAAAAGCATTTAGGCGCCAAATAATGTGGGCGTCTTATTTGGCGCCAAAAAATATGGGCGTCGCTTTTGTCTCCACATTATTTCAGTCTCATTTTCATTTGCTTCTGGTTGCTAGAAGCTTGATGTTTGGCATTTTTTTCCCATTCCTGAAACTGTCTTATAAGGAATTTGATTTATTTTGCTTTATATGTTGTTTTTTCTCTTACATATTGCAAGATGTCTCACGTTGCATCTGAGCCAGAAGATACTACAGGAAAACCACTGCCTGCTGGATCTACCAAAGCTAAGTGTATCTGCTGTAAACTTTTGGTAGCTATTTCTCCAGCTGTTGTTTGTATTAATTGTCATGACAAACTTGTTAAAGCAGATAATATTTCCTTTAGTGATGTACCATTGCCTGTTGCAGTTCCCTCAACATCTAAGGTGCAGAATGTTCCTGATAACATAAGAGATTTTGTTTCTGAATCCATAAAGAAGGCTTTGTCTGTTATTTCTCCTTCTAGTAAACGTAAAAAGTCTTTTAAATCTTCTCTCTCTACAGATGAATTTTTAAATGAACACCATCATTCTGATTCTTTGGACTCTTCTAGTTCAGAGGATTCTGTCTCAGAGATTGATGCTGATAAATCTTCATATTTATTTAAGATGGAATTTATTCGCTCTTTACTTAAAGAAGTACTAATTGCTTTAGAAATAGAGGATTCTAGTCCTCTTGATACTAATTCTATACGTTTGGATAAGGTTTTTAAAGCTCCTGCGGTTATTCCAGAAGTCTTTCCTGTTCCTAATGCTATTTCTGCAGTAATTGCTAAGGAATGGGATAAATTGGGTAATTCATTTACTCCTTCTAAACGTTTTAAGCAATTATATCCTGTTCCGCCTGACAGGTTAGAATTTTGGGACAAAATCCCTAAAGTTGATGGGGCTATTTCTACCCTTGCTAAACGTACTACCATTCCTACGTCAGATGGTACCTCGTTTAAGGATCCTTTAGATAGAAAAATTGAATCTTTTCTAAGAAAAGCTTATCTATGTTCAGGTAATCTTCTTAGACCTGCTATATCATTGGCTGATGTTGCTGCAGCTTCAACTTTTTGGTTGGAATCTCTAGCGCAACAAGTAACAAATCGTGATTCTCATGATATTATTATTCTTCTCCAGCATGCTAATAATTTCATCTGTGATGCCATTTTTGATATTATTAGAGTTGATGTTAGATTTATGTCTCTGGCTATCTTAGCCAGAAGAGCTTTATGGCTTAAGACTTGGAATGCTGATATGGCTTCTAAATCAACTCTACTTTCCATTTCTTTCCAGGGAAACAAATTATTTGGTTCTCAGTTGGATTCTATTATTTCAACTGTTACTGGTGGGAAAGGAACTTTTTTACCACAGGATAAAAAATCTAAAGGTAAAAACAGGGCTAACAATCGTTTTCGTTCCTTTCGTTTCAACAAAGAACAAAAGCCTGATCCTTCGTCCTCAGGAGCAGTTTCAGTTTGGAAACCATCTCCAGTCTGGAATAAATCCAAGCCTGCTAGAAAGGCAAAGCCTGCTTCTAAGTTCACATGAAGGTACGGCCCTCATTCCAGTTCAGCTGGTAGGGGGCAGGTTACGTTTTTTCAAAGAAATTTGGATCAAATCTGTTCACAATCTTTGGATTCAGAACATTGTTTCAGAAGGGTACAGAATTGGTTTCAAGATGAGACCTCCTGCAAAGAGATTTTTTCTTTCCCATGTCCCAGTAAATCCAGTGAAAGCTCAAGCATTTCTGAATTGTGTTTCAGATCTAGAGTTGGCTGGAGTAATTATGCCAGTTCCAGTTCCGGAACAGGGGATGGGGTTTTATTCAAATCTCTTCATTGTACCAAAGAAGGAGAATTCCTTCAGACCAGTTCTGGATCTAAAATTATTGAATCGTTATGTAAGGATACCAACGTTCAAGATGGTAACTGTAAGGACTATATTGCCTTTTGTTCAGCAAGGGAATTATATGTCCACAATAGATTTACAGGATGCATATCTGCATATTCCGATTCATCCAGATCATTATCAGTTCCTGAGATTCTCTTTTCTAGACAAGCATTACCAATTTGTGGCTCTACCGTTTGGCCTTGCTACAGCTCCAAGAATTTTCACAAAGATTCTCGGTGCCCTTCTGTCTGTAATCAGAGAACAGGGTATTGTGGTATTTCCTTATTTGGACGATATCTTGGTACTTGCTCCGTCTTTACATTTAGCAGAGTCTCATACGAATCGACTTGTGTTGTTTCTTCAAGATCATGGTTGGAGGATCAATTTACCAAAAAGTTCTTTGATTCCTCAAACAAGGGTAACCTTTCTGGGTTTCCAGATAGATTCAGTGTCCATGACTCTGTCTTTAACAGACAAGAGACGTCTAAAATTGATTACAGCTTGTCGAAACCTTCAGTCACAATCATTCCCTTCGGTAGCCTTATGCATGGAAATTCTAGGTCTTATGACTGCTGCATCGGACGCGATCCCCTTTGCTCGTTTTCACATGCGACCTCTTCAGCTCTGTATGCTGAACCAATGGTGCAGGGATTACACGAAGATATCTCAATTAATATCTTTAAAACCGATTGTTCGACACTCTCTAACGTGGTGGACAAATCACCATCGTTTAATTCAGGGGGCTTCTTTTGTTCTTCCGACCTGGACTGTAATTTCAACAGATGCAAGTCTCACAGGTTGGGGAGCTGTGTGGGGATCTCTGACGGCACAAGGAGTTTGGGAATCTCAGGAGGTGAGATTACCGATCAATATTTTGGAACTCCGTGCAATTTTCAGAGCTCTTCAGTTTTGGCCTCTTCTGAAGAGAGAATCGTTCATTTGTTTTCAGACAGACAATGTCACAACTGTGGCATACATCAATCATCAAGGAGGGACTCACAGTCCTCTGGCTATGAAAGAAGTATCTCGAATTTTGGTTTGGGCGGAATCCAGCTCCTGTCTAATCTCTGCGGTTCATATCCCAGGTGTAGACAATTGGGAAGCGGATTATCTCAGTCGCCAAACGTTGCATCCGGGCGAATGGTCTCTTCACCCAGAGGTATTTCTTCAGATTGTTCAATTGTGGGGGCTCCCAGAGATAGATCTGATGGCCTCTCATCTAAACAAGAAACTTCCCAGGTATCTGTCCAGATCCCGGGATCCTCAGGCGGAGGCAGTGGATGCATTATCACTTCCTTGGAAGTATCATCCTGCCTATATCTTTCCGCCTCTAGTTCTTCTTCCAAGAGTAATCTCCAAGATTCTGAGGGAATGCTCGTTTGTTCTGCTAATAGCTCCGGCATGGCCTCACAGGTTTTGGTATGCGGATCTTGTCCGGATGGCATCTTGCCAGCCATGGACTCTTCCGTTAAGACCAGACCTTCTGTCACAAGGTCCTTTTTTCCATCCGGATCTGAAATCCTTAAATTTAAAGGTATGGAGATTGAACGCTTGATTCTTGGTCATAGAGGTTTCTCTGACTCCGTGATTAATACTATGTTACAGGCTCGTAAATCTGTATCTCGAGAGATATATTATAGAGTCTGGAAGACTTATATTTCATGGTGTCTTTCTCATCATTTTTCTTGGCATTCTTTTAGAATACCGAGAATTTTACAATTTCTTCAGGATGGTTTGGATAAGGGTTTGTCCGCAAGTTCTTTGAAAGGACAAATCTCTGCTCTTTCTGTTCTTTTTCACAGAAAGATTGCTATTCTTCCTGATATTCATTGTTTTGTACAAGCTTTGGTTCGTATAAAACCTGTCATTAAGTCAATTTCTCCTCCTTGGAGTTTGAATTTGGTTCTGGGAGCTCTTCAAGCTCCTCCGTTTGAACCTATGCATTCATTGGACATTAAATTACTTTCTTGGAAAGTTTTGTTCCTTTTGGCCATCTCTTCTGCTAGAAGAGTTTCTGAATTATCTGCTCTTTCGTGTGAGTCTCCTTTTCTGATTTTTCATCAGGATAAGGCGGTGTTGCGAACTTCTTTTGAATTTTTACCTAAAGTTGTGAATTCCAACAACATTAGTAGAGAAATTGTGGTTCCTTCATTATGTCCTAATCCTAAGAATTCTAAGGAGAAATCATTGCATTCTTTGGATGTTGTTAGAGCTTTGAAATATTATGTTGAAGCTACGAAATCTTTCCGTAAGACTTCTAGTCTATTTGTTATCTTTTCCGGTTCTAGGAAAGGCCAGAAAGCTTCTGCCATTTCTTTGGCATCTTGGTTGAAATCTTTAATTCATCTTGCCTATGTTGAGTCGGGTAAAACTCCGCCTCAAAGAATTACAGCTCATTCTACTAGGTCAGTATCTACTTCCTGGGCGTTTAGGAATGAAGCTTCGGTTGACCAGATCTGCAAAGCAGCAACTTGGTCTTCTTTGCATACTTTTACTAAATTCTACCATTTTGATGTATTTTCTTCTTCTGAAGCAGTTTTTGGTAGAAAAGTTCTTCAGGCAGCGGTTTCAGTTTGAATCTTCTGCTTATGTTTTTTGTTAAACTTTATTTTGGGTGTGGATTATTTTCAGCAGGAATTGGCTGTCTTTATTTTATCCCTCCCTCTCTAGTGACTCTTGTGTGGAAAGATCCACATCTTGGGTAGTCATTATCCCATACGTCACTAGCTCATGGACTCTTGTTAATTACATGAAAGAAAACATAATTTATGTAAGAACTTACCTGATAAATTCATTTCTTTCATATTAACAAGAGTCCATGAGGCCCACCCTTTTTTGTGGTGGTTATGATTTTTTTGTATAAAGCACAATTATTCCAATTCCTTATTTTATATGCTTCGCACTTTTTCTTATCACCCCACTTCTTGGCTATTCGTTAAACTGATTTGTGGGTGTGGTGAGGGGTGTATTTATAGGCATTTTAAGGTTTGGGAAACTTTGCCCCTCCTGGTAGGAATGTATATCCCATACGTCACTAGCTCATGGACTCTTGTTAATATGAAAGAAATGAATTTATCAGGTAAGTTCTTACATAAATTATGTTTTTCGTTCCTTTCGGAACTTTAAAGGAGGACCCCCGCTTCTTCTTCTTCCACTAAGCAGGAAGGGAATTTTTCCCAATCTAAGTTAGTCTGGAGACCCAATCAGAACTGGAATAAGGGTAAACAATCCAAAAAAACCACTGCTGGTCCTAAGACAGCATGAAGGGGTGGCCCCCGATCCGGGACTGGATCTAGTAGGGGGCAGACTTTCTTTCTTTGCTCAGGCTTGGGCAAGAGATGTTCAGGATTCCTGGGCACTAGAAATAGTGACCCACGGTTAGCAATTGGAATTCAAGGACTTTCTCCCAAGAGGGAGATTTCATCTTTCAAAATTATCTACAAACCAGATAAAGAGAGAGGCGTTCTTACTCTGTGTAAAAGACCTTTTTACCATGGGAGTAATTTGTCCAGTTCCAAAATTGGAACAGGGACAGGGGTTTTACTCAAACCTATTTGTGGTTCCCAAAAAAGAGGGAATGTTCAGACCCATCTTAGACCTGAAGTGTCTAAACAAATTTCTAAGAGTTCCATCATTCAAGATGGAGATAATACGAACAATGTTACCAATGATCCAGGAGGGTCAATGTATGTCTACCGTGGACTTGATGGATGCTTACCTTCATATTCCTATCCATAAGGATCATCATCAGTTTCTAAGGTTTGCCTTCTTGGACAAACATTATTAGTTTGTGGCTCTTCCTTTCGGGTTGGCCACAGCACCCAGAATCTTCACAAAGGTTCTTGGGTCTCTTTTGGCGGTTCTCAGACCCCAAGGGATAGCGGTGGCACCTTATCTGGATGATATTCTGATTCAGGCGTCAACATATCATCTGACAAAATCTCACATGGACACAGTGTTGTCTTTTCTGAGAACTCACGGCTGGAAGGTGAACATAGAGAAGAGTTCACTTGTTCCACAGACAAGGGTTCCTTTCTTGGGAACTCTGATAGACTCGGTAGCCATGAAAGTATTTCTGACGGAGGTCAGAAAATCAAACATTTTGAATACTTGCCGAGCACTTCTGTCCATTCCTCGGCCATCAGTGGCTCAGTGTATGGAGGTAATCGGATTAATGGTAGCGGCAATGGACAGCGTTCCGTTTGCTCACTTTCATCTCAGACCACTGCAACTGTGCATGCTCGGTCAGTGGAATGGGGATTATGCAGATTTATTTCCAAAGATAATACTGGATCAAGAGACCAGAAACTCTCTTCTTTGGTGGTTGTCGTCGGATCATCTGTCCCAGGGGATTTGTTTCCGCAGACCCTCATGAGTGATAATGACAACAGATGCCAGCCTTCTGGGCTGGGGTGCAGTTTGGAATTCCCTGAAGGCTCAGGGTGTTTGGGCTCAAGTGGAGTCTCTACTTCCAATCAATATTTTGGAACTGAGGGCAATATTCAATGCACTTCAGGCGTGGCCTCAGTTGGCTTCAGCCAAATTCATCTGATTCCAGTCGGACAACATAACGACTGTGGCATATGTCAATCATCAGGGGGGAACAAGGAGTTCCTTAGTGATGATAGAAGTATCCAAGATAATCAGTTGGGCAGAGGCCCACTTTTGTCATCTGTCAGCGATCAACATCCCAGGAGTAGAGAACTGGGAAGCAGATTTTCTAAGTCGACAGACTTTTCATCCGGGAAGAAGAAGCGTCTGTTACATAACTTGGACGTGGTCCGTGCCTTAAAGTTTTACTTACAGGCAACTAAGGATTTCTGTCAATCATCTTCATTATTCATTGTTTATTCTGGAAAGCGTAGGGGTCAGAAAGCTACGGCTACCTCTCTTTCTTTTTGGCTGAGAAGTATCATCTGCCTGGCATATGAGACTGCTGGATAGCAGCCTCCTGAAAGAATTACGGCTCATTCTACTAGGGCTGTGGCTTCCACATGGGCTTTTAAAAACGATGCATCTGTTGAACAGATTTGTAAGGCTGCGACTTGGTTGTCTCTTCACACTTTTTCCAAATTTTACAAATTTGATACTTTTGCTTCTTCTGAGGCTATCTTTGGGAGAAAGATTCTTCAAGCAGTGGTGCCTTCCGTTTAGGTTCCTGTCTTGTCCCTCCCTTTCATCCGTGTCCTATTGCTTTGGTATTGGTTTCCCACAAGTAAGGATGAAAACTAAATTTATGCTTACCTGATAAATTACTTTCTTTTATGATATGACGAGTCCACGGCCCACCCTGTTCTTTTTAAGACAATTTTTCTTTATATTTTTTGTAAACTTCAGTCACCTCTGCACCTTTTAGTCTTTCCTTTTTCTCTTCCTATACCTTCGGCCGAATGACTGAGGGTAGAGGGGAAGAGGAGGGGCTATATATACAGCTCTGCTGTGGTGCTCTTTGCCACTTCCTGTTAGCAGGAGGTTAATATCCCACAAGTAAGGATGAAATCCTTGGAATTGTCATATCGTAAAAGAAAGTAATTTATCAGGTAAGCATAAATTTAGTTTTTTGTATCTTGTGTGCCGGCATATAGTGGTTTATGTCAAGGTACCTGGCAGGGTATAATTGTCTTTAATGGACTATAGTTTTGCTATGTTTTTATTTTTATGTTTATTGGTATAAGTGTTTATTTTTAGTAAATATGTACATTTATTGATTCTTTTTGGCTTTTATTAGTTGACACAGTGTGATATTTAAGCTGTTTTCTCAGTGCTACCCATTATCCTTTTATTTGCAACTACTTTTTCACTTAAGAATTTAGGTGGTTTTTATCATTTCGTTACCCCTGGTACCCTTAGATATATCCCTGTCTGTTTCAAAATGTGGATGGTAGCATTTTACAATATACTTCCAATAATGCATCTAGTGAATATTTTTCTGCAGTATACACCCATATGCTGTGTTTGCCCTGTGCACCAGCATTCAAACCCCACACCTTGTCAGAGAGTCAGCAGGGACTTATATGGAACAAATTAAGTTTTCACTGATGCAATACACTCCTCCGCTAGCTCTGTGAGCATGCATGGCGTTTAAACTCTGATGCTCTAGTGACACGTAGCATATGTGCGTATGCTGCAGAAACACTAATAACTTTTACTAAAAGCATTTTTGCTAATGGGAGTATATTGCAAAAATGCTTCTGTTAAAAACTGAAATGCAACCATTCACATTTCAGCTTTCACCTTTCTATCACTTAAATTATATAGATACAAATATGTATTATTTTAATTTGGAGGTGTTTGCAAATGTTTGAAATGCATTATCACCTTGTTTGCTACAATTTTTTTTTTCAATAGCCAAACTCCCCCCACAATTTACCTTATTTGGAGGAGCCCACATGGACTAGGTACTGGAATAGACAGGGTTAAACATAGCCATTATGTTAAAAAAAAAAAAAAAACCTTGACATTGTTTTTGGTCCTTTATCATCTCTGCTGAAGCCAGTTAGGGGCAGAAATGTGTCAGGGTTAGTTATTATTAGTAATAACAATAATAATTCAAATCTTTTGATGTTTTTGTACTTTAAAAAGAGAACCTAAAATATAATCTCTTACTTTCTTCCTCCCTCTTCAATTCTTTCCATCCATGAACCCTTCCCTCATCAGATACCTCCTGCTTATCTGTGCTAAAGGAAACTGAAACAAACTCATACGACTCATCTTCAAGTCCTTTCATTCTCCTTACTTTTACTGGCTGGTAGCAACGTCTCCACTAGCCCTGACCCTCTGAGCTATAGGTGCATACCATCTCTGTCATTCATCACCTGGGAATGTTTTGTTTTATTCTTAGTGATGTTACATTTCCATTACTCCCTCATCACTCCAGCCGCCTCCAAAACTCTCTTTTTTAAAGTCTTCTCTTGGCCTTTCCTAGTGGACAAAATCTCTAAAACAGTACAATAACCACACCACGGACCATGTTTTTCCCATTTCTGCATTATCTCTTAATTTTCCAATCTACCTTTTTGTTCTTTCTAATTATTGTCACTTATTGTGAAACCTGACAATAACCACTCAATCTGTAAAACTTTTATTTCTATCTTATCCACTGGACCAGTCATGATTTACAAAAGAAAAGAGCACACAAAATTCATCAGGGGACCTTAGGCTGAAAATCTGTTCTTGTTTAATTTGACTCTCCACAAGTACCAATCTTTATATAATTAAAACACAATCATTTAATTAGCAGCTTATTTACTATACAGTAAACAAGAAGTATAGAAAAGGAATATCTGCTTTATACAAAAAGTGTATAGTTCTGCAAAATGAGAAATTAAATTTTGTATACTGATTCATAAAAACGAGCCAATTGCCCTTAATAAGATCAATGTTCTTTTCAGTCACAATAATGTTGTTTTTCCTATTTCAAGACTTCAATTTTTTTTAATTTTATATATTAAAAGTTATTTTTGCAAATTTAATGGGATTATTTTGATAACATATTCCTTACATTTATAAAAGCTTTTTTTTTAACAGTCTTTGTAAAGCTTTAGTCAGGTTTAGATTGAAAACCTTTTTTCCTATTTAACTGGCTTTAGAAAAGTTGACACATCTTATAGAAGAACCTTCACAACCCATAACCACCTTGACAGATTGCTGTTATCATGAAGTATCTGAGAACAGCAGTAGACTCCGCCCCCTTCAATCCCACTGAGATCTTTTCCTTTTAAATTTCAACTTTGTTATTACCTACTGTCAATATGTTTGAATGTAGGTTTTTCACTTCACCTTTAGTATCAATTCAAGACATTTGTTCATTTAAAAATGTCATATTCTTTTCTCCAAGTGCTATTGAGTTATTTAACCCTTTAACCACATAATTGTAATCATTAATATCAGTTATAGTATAATATCAGTTTCATGACTATATTAAACTTTAGTACAAGAAAAAGTATTTAAAAGTGTGATTTCAGTTGTATTTTGAACTTTTTATTATTATTGATGTTCACTGAACAAGACCTTCAACAATAAAGAAACAGGCAAATAGGTTTTCAGAATGCACATGGTAAAAAAAAAAATTCTAAAATGTGTTTTTTGATGGATTGAAATATTGCTGTTGGTGTTATTGTACTACAAATGGATTAGAAACCCTTGTGAGAATAGGTTCAAATTTGAAAATCCCATAAAAAGTCATACTATGCATTTCACATGAGAATTTTGATGGATTTTAATTCTTCATATTTCTCTTCTAATGCTCTATACTATACAAGGAAGTTCCAATTAATTTGAAACATACAAACACAGACAGACAAACACACACACATTAGCAATAGATTTGTAAAGCAGAATCATTGCATACTGCTGAGGAAATGATAATGGTAGTATACAATAAATTACGTCTATATACAGATTCCAGCCATGCATTAGACTTGGTAATACAAAATGACCCAGGAGGAGATGTTTTGGGGTAAATGAGACAAATGTTCAGTGGTTGCTTGTCTGAGCTTGTAAAATATTTTGTGCTTTCAGTAACAGTAGTAAAAAGCAACTGAGAACTTATTTCGGTGGAGTATGGTGATAAGGAGCTTTTACTAAAGTAAAGCAGGCGATAAGCATCTCTGAATAGGCCAGATACAAAAAAGCGGTAAAACACCACAAGAGAATTATCTACAGTACGTCAAACATGAGAGAAGTCTTGGAGACAGGAGAGGGCATATTTAAAAGATTCATACAAGTGTACAAATATTGTTGGGTGTGAGATTTTTAATGCCTTGTAGGTTAGTGTAAGTAGTTTTGTTTTTTTGCTGCATGAGATGAGCGTTGGAAAAAGCGACTAATAAGTATGTTGAAAAAAACAATTCAAGGCTGGATAAGTGAATACATTTATATTGAATACTAGAGATGTGACATAGATGACCATGGCAAGAGATAGCGAGCATATGAAAAAGGGAATGGTTAGTCAAGTGTAACATGACAGCAAAAATCTGAGTCCACAATTGCAAGAGGAGAGGGAAATATGTAGAAAGAAAATGTGCTGTATCTGGAGAGTCAATATGTGGCCTTGCTGAATAAATTGAGGAAGATGTCTGGGAAGAGAGATAGATTTGGGTGGAATCAGATTATAGGTGGTTGTGGAACCCAACACACTTACACATTTTCAAAGCCAATTGTGTTGATGGAGAAGAGCAAGGAGCTCACTCTTCAGGAGACTCTATATGAACAGTTGGACAGCTAGAGTGCAAAGCATGATGGGACTGTATCTCAGATGTTGGCAAATAGAGGGAAAGATTGATCAAGAGCTACATGTAAAAATCATTAAATATTTGGGATCTGATCAAACAGTAATGCCAGGTGTTATCTTGAAAAATTGGAAATAAGACTCACTTTAGCTATTGATTGGCTTAGTTAGATTACTGGGTTATATCTGATAAAACACATAGGGTGGCACGATAACTGTAGAGAGCAAGCGATATGATTTTTTTCCTCTGCTTTTTGCGTGCAATGGAAATAGCGTGGAAAGTAAATGTGTTCGCACAAGCACAATTGTGATTTATGTGCGTCAGGTTAGTGCCACTTCAGAGCTCATGTAAAGGGTAGGGGGGAAAAAAACTTGCACTAAACACAACATAAATACATGTAAAAGTACAGTTACACGCATATAAACACTGATAAAAATGTATTTAAAAATTAATTATTTTAAAAGTTATAAGGACTCAAACATAGATTTTATAAGGTGTATAAAAATTGTTATAAGGTGCAAAAACTTTGCTATTTATATATTTTAAAATTATGGTGGAGATAAAATTTTGAGATTAAAAAAGTAAATCAATAAAACATTTTGCATAGGAAATATGCACATTTGCCTAGATGTTCAAATTTCCTATGCAAAAAATGTTTTATATGTGTGTGTGTGCATATCTATTTATTTATTTGTTTTACTGTATATGTAATGTATATATTTAATGTTCCATGTTTTTCACTTACAGGTTAATTAGCGCTCCACTTGTAATCTGGCTCAATGTCTGCTAATAGAACATCCATGAGGCAGCTGTCTGTGGCACTATAATTCATTGGCTTCTGCCTTAATATTTAAGCAAGCTAAATCCACTTGCCCCCCTTAATGCTTCCCTCAGCTGGATACATTGGCAAAGAGTAGATAATGAAATGTTTGACTTTAGCCGATACATAATTCATAAGATAAACATTCCTGTCAGCTCTTTGCATTTTAAACACACTTTAGTACTGAAGGAGCTAAGAGTCAGTGACGCTCGTGTGTGGCTATAGGGGTCTGACAAGCTCAATCTCATTTTTTTTTTATCTTGTCTGTCAAATTTTTCTCCTATATTTTTTACTTTAGCCCTTAAACATTTACTAACTGTGCTCAAAATAAACTTTTAGCGAGGGAGGTTTAGCGCACGTATTACAAGTTAAAAGTAAAAAGTTAGCACTCAAACAAAACCCGATGCTACCTTTAGGACATCAAATATCGCAACCGCGTTAAGTTCTTTTCCCCATAGACTTCAAAGGAGCATGCTGTTCAAACATACCCTACAAGCATTAGACCAACAATGCTAAACCCAAAGGTAGTTACGTATATATTTTACATTCCAAAGTTCTTCACATAGAAGAAAATGCTCTTTTTATTTTGAAATATATATTATTATATATATATATGATAATTTATTTTGTAAAATATATATAGTATCTATACCTATAGATCTATATGAATATATATATATAAATATTTAAATAAACAAGAACATTTTCTTCTAAGTGAAGAACTTTGGAATGTTTGCATTTCACGGAAGCATTGCGCTCATGAGAGCGCGCTTCCATAGGCTCTAATGGGAGCCTCATTCTCATGCCGTGAGACACGGCATGAAAACTAGCTCAGCGAAGGGGGTAAGTCGTGCAGTGATGGGCAGCAAATATGAATATATATGTATATAAATATATACATATATATTTATGTGTTATTATGTGTATACACATATAAACACATAAATATATATGTATATATTCATATATATTTACAGGGATAACACTGACCCTATAGACCGCAATGTAAATGCACTTTTCAATGCAGTTTATTTACTAACACCCCACAGCTGCCACTTTTAGCCTCCGGCAGTTATTAAAAATAAAATAAAGCTGCTGCATATTTTTTTTTTTTATAATGCACACTACACTACATTTTGGGGGTATATTATTAATGAGTGGGTTCACATATTATTTGTCTGCCTAATTTTGATGCTATGTTGTAACAATATGTCCAGAATGTGTTCCTGAGACTGCTATTGTCAATATTATGGGGCGTAAGTGCTTGGTGCTGTAATCTGTATAATAAGCTATGAATAAATCTAAATTATACTATTACTATCAAATGGGTGTCTTTTGATTGCAGAACTGAGTGGGTGGAGCAGCTGAACAGTAGGTTGTTAATACTCCGGTAACCCACTTGCTTGCTCTGCTGCAAAGTGTCCCTGGATTATTATTTTTTTATTGTTGGCAACTATAACTCTCCTTGTTCTGTGGAGAATTCAAAAGGCATGATATTTAGTTTGAGGGTAACAAGACCCCCAATTTGAAAGAGGGGATTTCCCTCTTTTAAATGAGGGGTAACATGTCCTTCTAATTTGCATAAATATCTTTCCCAATTAAACTCAGGGAGGATTTTTTATAAGGAAGATCCTGATAAGGGGTACTATACTTCTGTCAATGATAGGTGATTACCATAAAAATGCAATCACTTATTTTATGTACAAAATGAGTCAAAAGTTAGTATCCACACAAATACATGTAAGATATTTTAATGTAAGATTAATCTCATTATTACCATTATACAATAAGTCAATGGGCGTACTTATAGTTACACCGGTTGATAAAATTACTTGGTATTAAAGATATTAGGATGGTTCTTGATTCTCTCTATATTTACTCTATGGGGTAGAAGGTCCAAAAGAGCACATATCCTCTAAAGCAGTGTTTTTCAACCAGTGTGCCGTGGCACACTAGTGTGCCGTTAGAGATCCTCAGGTGTGCCACGGCAGACTGACAACAGTGTGACATATTTTTTAAACTTTGCTTGTTTTTTACTCCCAGTGCAGGGGTAGTTTGTAGGAGGCATGGCATAACAGCACAATACATACAGTATGTGTGTGTTTGTGTGTATGTGTATATATATATATATATATATATATATATATATGCTGTATTAGGCTACAATGTGTGATTTTTTTTAAATTTTGGGATGGTGGTGTGCCACAGGATTTTTTAATGTAAAAAAGTGTGCCACGGCAAAAAAAAGGTTAAAAATCACTGCTCTAAAGACAGTGTACATCGTACATACCTCTTACAAGGCATCTAGTGATACATCTGTCTACGAACTGAATTTAAGGTACACTACCACCTTCATGTAAGCATTAAAAATGGGAAAGTAACCACTCTTTTGAAAGAGAGGAGCCCCCCTCTTTTAATTGCAGTGTCACATGCACAGATGGCTATCGGGTGATTAGTCTTCCTCATCCAAATGAGTGGTATTGTGCCTGACCACTTACCAAGTACTTGTCATAAAATGACACATACCTCATCACAATGCCCTATTTTAAGGGTCTTGGGAACCTGAAGCAGACAGTTTTACCCTCCTATCATAGAAATAGTAAGAAAACATATCTGAAATAGGGGAATTATTTAAATAATTCATTTCATGTCCTTATTGTTATCAAGTGATCGCCATAGTAATAACAATTACATGACCAAACTTCTAGATTATTTTTTGTTGTGTTGATGTCAGGCCTAATAAAGAATTACAGGTACTCAAATAAATAAGAGAACTAGGTGAGTGTAAAAATACTTGACATTTTGTGATAAACTATACAGAGGGGTGGATCACAATCTTTCTTATATGTACTTCTGATAAAGAGGTTTAGGTTTCAGGCGATTGGGAAGCTTGTTTTTCGGTGATTACAATCCAAAATTGATTTGGCTGCTAAAACCTTACAACAGTGAATGAGTTATGGTTAAAAAAATTCCAGAAAAACATGTTTTTGGTTATTAAAGGGACATTCCAGCCAAAATTGAAATCCACATGGATGCATTTCAGTTTTGAATAGAAACATTTTTTTAATATACATGTAGTAGCAAAAATGTTTTCTAATAAAAGCTATAGCTGTTTCAATAGTGTATTTAAGTGTGCAACATGCACCAGCATTTGTTAATGGCTGACATGATACAAGCCCCGCTGGTGCTTTGAGCAGTTGTAGTTATAGAATGCTGGTGCACTTAGAATATCTAGCTATGCTTCACAGGCACGTGCAGAGAAAAATGCTAACACTAAAACAGTGATAATTTTTACTTGAAGCAATGTGTATATTGCAAATATGTTTCTATTCAAAAATGTAATTCATCTATGTGCATTTAAATTTTGACGGAGATGTCCCTTTAAGTACTTGTTATAAGGATCAAGACAATTGCCATACACAATGACCCTTTCACACCTCTTATAGTTGTTTTGAATGAACCCCTTTGTACTGTGTGTAATGGAAATTATACAATTGCTATAAATAGAGCTTTAATGAATCTAGACCAAATATACAAATACACCTCTAAAATACTGGGTGTGGCCAATTCAGAGTGTCTCGAACATGTGCAAATTAATAGAATTGTTCCAAAGGTCATCTTAGGAATGTATCAATTGCCTATAGGTGTCAAATTTGATAAGTGTAAAATGTTTTTTAGAAAATCTGTTAAAAATTATTGAAAAAATATATTGTGAACACAAAACAAAAATTGGTTTGATGTAAAATATAGGCCTTTTTCCTGCAAATAACTCAAATCTCACACTTGTGATAACTCCAAAACAGAGAGTAATTTGAATCCCTCTAAAAACAAAACAGTCGATAGACTGTGATTTACCCCTGGTCAGGGGTAGCAGCATGTAAACAATTACGTAGATTCATAGATGCTGGTGAGGTTGCTAATGGGATTTCATCATGTTTAAAATTAATTGAACATCTATATTGTCCACAGTTTTGGTAGTGGGTGTTACTGCCATTAACATGTTTAGTTGCGTGAGATGCCCAAGGGTGCTGAAATAAGAAAAAAAACAATAATTACAGCTACAACACTTCAGAAATATACTCGCAAATAGTTTATGTAAATGCTTGTAACATTTATGCATATCTGTTATCCGTTGTTATCTCCCTGATTGATAAAAGGTGTCTCCAAGGGATGGCTGTGAGTATTTCAGGATCTTCTAGATGCATTGTTTTGTTATGTTATCACCCTTATAGATTAAAGGTGTTTCCAAGGGATGGCTGTAAGTGTTCCAGGACGTTCTAGATGCATTGTTTTGTTATGGTTATCACCCTTATAGATTAAAGGTGTTTCCAAGGGATGGCTGTAAGTGTTCCAGGACGTTCTAGATGCATTGTTTTGTTATGTTATCACCCTTATAGATTAAAGGTGTTTCCAAGGGATGGCTGTAAGTGTTCCAGGACGTTCTAGATGCATTGTTTTGTTATGGTTATCTCTCTTATAGATTAAATGTGTTTCCAAGGGATGGCTGTAAGTGTTCCAGGACGTTCTAGATGCATTGTTTTGTTATGTTATCACCCTTATAGATTAAAAGTGTTTCCAAGGGATGGCTGTAAGTGTTCCAGGACGTTCTAGATGCATTGTTTTGTTATGGTTATCTCTCTTATAGATTAAAGGTGTTTCCAAGGGATGGCTGTTCCAGGACGTTCTAGATGCATCGTTTTGTTATGGTTATCTGTCTTATAGATTTAATGTGTTTCCAAGAGATAGCTGTAAGTGTTCCAGTACGTTATAGTCCGTTATGGTTATCACACTGGTAGATGAAAGGTGTTCCCAGGGATGGTTATTGGTGTTCCTCTGCATTCTAGAGGTGTAGTCAGGATTTCTCACCTATACTTTGGCTCAGCATGTGGAATTCATAAAGATGTCATAGCGTTTTTGAAGTATCTCATCTTGCAGTTTCACTATTTCAAAACTGGAGAGGCTGTTTTTCATTTCTACTTTAATGGCTTTCTGGTATAAAGAATTAAAACTACAGATGTTACTGATTTCATTTATTGTCAATTTTAAAACAGCAAGAAAAATGATCAATGGTCATAGCTGTTAGTTTGGTTTGCAGATCTTCGTCTATTAATTCAATGTGTGGTAGCAACATCCTTATGCTGTGCCTGTAACAAAGAAAAAGGACTTTCTTTTTGTGCAATCTTTGCAATAGTTGCCATATTATCTGACTGGGAATAGAATTTGTTTCTATTGGGTAATTTGGAGAGAGATTCACATCTTTAGTAGGCCAGTATGCGTCATCTATGTCTATGTGATTTACTGTATGTGGGATTCATGTTTCTGTTAGGTCAGATTCTATCTAAACGTAAAACACGTTGCTGTTTTTAGAAGATAGATTATGAATTTATGAAAAATAAACAAACAAACACACAGATACGCAGGCACAAACAAAGACACACACACAGATGTGCATACTCATACACACACACACACACACACACACACACAGATGCATATACACTCACATACACACACGCACACAAACAATCCCAATAGATCCAGCACCAGAGTAACACTTGTTCAGGTGTGCAAGCTATTAATGAATAGCACCACAGTCCCACATTCAATAATTTCAGGTAACAGAATTCTTCAAGGGTTAAAGTGTTTAATGGGTGTGGCTTGATTACTATTTAAAGGCAGTAAAATTATGTTTAGATTAGACATGATTAAGGATATGAATATCTTTGCTTTTAATACTGGTGGTGCTGCTATCTGTTACCTGAAATACACACACACACACAGATATGCATACGCACACACATACATACACATACACGACACACACAGATACGCAACACACACAGGCACATACACAAATATACACATACACATATACACACACTCACAGATACGCACACACACAGATACGTACGCACACACACACACAGAAATACACACACAGACACAGATATACCCACACATTAACACATATATATACAAATATACACAGACACATACAGATAGGCATATCCACACACACACTCACTTATACAAATAATTGTTCTTACCTAACAGAACATCCTTTACCAACCAAAAATCTAATAATGTGTTCCACTTGCAGCTGATCCCACACAAACCTTTTTTATCTTGAGATTGTGTTTTATTTTTTAAACACAGCCCTCAGTATCAACTGAGACACATGCACTTTGTGTCATTATTATTATTTTATTTTATTATTATTCTTTATTTATAAAGCACTAACAGATTCTGCAGCGCTGTCCATGGGTAACATAGATAAAAGGAGAGTAAAATATGAGACACCAGACAAAATTTAACAAACAAATACAGGGGGAATTGAGGGCCCTGTTCCCATGGGAACTTACAATATAAATGGGTAGGGGGGTGAGAAACAGGAGGTGGGGACTGCAAAGGTGGGAATGATGTTAGTGTGGAGTTAGATAAGGGCAACTATTAGGCAAGTGGAATTCATTAGTTACTGATTTGGTGATAGGCTTCCCTGAACAAGAAGGTCTTTAGGGAGCGTTTAAAGGAAGAGAGGTTGGGGGAGAGTCTGACAGATGGAGGAAGTGCGTTCCAGAGGGTTGGTGCTGCACGAGAGAAGTCTTGTAGTCTAGCATGGGAGGAGGTGATGGTAGAAGAGGCAAGGAGTAGATCGTTGCTGAATCTTAGGGGATGGGCTGGAGTATATTTGTTGATGAGTGAGGACAGGTGGGGGGGCTGCTTGGTAAGGGCTTTGTAGGTCAGAGTGAGAATTTTGAATTTAATTCTGCTGTGAATGGGGAGCCAGTGAAGGGACTCACAGAGGGGTGCAGTGGATACAGAGCATCGTGAGAGGTGGATTAGCCTAGCAGAGGCATTTAGGATGGATTTAAGGGGGAGAGGTTGGAGAGAGGAAGGCCAGTTAGTAGGTTATTACAGTAGGCAAAACAGGAAATTACTAGGGAATGGATTAGCTGTTTAGTAGTTTTATCACTCAGAAAAGGACACATTTTTTAGATATTGCGTAGGTGGTAGCGACAGGATGAAGAGATCTATTGGATGTGGGGTATGAAGGACAGATTGGAGTCAATTGTAACTCATGGCAGCGGACTTGGGGTGATGGGGAGATAGTGGTGTCACCAACAGTGATAGTAATGTTAGAAACTGGAGTAGAATTAGATGGGGGGATTAGAAGAAGCTCAGTCTTGGAGATGTTGATTTTTAGGTGGTGAGAGGCCGCCCATGAAGAAATGCTGGATAAGCAGTTGCTGATGTGGGAAAGGACAGAAGGAGAGAGTGCAGGGGTGAATAGGTAGATCTGAGTATCATCAGCATAGAGGTGATAGTTGAAGCCATAGCTACTGATAAGTTTACCCAGTGAGGAAGTATAAATAGAGAAGAGTAGAGGGCCTAGAACAGAGCCTTGAGGTACTCCAACAGACTGAAGCAATGAAGAGGAGGAGTCGCCAGCAAATGAGACCAAAAAGGACCTATTAGAGAGATAAGAGTGTATATAGGAGAGGGCAATGTCACAGAGCCCAAGGGAGCTGAGAGTCTGTAGGAGGAGGGGATGGTCAACAGTGTCAAAGGCAGCAGACAGGTCAAGTAAGATAAGTATCGAATAGTGGCCATTGTTTTTAGCAGAAAGAAGATCATTAGTAACCTTGGTGAGGGCAGTCTCAGTTGAGTGTTGGGGATGGAAGCCAGATTGCAGGGGGTCAAGCAATGAGTTGGAGGATAGGTGGGTTAGACGATTAAAAACTAGTTTTTCCAGGACTTTTGAAGCTAGCGGAAGCAGTAATATGGGGCGGTAGTTTGCAGGAGAATTGGGGTTGAGGGTGGGTTTTTTGAGGATGGGGTGACCTTTGCATGTTTGAAGGATGATGGAAATGAACCAGTAGTAAGGGATCAGTTGAATATGTGAGTAAGAGCTGGGGTGAGGGTAGAAGACAGAGAAGGTATTAGATGTGAAGGGGTAGGGTCAAGTGAGCAGGAAGTGAGGTGTGAGGAAGACATTAGGGTACTCACTTCATTCTCAGTGGTTGGGGGGAAGGTACTGGGAGTAGTGGAGGGGGTGACCGGGGGTGGAGATGAAAGGTTGCAGTCTTTTGGTGGGCTGTTACTTCAGATAGTAAGTGTTTTTGTTTAAAAAGTAGTCTGCCAAGTCTTGAGCACTAAAGGCAGAGGAAGGGGGTGGTGCAGGTAGATAGAGGAGAGTGTTGAAAATGGAGAAGAGATGTTTAGGGTTTGAGGAGTGAGAAGATATGAGAGAAGAGAAGTAGTCTTGCTTGGCTAAGTGAAGGGCAGAGGAGTAAGAATAAAGAATGAACTTATAGTGTAGGAAATTGGGTTGAGAGCGGGATTTCCTCCAGGCACGTTCAGTAACACGGGAGCATTTTTTTAGATAGCGTGTTTGCTGAGAGTGCCAGCGCTGAAGCTGACGACGTGGAGTTTTGCGTATTTGTGGAGGAGCAAGGGTGTCTAGTGCAGAGGAGAGATTATTGTTATAGTGGTTTGTAGCAAGGTCAGGGCGGGATACCGTGGAAGTGTGGGGGATGCGTTTTTGAATAAGGTTAGAAAGTTGGAGAGGATCCACAGTGTGCATATTTCTACAGGTGCGGGGGTCAGAAATAGGTTTAGCGTGTACGTTGAGATTATAGGTGAGCAGATGGTGGTCTGAGAAATGGGCAACAGGTGACATCAGAAGGGCAGCAGAGGTAGGAGAATACCAGATCGATAGAGTGTCCGTCACGGTGAGTAGGGAATATTGTGGATTGTGAGAGACCAAAGAAGTTTGTGAGTGAGAGAAGTTTAGAGGCAGCAGGGGCAGATAGGTTATCAATGGGGATATTAAAGTCCCCTAGGATTAGAGCAGCTGTATTTGTAGAGAGAAAGTAAGAAAACCAGGCAGCAAAGTTGTCAAGAAATTGGGAGGTTGGTCCAGGGGGGTGATAGATAACTACTACCTTGAAGGAGAGGGGGGAGAACAGGTGGATGCAGTGGACTTCAAAGGAGGAGAAGGAGAGAGATGGATGAGGATGATGGTGCTGATAGGAGCAGGAGGGGGATAGTAAGACTCCAACACCGCCAACATTTCTCTCACCTGGCCTAGGTGTGTGGCTAAAATGGAGACTGCCGTGCGTGAGAGCAGCAATGGAAGCAGTGTCAGAGGAAGATAGTCAGGTTTCATTAGAAACAAACAGGTAGTGAACAGTTGTAAGTTTGTCATGTAATATTATATAACATATATATGTAACAATGCACAGTTTACCTATATAATGTTCTACTGTTTAGTGCTGTATAATCTGTGGATACTTTAATATAAAAATTAAAATGTATATTATTATTATTATTATTATTAATAATATTAACATTTAAAAAGATAATTGATAGCTAAGCAGTTAGGGAAAGATTACAAGTGGTGCTTTTGTTAGAGGTAGTTGCGATAACCAATATATCGACTGTGTTAGCTTGCGCTCGTATTACAAGTTGAAAGTCAATGTGCTTGCAAACAAAATTTCACTTGTCGAGTTAGCACAAATAAAGACCTCACATTAAAGCTAAGGGTTAAAAAAAATGACTATCTAATAAAAAATATTCATATAAACAATAATAAAAAGTTTTTATAAGTGGTTTAAAAGGTATATGCTATATGACAAAGTATTTGAAAGGGCTATGAAAAAGAAAATATATATATATATATATGTTTGTGTATAAATGTGTATGTATATATACACGTGTGTATACACGTATGTATACATGTACTGTATATACATACATTTATACCCATATAAACACATAATACATATATACACATACATATCCTTTGGAGCCCTTTCCACTCAAATACCTGAAAACTTAAAAAAAAACAAAAACATTTTTAATCAATTGTTATTAGTATTTTTACCTGTAAATATTCATATATATATATATATATATATATATATATATATATATATATATATATATATATATATATAATATACACAATATATATATTACAAATTTTTTAATCAGATATATATATATAGAAACATATATTTAAAAATGAGAAAATGTTCTTGTATATGAAGAACATTGGAATGTAAAGTATTCATAACTACCTTTGGCTTTATGGCAGTTGGTCTAATGCAGTGTTGGGTTAGCCCACAAGTGATAAATATTAGTTTTTTTAATAGGGCACTCCATTAAGTCTATGGGGAGAGGTTAACACAGTTGCGATATCCCCAGTCCTGAAGTTAGCGCGCATTGGATTTCACTCTCACGCACAAACATTTCACTTGTAATACACTTCCAGCGGTGTTTGAGCATGAGTGAAAACGAAAAATAGTGCACCACTTGTAAGCTGGCCCTTAATAGGGTCTGTTCCAATTCACAAGAAAACTCGGTGACACCCATTTACCTCAATTAAATTTGTGGTTAATAAACACCCTCTCTACCTTTCATAGAAAGAGTTCAACAGCAGTATTTAAATCCATTAGAAAATTATTTGCCTGGAGCTTGTTGTTGGAGTTATGGACATTTCATCTGTTTTCATTCAGTATATTTGACTGCTTGCACTAATTTTTGTCTCTCAGTCCATGTTAGTAAACAAATTTTAAAATTATGAAACTAGTAAGCAAATTTGATAGAATTATCAAATTTGAATTAATTTTTTCAATGAAATGACTAAATATTTAAAAACGTTAAATATAAAATGACTGAGTGATTAAACATAATTGTAAATGTCATTAATTGATGTTAATTCTTTTCGTTTGTTTTTGTTATAGATGTTTTAATTATAGTTTTTATTAATTTCAGTGTCTTTACTTTTTCAAATAACAGCTATTCTAATTAAATGTAATAGCTTGGAAAACAAAAACAAATCACAACGTCTGCCATACTATGGGCTAGTTTACAAGTGGCGCACTATTTTTTTCCCACTCACCACTCACGCGCTAATTACGTTTAAAGTAAAGTTTAAGGCTCCTTGTACGAAGCCGCTTCCCACAATATAAGAAGCAGCGGTCATTAGACCACTGCTTTTTACACTCTTTGCCACCTCTGATGGGGGGGGGGGAGAAATTCCTAAGAGCTTGCTCTCTCGCTCTCAGTGATTGACAGTCCCTTCTCTAGCGTGATTGGTCGCGCGAGTGAAGGGGTTGACATTACACACTCAGTGGAGTGCGTAATTATGTATAGGGGCCAGCAGACGAACAGATCCGCTGCCCATATGCAGTGAAGACATGCCGACACCTTAATCCGCATACAAGTTGCAAGAGCAAAAGTCTGAACTTTAGATACCACAACCGCGCTAACTTCTCCTTCCCATAGAATTTTATGGGGTGCACTTGAAGGTAGCTATGAATACTTTACATTCTAATGTAGAAAAAAAAATATTTTATTTTAAAATACCTATAGAACTAGATGAATATATACACATGTAGATATATATATATATATATATATACTGTTCAAAGAGAGCACTCTCCCTTCCAAAGTTTTAAATGCCAGGGTGCCAGCTGGTCTGTATATAAATAAATAAAGGAAGGCACTCTCTGGTCTTTTAGATGATTATTTAATTCAAGCGTGACGTTTCAGGGACACACTCCCCTTCTGAGGAAGGGGAGTGTGTCCCCGAAACGTCACGCTTGAATTAAATAATCATCTAAAAGATCAGAGAGTGCCTTCCTTTATATATATATATATATATATATATATATATATATATATATATAGAGACACACACACACAAACATATACACATATTTAGACATATTTATATACATTGGAGCCCTTTCTAGTCAAATACTTTGCCATGTGCCATATTCCTTTTAACTAGATTAAAAACCTTTTGTTGATATTTAAATTATACATTTTTATTAAAAAAAAAGTGTATATATGTGTATAATACTTAATTTTAATGTGTTTTGTATGTGTTTTGTGCAACTTTTTTTAACCCTTACAGTTTACTTCAGGTCTCAAGTCTCAAATATTCTAGCGAAGTTTTGGCTTTCGCTTAAGCGCAAACTATAACTTTCAACTAGTAATACAAACGCAAATCAGCACAGTAATGAATCGGAAAGGAGGCTTTATTTATTTTATCACTTAATTGAGGTGTGATGTCATGTAATGTTTTACCTGAGCCAATCACTAGAGGAGCCGAATCTGTTTAGTTAGCTGAAATTCAGTTGCCATTTCTTTCTGTTATATCTCAGGGTTGTGAACTTCCTCTTATGCTTATTCCCTTTCCTCCCCAATTTCCAGTTGTCTACATTTCCTGCAGTCCAGACAAGTTTCGTGAATTCATTCTGCATGCCTGGCGTCAAGGCTTCTGTTCAGGTGACTATGCCTTCTTCTACATAGACATGTTTGGTGCCAGTCTAAAGGGATCCAGCTATCCAGACCCCAAACAACCCTGGCATAGAGGGGACTTAGAGGATGCCAACGCCAGAGAGGCATTTAAGGTAACAGAGCAGTATGTAACCCTGCCATTTCAGTAAGATACTCATTTAAACATAGGGAAGACTGGAAGCAATCTATGTGGTGATTTTAAGATGTTTAGTTTTGTAATTGTCTCTGAATGCATCAATAACCTATGTGTGTTTACCTCACAATATCTAACTGTAAACACAAATTAGTTAGTCCTTGTCTGGGTGTCTTTCAAATATCAGGCTCCTCCCATGTTCATTATAATTTGTTCTTTTTTGACACAGACATAAGTATAAGAAACAAATTTGTGTTAGGGTAGGTTGTTCCATCTTGGAGAGTGTAGGCTCCTTTACTGATCAATGGAAGATACACAGAGAAATAATACATATAGGAAAGCCCTGGAAAAAAAGGAAGGCGATGGAGGGGGTGACATATCAAAGACAAGAGAAAAGATGGAGAGAAAGAAAGTGTGTGTGGAAGAAGCAGAAATGAGAAATACCAGATTGGATTCTTTAAACCTTGCTTGATTTAACTAGCTAGCAATTCCTAGACCTTAAAGAAGCAGGTCCCATGTAACTGAAGAAGAAGGGGGCAGTGATGAGAGTGAGATGAAGGAAAGGCTAGATTATGATGGAAAAAAGGATAAAATAAGAGATAGAGAGATAGTCTCAGAATTTGAAAATGTAACAATAATATAAAGGAGAATGAAATAAAAAAAGTGAAACTGAAAAAAGCGGATTCAGGATAAGAGATGGAATGGAGAAAAGAGCAATGGGAGAGTGAAATGGAGAACAAGGAAAAGTGTGATGGAAGGAAATGGGTATGGATAAGAGTGAGATAGAGGGGCGAGAGGAGAGAGGGTGTTTGTTTGTTTTTTTTGTTTTTTTTCACTTCCCCTCTACTCGCTCCCTTCATTTGCACTTAAGTTTACTCATTTAGTATGATGTCTTTTTGTTACTATAATATGTACAAAACATGACAACATGGTTAATTGTTTATTACGTAAATAACGTTGTGTAAAAATACTTTAAAAATTCCAGCAGTGCATGTTCATTATTAAGACGGCCATCTATAGGCAAAATGTAATGCTGCTTAATTTATATAATGATGTAATTATATCTGTTTTTTCTTTTCTCTCTCTTTTTTGTTATGTTGTTATATTATATTATATTTGGCCCTGCGTGGCGCAATAATTGCAACTGGATTTCTCTTGTAAAGGTGTATCCAGTCCACGGGTTCATCCATTACTTGTGGGATATTCTCCTTCCCAACAGGAAGCTGAAGAGGACACCCACAGCAGAGCTGTCTATATAGCTCCTCCCCTAACTGCCACCCCCCATCATTCTCTTGCAGCTCTCGACAAGAAAGGAAGTATCAAGAGAGATGTGGTGACTTAGTGTAGTTTTTACCTTCAATCAAAAGTTTGTTATTTTTAAACGGTACCGGCGTTGTACTGTTTTTACTCTCAGGCAGAAATTGGAAGAAGACTTCTTCCTGGAGGTTTGATGATCTTAGCGGTTTGTTACTAAGGTCCATTGCTGTTCTCACACATAAATGAAGAGTATGGAAAGAAAACTTCAGTTGGGGGGACGGTCTGCAGATTGCCTGCTTTGAGGTATGTTCAGTATATTTTTTTCTAGAGAGATGATAAGGTCTAGAAAATGCTGACAGTGCCTGGTATATTTAAGGTAAGCCTGATACAGTGATTTAACAACAACTGGGATCATGCTTGCAAAAAGGGATAATATTCATGTTAATACCTACATTACATAGTGTAAAAATGTTTGCATGATTTATAAATAAAAACGTTTTTTCTCTGAGGGTGATAAATCTTTATTTGGGGCCTAGTTTCCACATGGCTTGTTAGATTACTCCTAGGAGTACTTTTTTAAGGCCCTCTGACTTTGAGTGCATGGTGGGAGGGGCCTATTTTCGTTTTCAGTCTGAGACATCCAGCTTCCCTGAAGGAGTCCTCTGGCTTATAGGACCTCTATAGAGGGTTTTGTTCCTGCAAAAATCGTTTTTAAGGGCAGGTAGGAGCCACAGCAGAGCTGTGGCAGTGTGTTTGACTGTTTGTTAACAGGTTTAATGTTTTTCTAATTCGTTTTTGGGCCTGAGGGGTTAATCATCCATTTGCAAGTGGGGGCAATGCTGCTTTAGTCCCTTATACACACTGTAAAAATTTCGTAGAGTTTACTAAAAAATTTTCACTGTTTTGCAGTTTATGTGGTAGTTTTTTTCTCTTAAAGGCACAGTACCGTTTTTTATTATTGCTTTTTTCACATTTATTAAAGTGTTTTCCAAGCTTGCTGGTCTCATTACTAGTCTGTTAAACATGTCTGACATAGAGGAAACTCCTTGTTCATTATGTTTAGAAGCCATTGTGGAACCCCCTCTTAGAATGTGCACCAAATGCACTGACCTTTCTATAAGTTATAAATACCATATTATGGCTTTTAAAGATTTATCACCTAAGGTTTCTGAGACTGACAAAAGGGAGGTTATGCCATCTAGCTCTCCCCACGTGTCAGAACCTATAACTCCCGCTCAAGGGACGCCAAGTACATCTAGTGCGTCCAATGCGTTTACTTTACAAGACATGGCGGCAGTTATGAATCATACCCTCACAGAGGTATTGTCCAAACTGCCAGGGTTACAAGGAAAGCGAGACAGCTCTGGGGCTAGAACAAATACAGAGCTCTCTGACGCTTTAGTAGCTATGTCTGATATACCCTCACAATGTGCAGAAGTTGAAGCAGGAGAGCTTCTATCTGTGGGTGACTTCTCTGATTCAGGGAAGGCGTTACTTCAGTCTGACTCTGAAATGACAGCATTTAAATTTAAGCTTGAACACCTCTGTGTGTTGCTCAGGGAGGTTTTAGCGACTCTGGATGACTGTGACACCATTGTAGTCCCAGAGAAATTGTGTAAAATGGACAAATACTTTGCAGTGCCTGTTTATACTGATGTTTTTCCAATCCCTAAGAGGTTTTAAGAAATGATTACTGAGGAATGGGATAGACCAGGTGTGCCGTTCTCTCCCCCTCCTGCTTTTAAGAAAATGTTTCCTATAGATGCCGCTACACGGGACTTGTGGCAGACGGTCCCTAAGGTGTAGGGAGCAGTCTCTACCCTAGCTACGCGTACAACTATTCAATGTTGAGGACAGTTCTGCTTTCCTAGATCCTATGGTTAAGAATTTATAGAGTTTCATTAAGAAAAACTTTATACAACAAGGTTTTATTCTCCAGCCTCTTGCATGCATTGCCCCAGTCACTGCTGCAGCGGCTTTCTGGTTCGAGTCTCTGGAGGAGGCTTTACAGGTAGAGACCCCGTTAGATGATATCCTTGACAGGCTTAAAGCTCTTAAGTTAGCCAATTCATCTATTTCTGACGCCGTTTTTCATTTAACCAAGCTAACGGCTAAAAATTCAGGTTTTGCCATTCAGGCACGTAGGGCGCTATGGCTTAAATCCTGGTTAGCTGATGTCACTTCAAAGTCTAAACTTCTCAAGATCCCCTTCAAAGGGCAGACCCTTTGAAGGGCTCGGGTCATTGAGTGGCGTTAGTGGAAGCCGAGCCATGGAACACCTGAGTCGTTACTAACGACCGCAAAGAAAAAGGATCTCCTAGTCGCTATATAGCTACCGCCAAGTTTCTCTATTCTAAGACATTTAGTCGTTTTTAGTTGTTTTTAAAATGACCGCAAAGATATATCTGTCCTATAAGTCGTATTTAAACGACCGCCAAGTTTCTGCATCAAAAGGACCCACTAGTTGCTACTAGCAACCAAAGGCAACAAATCGTATCCTGAGTTGCTACATCGCGACCGCACAGCCTGCACAACCGGAGGATCACATATTCCTAATATTAAGTCATCCATTTTGACCGCCAAGTACTACAATTATCCCCCAGGACTTCCACGATCCTTTGCAGAATAGGGGCAACTATAGAAACGCTGCACGTAACCAACATCAGTGACGTCACATCGGTCACGTAGGAGCCATAAAAAAGGCGCATTCAATATCATCTGGTAACGCCTAGCCGCATACAACGCGGCCTTAAACCCGTCAGTTACCTCGCTGCTATACTGGACATCTTAGGAAATATTGCTCCACTGTTTGCTAAAAACGCAAGTAATATATACTGCAACCAGTTCCTTTTTTACCATTTTAATGAGTGTTACTATTAGTAACTAATAAGGGAGACGTCCCTGCACTTTTAGATACATATGTTTTAGTATATTGTTTGCCTATATATATATTTTTTGCATATCGTTTGACACATTGTTTTAGACCTTCCTTTTAATAAATTATATCTATATTTGTACCTATTTGCATCCTTCACTTTTTTCATTTGAATAGAATATATATATATATATATATATTGTTACTTTCTCATATTATTTATATTAACCACTATAATCTATAGTATCCATTTTAATTCCTTATAATAGATTTCCACTCACATTACACGCCGCCGCTCTGTCAATTATAGATTTACATATCTCCTTTCCAACCTTCGCTTTTAGCGCGTAATTATTACTTGTTCTTTTGTTCTCACTTTTTGTTTTTTCCTGGAGGGGAATTCAATAGTTAAGCTGGGTTGTTTTCTCTAGCGCTTAGAATTTAATTTTACATTGGAACAAAGGGAAACAGGCCAAAAAGCCTGCTGCTGCCTCTAAGACAGCATGAAGGAGTAGCCCCTGATCCGGGACTGGATCTAGTAGGGGGCAGACTTTCTCTCTTCGCCCAGGCTTGGGCAAGAGACATCCAGGATCCCTGGGCTCTGGAGATTGTTTCCCAGGGATATCTTCTGGATTTCAAAGCTTTATCTCCAAAGGGGAGATTTCATCTCTCACAATTATCTGCAAACCAGATAGAGAGAGGCATTCTTACATTGCGTTCAAGACCTACTAGTTATGGGAGTGATCCACCCAGTTCCAAAGGAGGAACAGGGGTAGGGCTTCTATTCAAATCTGTTTATAGTTCCCAAGAAAGAGGGAACTTTCAGACCAATCTTGGATCTCAAGATCCTAAACAAATTTCTCAGGGTCCCATCCTTCAAGATGGAGACTATTCGAACCATCCTACCTATGATCCAGGAGGGTCAATATATGACTACCGTGGATTTAAAGGATGCTTATCTACATATTCCGATACACAGGGATCATCATCAGTTTCTCAGGTTCGCCATCCTAGACAGGCATTACCAGTTTGTGGCTCTTCCCTTCGGGTTAGCCACGGCACCAAGAATCTTTACAAAGGTTCTATGGTCCCTTCTGGCGGTTCTAAGACCGTGGGTTATAGCAGTAGCCCCTTACCTAGACGACATCCTGATACAGGCGTCAACTTTTCAAATCGCCAGGTCCCATACGGACATTGTTCTGGCATTCCTAAGGTCTCACGGGTGGAAGGTGAAAGAAGGAAAGAGTTCTCTCTCACCTCTCACAAGAGTTTCCTTCCTAGGAACTCTGATAGATTCAGTAGAAATGAAGATTTATCTGACAGAGGTCAGGTTGTCAAAACTTCTAACTCCCTGCCGTGCTCTTTATTTCATTTCTCGTCCGTCAGTGGCTCAGTGTATGGAGGTAATCGGATTAATAGTAGCGGCAATGGACATAGTTTGCCCGCCTACATCTCAGACCACTGCAACTTTGCATGCTCAATCAGTGGAATGGGGATTACACAGATTTGTCCCCTCTACTAAATCTGGATCAAGAGACCAGGGATTCTCTTCTCTGGTGGCTATCTCGGGTCCATCTGTCCAAGGGAATGAGTTTCCGCAGGCCAGAATGGACTATAGTAACGACAGATGCCAGCCTTCTGGGCTAGGATGCAGTCTGGAACTCCCTGAAGGCTCAGGGTTCGTGGACTCAGGAGGAGGCCCTCCTTCCGATAAACATTCTAGAACTAAGAGCGATATTCAATGCTCTTCAGGCTTGGCCTCCGCTAGCTGCGGTCAGGTTCATCAGATTTCTATGGGCAGAGGTTCACTCTTGCCATCTCTCAGCTATCCATATCCCAGGAGTAGAGAACTGGGAGGCGGATTTTCTAAGTTGGCAGACTTTTCATCCGGGGGAGTGGGAGCTCCATCCGGAGGTATTTGCCCAGTTGATCCAACTTTGGGGCAAACCAGAACTGGATCTCATGGCATCTCGTCAGAACACCAAGCTTCCTTGTTACAGGTCCAGGTCCAGGGATCCCAAGGCAACGCTGATAGATGCTCTAGTAGCGCCCTGGTCCTTCAGCCTGGCTTATGTGTTTCCACCGTTTCCTCTGCTCCCTCGTCTGATTGCCAAGATCAATCAGGAGAGAGCTTCGGTGATCTTGATAGCCCCTGCGTGGCCACGCAGGACTTGGTATGCAGATCTGGTGGACATGTCACCCTTTCCACCATGGACTCTGCCGCTAAGGCAGAACCTTCTACTTCAAGGTCCCTTCAAACATCCAAATCTAATGTCTCTACATCTGACTGCTTGGAGATTGAACGCTTGATTCTATCAAAGCGTGGTTTTTCCGAATCGTCATTGATACCTTAATTCAGGCTCGAAAGCCTGTCACCAGGAAAATATATCATAAGATATGGTGTTAATATCCTCATTGGTGTGAATCCAAGGGTTACTCATGGAGTAAGTTTAGGATTCCTAGGATATTATCTTTTCTCCAAGAAGGATTGGAGAAGGGTTTGTCAGCTAGTTCCTTAAAGGGACAGATTTCTGCTCTGTCTATTCTTTTGCACAAACGTCTGGCTGAGGTTCCAGACGTACAGGCGTTTTGTCAGGCTTTAGTTAGGATCAAGGTTTAGGCAAGAGATGTTACCAGCGCTGCCTGTGAAAGGGAAAGCAGAAGGAATACCATACTCCTGAGAGACCACAAGAAGGATTCACATATAAAAGAGAATAGCCTTTGGAAGTTTCCATTCAACAAGTGGCACGTACAAGAACAGAGTAAAGAACAAACCAACCATTCTGTAAAGAATTGTTACAGATGAAGCATCACCACCGATCCAGCATTGCCTTGGCTAATAATTGAGAGCATTCATTACCTCATACGATTGAGGGTAATTCCGGTAAGGAGACACCCACCTCTTTGTATTATTCACATACAATTATTTCATAATAATACTGTGAATAGAAAGGCTCTAGAAGCATCAAGAACTAAGATCAGAGAATCGCTTCATATTAAGACTAATTACACATTAAGACTGATTTTGGCTTGATTTCATTTCCTATATTGTATTTTCTATATTGTGTTTGTTGCGCTGAATATTTTATGTGATTCATTCTCTTTATGTCAACCTTTAGTTAGGATCAAGCCTGTGTTTAAACCTGTTGCTCCGCCATGGAGTTTAAATTTAGTTCTTAAAGTTCTTCAAGGGGTTCCGTTTGAACCTTTGCATTGCATAGATTATAGCTTTTATCTTGGAAAGTTCTGTTTTTAGTAGCTATCTCCTCGGCTCGAAGAGTTTCGGAGTTTTCTATTTTTTACAATGTGATTCCCCTTATCTGATTTTCCATGCAGATAAGGTAGTGTTACATACCAAACCTGGGTTTCTTCCTAAGGTGGTATCTAATAAGAATATCAATCAGGAGATTGTTGTTCCTTCACTATGTCCTAATCCTTCTTCAAAGAAGGAACGTCTATTACACAATCTTGATGTGGTTTGTGCTTTAAAGTTTTATTTACAAGCTACGAAGGATTTTCGTCAAACATCTGCTTTATTTGTTGTCTACTCTGGACAGAGGAGAAGCCAAAAGGCTTCGGCAACTTCTCTTTCTTTTTGGCTAAGAAGTATAATACGCTTAGCTTATGAGACTGCTGGCCAGCAGCCTCCTGAAAGAATTACAGCTCATTCTACTAGAACAGTAGCTTCCACATGGGCTTTTAAACATGAGGCCTCTGTTGAACAGATTTGTAAGGCGGCGACTTGGTCTTCGCTTCATACCTTTTCTAAATTCTATAAATTTGATACTTTTGCTTCTTCAGAGGCTATTTTTGGGAGAAAGGTCTTACAGGCAGTGGTGCCTTCCATTTAAGTTACTGCCTTGTCCCTCCCTTCATCCGTGTCCTAAAGCTTTGGTATTGGTATCCCACAAGTAATGGATGAACCCGTGGACTGGATACACCTTTACAAGAGAAAACAAAATTTATGCTTACTTGATAAATTTATTTCTCTGGTGTATCCAGTCCACGGCCCGCCCTGTCATTTTAAGGCAGGTGTTTTTTATTTTTAAACTACAGTCACCACTGAACCCTATAGTTTCTCCTTTTTTTCTTGCTTGTCTTCGGTCGAATGACTGGGGGTGGCAGTTAGGGGAGGAGCTATATAGACAGCTCTGCTGTGGGTGTCCTTTTGCAGCTTCCTGTCGGGAAGGAGAATATCCCACAAGTAATGGATGAACCCGTGGACTGGATACACCACAAGAGAAATAAATTTATCAGGTAAGCATAAATTATTTTTTTTTATTTTTTTTTGTACCCACTGTTGGTTATAAATAAAAGGTTTAAAAAAAGGAGTGAGATAGAGGGGAAGGGGACCAAGGAGTGTGTGATAGAGGGGAACTAGGGATAGTCAGATATAGGGGAGGTGGCTAGTGAAGAGTAAGATGGAGGGAAGCAAGGGCCAAGGAAAGAAGGTAACTGGGGGAAAGTAAGGTGGAGGAGAAGAGGGACGGTCAGGGAGAGTATAATGGAGGAAGGGTAAAATGTAAGCGAAGAGTACCAGGGGAGAGAAAGATGGAGGGAAGAGAGCCATGAAGAGAATGATGGAGGAAGGGCAAAATATAAGAGAAGAGTACCAGGGGAGAGTAATATGGAGGGCAAAGTGGAATCATGTTAAGCAGTGGAAAAATCAGCAACAGAGAAAAGAGGAAAAGTGGGGTGGAAGCCATAAAGGGGAGATAGTTGCATGAAATAATGTTACATGGGATAGAGCGTGATGAAAGTGAAGAACATGAAGATAGACAGAAGATGAAAATTTGCATTCCTGTGTTTTGTATTTAAAATCTTTATATAACTTCAATAAAGCTTCCCCCTCCTGCTACTTGTTTACAGAGTACTACTGTGCAGAATATCACCATGCAAAAGTTAGTCATACTATAAAATAGATTTTTAAGTAGGTAGTTTGCAGAGCAGTAATCTACAGGGACACATCAAGGAGATAGCTAAAACTTAGTGAATCCATTGAGCCCACCAGGAATGTCTAGTAAATGGAAAGCTCAGTGTGAAGAACAGTTGCCCTTTTTAATGTTTGAAATCACAAGAACTCATATAGGCCGCACAAAAGTATGGCTTAAACTGAGGAAAAACTTTCCAGTATGTAATTGGTTACCACTTTACATAAAGTCTGGAAATAAAGGACCATATGGGCTGACAAGATATCTTTAATGATGATGCTAACAAGAACAATGGTTACTTCCATCACAATGTGACCCATGAGGCATCAATCAACAAGAGTTTGTGAGAAAATACTTCAGAGAACACTTCTAGTCCCTTAAAGGGACATAAAACAGGTTAAGATTTGTACATATCCTAAAAGGGCTAATTAATTAAAAATAGTTTGCATATAAAAACTGTTTAACAATTGCTGGCAAGTATTTTAAAATAATTTTCAAAAATAAGCAAAATGAATGGCATAGCTAAGATGCCTGGAGAAGCCAACAGCTTCTAAGCAACTCCAGCAGATAATCCCTATGCACTTTAGCATTCTACCAAAACCACAATAGATATAGATACAGCCATAGAAGGAAATGTGTGGGGGGAGTTAGAGCTTACCAAATCAGAAACTAAATAGAAAGGGATAATGGTGAGGCACTGCAGTATAATTTTGCAGGTTAAGTAATTAAAGTACATATTATTATATTTTGTCTCTACCCCAACTTGTTTTATGTCCTTTTAATAGCAGAATCTGAAACTTCAAGTGTGTCAAATAGTCAGGTACTCGCTATGCAGTGCGCCAAAGCCACACCACATTTACCTTAGCTAAAGAATAGAGCTGCCAGTATTGTGGTATTTTTAATCTTATAATCTGAAAATTACCATCACTTTAATATAATTTATACATGACATTTTATAATAATATGATTCTATCTATCTATCATCTATCTATCTAATCATGGAATGCCACCCCCACCTAGTTAAAGTTACTGCAGATGTCGTTGTATAAGATAGAGATACTGTAATATTTAATAAAATGTATTTTGAAAATGTAAGTGATTGAATATATGTGTAATTGTTGTATTTCAGGGTCTGGAATAAGAATAGAGTTGTATATTGGTATTTCAGTCTAATGTATAGGGATCTCAGCTAATGATAGCGTATGGCAAGTATAGTATGTGGGGTATGTATGAGCGGCAGGGTACAAGCAGGCAGCAAACCATACAGCTGTTTGCTTCAGGCTGTAGCATTGTTATAGCTGAGGTATTCAGAAATAACTGAGGCATGAAGAGAAAAGCACAAGCTTTCTGTTATTTAAACGAGCTTCCTATGTGCACGCTGTTCAAAGATATGATGTCTAATAAAATACCAAGTAAATGTAGTGGCTAGAAAAGAGCTCTAATATTGCTAATCAGACATCATTTGAAGAAAACCATTTGCAGTAATGTTATGGATTTTTTTTACCTGCTTAGAATAAAACATTGAAGAAATAAGAAATACAAATGTTTCTCTGTGCATTACTCTGTATCAGTAAAGAGGTTACCAGTACAGTGTGCATCTGGTCCTAAATATAAACCGAATGCGCTGCAGCATGAATATCATTATTAATACGTGACCTAGATTTCTAGGTATTGTTTATACAGTGTATACTTCCTATGTACTTATTCCTCCTAACTGGAACTGGATGACTAATAAGTTACAACATGAAAGAGGTATTTACAACAGTATGAAAAACACACATAGTTGCCAACATTTCACAAAAGTTCCAGGGACAGCAGAACAAGCAAGCAGGTTACTGGATTATTGACAACCTACTGTTCATTCTGTTCTGTGAGCAAAACACACTCATTAGATAGTAAAAGTATTATTTAGACTTATACATAGATTATTATACAGATTACAGCACCAAGCTCTTACACCTACCCCATAATATTGACAATACCAGTCTCTGGAACACATTCTGGGCATATGGTTATTGTTACAATAAATCATCAATATTAGTCAGACAAATAATATGTTAACCCATTCAATAATAACAATGATATTCCAGTATATATGCAGGGATCAGCTGAGTGCTTAAAGACACACAGAACTAAAGTGACACAAACTACCTTAGAGCCACTGTCCTTATAGCCAGCAGCAATGCTTCTTAAGTTATCCTGCACTCCTAATGACACCCTGAGGGCAGAGGTGCAGGGGAGGAGCTAGGCTGAAGTTTGTCATATTACATTAAACAGGAGTAGATACACAGCAAACACTCAGTGCAGCTGATCTTACTGTATGATTATGTACAGCACCGGGCTGGGTGAGCTTTTGGGGGCAAATTCATTTTTGTATTATTTAGTCTAACAGCAATTTTCATATTTTTTTTACTGTGTCTAGGAAGTGGTGTATGTTTAAAACTCATGCTAAACTCAGTAAGCTGTAGATTATTATTATTTTTATCATTTATTTGTATAGCGCCACAAAATTTTGTAGTGCAGGGTACAAAGATAGGGGTATACAATGACAAGGATTTGTGATAAAATGCAAACCATAACAAATAAACAAATCTAGTACAGGAGGAAGAGAGCCCTGCTCCAGAGAGGTTGCAGTCTACAGGTTGAGGGTGCAGAGACATAAGGTTTGGGGTAGTTTGTTACATGGATTGTAGTTGCATGGAGTTCAAGAATTACTTTGGTTCGGATGATACATGGAGGAGAGATGGTAAGCCTCTCTGAATAGGTGTGTTTTCAAGGAGCGTCTGAAGTTATACAAGGTTGGAGACAGTCTTAAGGAGTGGGGTAGAGAGTTCCAGAGGACAGGAACAGCAAGTGAGAAGTCTTGGAGGTGGGAGTGGGATGTACAGATAATAGGAATGGAGAGACGTAGGTCAGAGGTTGATTGAAGAGGACGGGTCGGACAGTATTTGGAGATGAGAGAGGAAATATAGTTGGGAGTGAGGCTGTTTAATGCTTTGTAAGTTAGGGTTAATACTATAAATTGTATTCTGGAGTGTATGGGGAGCCAGTGTAGAGACTGGCAGAGCTGAGGATGTAGATCGGTGACTTAGTTGGATGAGTCTAGCTGAAGCATTCATAATAGATTGGAGGGAGGATAGGCAGTGTTTTGGAAGTCCATTTAGAAGTCGATTGCAATAGTCAATGCTTGACAAAATGAGGGAGTGAATTATTTTCGTAGTTTTTTGAGTAAGGAAGGAACAAATTCTGGGAATGTTGCGTAAGTGTTATTTGATAAGTATATATGGGTTGAATGTGAGTTCTGAGTCAAGAACTGGTAAGTGCTTGTATATATGGGTTGAATGTGAGTTCTGAGTCAAGAGTGACCCCAAGATAGCGGCCCTGGTGTAAGGTGTTGAAAATAGAGTCTCCGACCATCAGAGGAATGTCAGGTATCAGATGTCTGGAAGAGGGGGGAATAAGGAGCAGCTCAGTTATGGACAGATTGAGTTGGAGGTAGTGTGAGGACATCCAAGAGGAAATAGCAGAGAGACAGTTGGAAATGTGGTTGAGTAAAGAGGGAGAGATATCAGGGGAGGAAAGATAGATTTGGGTATCATCAGTATATAAGTTGTACTGGAAGCCAAAGGAGGCTATAAGTTTTCCAAGGGAGGATGTATAGAAAGAGAAAACCAAGGAACCCAAGACAGAGCCTTGTGGTACTTCAACTGAAAGAGGCAAAGGATAGAAGATGTGTTGATAAAGGGACAGTTTACACCAGAATTTGTATTGTTTTAAAAGATAATCCCTTTATTATCCATTACCTAGTTTTGCATAACCAAAACAGATATATAAATACACTTTTTTACCTTTGTGATTATCTTGTATCTAAGCCTCTGCAAACTGCCCCCTTATTTCAGTTCTTTTGACAGACATGCATTTTAGCCAATCAATGCTGGATCATAGGTACTCCACGTGCATGAGCACAGTGTTATCTATATGACACACATGAACTAACACCCTCTAGTGGTGTAAAACTGTCAAAATGCCCTGAGAGAAGAGGCGGCCTTCAAGGGGTTAGAAATTAGCATATAAACATCCTAGGTTTAGCTTTCAAATAAGAATACCAATAGAACAAAGCAAACTTGGTGATAAAAGTAAATTGGAAAAATGTTTAAAATTACATGCCCTATCTGAATCATGAAAGTTTATTTTGGACTAGACTGTTACTTTAAAGGAAAGTGAAAACGAGCGAGAGATATGAAGCAAACCAGGAGAGTGCTGTGTCTCGGATGACAAATGAATGTAGGATTTTTAGGAGGAGAGGATGGTCAACGGTGTCAAAAGCAGAGTAGTGGCATTTTGTTTTAGCTGATAACAGGTAATTTGTTACTTTAGTGAGCGTGGTTTCTGTTGAGTGTTTAGGGCGGAAACCAGATTGTAGTGGATCAAGTAAGGAGTTAGTTGTGAGAAATTGAGTTAGGTGATTATAGACCAGTCGTTCCAATAATGATGCACAGTGCTTAAAGATGAAGATTACTGTCAGACTGAATAATGCACAAATGCAAACAATAAATTATCTACAGTTTTAGCCAAGTAATCCCCCATATTTTACAACAAATAAGCACAGGCACAGCACCTTACTTTCAGGTTTTTTTTCCCTGCTTTGTTTGCCATGTGCTGCTGGCAGCCATTTTACTCACCTTTCTTGCTGACTCTGGTGCATAGTGTGTGATGCTGCTCATTTCCTGCATGCCCTTCTATGGCCAGACTTGTGTACATCATCCATGTGAGACAGGTTGCAGTCTCAGAATTGTGATGTCATCACTTATTATTTAAAGGGCCTCTGTTCAGTATGCTTTGCCCTTGCGTTGTCTCAGACCTGTTTGTGAGAGTTCCTGTGTATTACCTGGTTGTCTGATGTCCCTCCTGGTTCCTGATCCCTGGCTTGTTCCTGACTCTGCTGTTCTCCTTGTTCCTGATTCTGGCTCGTCTGACTACTTGCTTTGGCTCCTGACTCGGCTTGTTTGACTATTCGCTTTGGCTCCTGACTTGGCTCGTCTGACTACCAGCTCTGGTTTTGACTCCTGGCTTGTTATTTGACTTGTGGACTTTTTTATTATTTTCTCCTGTTAAGTGTAGTCAGTCCACGGGTCATCCATTACTTATGGGATTATAACTCCTCCCTAACAGGAAGTGCAAGAGGATTACCCAAGCAGAGCTGCTATATAGCTCCTCCCCTCTACGTCATACCCAGTCATTCTCTTGCACCTAACTAATCGATAGGATGTGTGAGAGGACAGTGGTTATTAAAACTTAGTTTTTATTTCTTCAATCAAAAGTTTGTTATTTTAAACGGCACCGGAGTGTGTTGTTTTTTCTCAGGCAGCATTAGAAGAAGAATCTACCTGAGTTTGTGTATGATCTTAGCGGACGTAACTTAGATCCATTTGCTGTTCTCGGCCTTCTGAGGAGCGGGGTAACTTCAGAACAGGGGACAGCGGGCAGGGTTCACCTGCAAAGAGGTATGTTGCAGTATATTGTTTTCTAAGGAATGGAATTGACTGAGAAAATACTGCTAATACCGTTAAAATGTAAGTACAGCCTTAAATGCAGTAGTAGCAACTGGTATCAGGCTGTTATGTATGTATGTTGGCACTAAAGTATTTCTGGGGAATGGCATTTCACTAAGAAAATACTGTATACATATAACTTATAGCCTTTCTGCAACTAGCAACAGGCTTTTTTATAACTTTCATGTATTTATATTTAAAACGTTTACTGGCATGTTAATCGTTTTAGCTTTGAGGTACTTGGTGAAAAATTTTATGGGCATTAATTTCCACTTGGCTGTCGTTTGTTTTAAATAAAATCAGTTTATTGAGCTTCCCCACTGTTGTATTATGAGTGGGAGGGGCCTATTTTGGCGCTTTTCTACGCAGTAGAAATTCAGTCACAAGTCTTCCTTATTCTCCCTGCATGATCCAGGACGTCTCTACAGAGCTCAGGGGTCTCCAAAACTAGTTTTGAGGGAGGTAATCACTCACAGCAGACCTGTGAGACTGTGTTTTGACTGTGATAAAAACGTTTGTATTTTATTGTTATCCGTTTTTCCGGTATTAAGGGGTTAATCATCCATTTGCTAGTGGGTGCATTCCTTTGCTAAATCAATACATTTACTGTAAAAAATTGGTTTCTATAACTAATCCGGTTCATTGTTATTTCAACTGTGACAGCTTTTTGTGTGCTTCTTAAAGGCACAGTAACGTTTTTTATATTACTTGAAAATTGTTTGAAAAGTATTTTCCAAGCTTGCTAGTCTAATTGCTAGTTTGTTTAAACATGTCTGACACAGAGGAATCTCTTTGTGCAATATGTTCTAAGACCAATGTGGAGCCCAATTGAAATTTGTGTACTAATTGCATTGATGCTACTTTAAATAAAAGCCAATCTGTACATGTCAAGAAAATTTCACCAGACATCGAGGGGAAAGTTATGCCGACTAACTCTCCTCACGTGTCAGTACCTGCATCTCCCGCTCGGGAGGTGCGTGATATTGTGACGCCAAGTACATCAGGGCGGCCATTACAAATCACTTTACAAGACATGGCTAATGTTATGACTGAAGTTTTATCTAAATTGCCAGAACTTAGAGGTAAACGCGACCACTCTGGGGTGAGAACAGAGTACGCTGATAATGTTAGAGCCATGTCTGATACTGCGTCACAAGTGGCAGAGCATGAAGACGGAGAGCTTCATTCTGTAGGTGACGGATCTGATCCAAATAGACTGGATTCAGACATTTAAAATTTTAAATTTAAGCTTGAGAACCTCCGTGTACTATTAGGGGAGGTATTAGCGGCTCTGAATGATTGTAACACGGTTGCAATCCCAGAGAAATTATGTAGGCTGGATAGATACTATGCGGTACCGGCGTGTACTGACGTCTTTCCTATACCTAAGAGGCTTACAGAGATTATTACCAAGGAGTGGGACAGGCCCGGTGTACCCTTTTCCCCCCCTCCTATATTTAGAAAAATGTTTCCAATAGACGCCACCACACGGGACTTATGGCAGAGGGTCCCTAAGGTGGAGGGAGCAGTTTCTACTCTGGCTAAGCGTACCACTATCCCGGTGGAGGATAGCTGTGCCTTTTCAGATCCAATGGATAAAAAGTTAGAGGGTTACCTTAAGAAAATGTTTACTCAACAAGGTTTTATATTACAACCACTCGCATGCATTGCGCCTGTCACGGCTGCGGCGGCATTCTGGTTTGAGTCTCTGGAAGAGACCCTTGAAACAGCTCCATTGGATGAGATTACAAACAAGCTTAAAGCCCTTAAGCTAGCTAATTCATTTATTTCTGATGCCGTAGTACATCTAACTAAGCTTACGGCTAAGAATTCCGGATTCGCCATTCAGGCGCGCAGAGCGCTGTGGCTAAAATCCTGGTCAGCCGATGTGACTTCTAAATCTAAATTGCTTAACATACCTTTCAAAGGGCAGACATTATTCGGGCCCGGTTTGAAAGAAATTATCGCTGACATTACTGGAGGTAAGGGCCATGCCCTGCCTCAAGACAGAGCCAAACCAAGGGCTAGACAGTCTAATTTTCGTGCCTTTCGTAACTTCAACGTAACTTCAAGGCAGGAGCAGCATCAACTTCCTCCGCTCCAAAACAGGAAGGATCTGTTGCTAGATTCAGACAGGGCTGGAAACCTAACCAGACCTGGAACAAGGGCAAGCAGGCCAGAAAACCTGCTGCTGCCCCTAAGACAGCATGAAGTGAGGGCCCCCAATCCGGAAACGGATCTAGTAGGGGGCAGACTTTCTCTCTTTGCCCAGGCTTGGGCAAGAGATGTCCAGGATCCCTGGGCGTTAGAGATCATATCTCAGGGATATCTTCTGGACTTCAAGGCTTCTCCTCCAAAAGGGAGATTTCATCTTTCAAGGTTGTCAACAAACCAGATAAAGAAAGAGGCGTTTCTACGCTGTGTACAAGATCTTTTACTAATGGGAGTGATCCACCCGGTTCCGCGGTCGGAGCACGGACAAGGGTTTTACTCAAATCTGTTTGTGGTTCCCAATTATGTAGGCTGGATAGATACTATGCGGTACCGGCGTGTACTGACGTCTTTCCTATACCTAAGAGGCTTACAGAGATTATTACCAAGGAGTGGGACAGGCCCGGTGTACCCTTTTCCCCCCCTCCTATATTTAGAAAAATGTTTCCAATAGACGCCACCACACGGGACTTATGGCAGAGGGTCCCTAAGGTGGAGGGAGCAGTTTCTACTCTGGCTAAGCGTACCACTATCCCGGTGGAGGATAGCTGTGCCTTTTCAGATCCAATGGATAAAAAGTTAGAGGGTTACCTTAAGAAAATGTTTACTCAACAAGGTTTTATATTACAACCACTCGCATGCATTGCGCCTGTCACGGCTGCGGCGGCATTCTGGTTTGAGTCTCTGGAAGAGACCCTTGAAACAGCTCCATTGGATGAGATTACAAACAAGCTTAAAGCCCTTAAGCTAGCTAATTCATTTATTTCTGATGCCGTAGTACATCTAACTAAGCTTACGGCTAAGAATTCCGGATTCGCCATTCAGGCGCGCAGAGCGCTGTGGCTAAAATCCTGGTCAGCCGATGTGACTTCTAAATCTAAATTGCTTAACATACCTTTCAAAGGGCAGACATTATTCGGGCCCGGTTTGAAAGAAATTATCGCTGACATTACTGGAGGTAAGGGCCATGCCCTGCCTCAAGACAGAGCCAAACCAAGGGCTAGACAGTCTAATTTTCGTGCCTTTCGTAACTTCAACGTAACTTCAAGGCAGGAGCAGCATCAACTTCCTCCGCTCCAAAACAGGAAGGATCTGTTGCTAGATTCAGACAGGGCTGGAAACCTAACCAGACCTGGAACAAGGGCAAGCAGGCCAGAAAACCTGCTGCTGCCCCTAAGACAGCATGAAGTGAGGGCCCCCAATCCGGAAACGGATCTAGTAGGGGGCAGACTTTCTCTCTTTGCCCAGGCTTGGGCAAGAGATGTCCAGGATTCCTGGGCGTTAGAGATCATATCTCAGGGATATCTTCTGGACTTCAAGGCTTCTCCTCCAAAAGGGAGATTTCATCTTTCAAGGTTGTCAACAAACCAGATAAAGAAAGAGGCGTTTCTACGCTGTGTACAAGATCTTTTACTAATGGGAGTGATCCACCCGGTTCCGCGGTCGGAGCACGGACAAGGGTTTTACTCAAATCTGTTTGTGGTTCCCAAGAAGGAAGGAACCTTCAGACCAATCTTGGATTTAAAGATCCTAAACAAATTCCTAAGAGTTCCATCGTTCAAAATGGAAACTATTCGGACAATCTTACCCATGATCCAAAAGGGTCAGTACATGACCACAGTGGATTTAAAGGATGCCTACCTGCACATACCGATTCACAAAGATCATTATCGGTACCTAAGATTTGCCTTCCTAGACAGGCATTACCAGTTTGTAGCTCTTCCCTTCGGGTTGGCTACTGCTCCAAGAATCTTTACAAAGGTTCTGGGTTCTCTTCTGGCGGTACTAAGACCGCGAGGAATATCGGTAGCTCCGTACCTAGACGACATTCTGATACAAGCGTCAAGTCTCCAAACTGCCAAGTCTCATACAGAGTTTGTACTGGCATTTCTAAGGTCACATGGGTGGAAAGTGAACGAAGGAAAGAGTTCTCTATTGCCACTCACAAGAGTTCCCTTCTTAGGGACTCTTATAGATTCTGTAGAAATGAAAATTTACCTGACAGAAGACAGGTTAACAAAACTTCTAAATGCTTGCCGTGTCCTTCATTCCATTCCACACCCGTCAGTGGCTCAATGCATGGAGGTAATAGGCTTAATGGTAGCGGCAATGGACATAGTACCCTTTGCACGCCTGCATCTCAGACCACTGCAATTGTGCATGCTAAGTCAGTGGAATGGGGATTACTCAGATTTGTCCCCTATGCTGAATTTGGATCAGGAGACAAGAAATTCTCTTCTATGGTGGCTTTCTCGGCCACATCTGTCCAAGGGGATGCCCTTCAGCAGGCCAGATTGGACGATTGTAACAACAGACGCCAGCCTGATAGGTTGGGGCGCTGTCTGGAACTCCCTGAAGACTCAGGGGTCATGGTCTCAGGAGGAGAGTCTCCTTCCCATAAACATTCTGGAATTAAGAGCAGTTTTCAATGCTCTTCTGGCTTGGCCTCAGTTAGCAACTCTGAGGTTCATCAGGTTTCAGTCGGACAACATCACGACTGTGGCTTACATCAACCATCAGGGAGGGACAAGGAGTTCCCTAGCGATGATGGAAGTCTCAAAGATAATTCACTGGGCAGAGTCTCACTCTTGCCATCTATCAGCGATCCACATCCCAGGCGTGGAGAACTGGGAAGCGGATTTTCTAAGTCGTCAGACTTTTCATCCGGGGGAGTGGGAACTTCATCCGGAGGTTTTTGCCCAAATACTTCGGCGTTGGGGCAAACCAGATCTGGATCTCATGGCGTCTCGCCAGAATGCCAAACTTCCTTGCTACAGATCCAGGTCCAGAGACCCGGGAGCGGTTCTGATAGATGCTCTGACAGCACCTTGGGCCTTCAACATGGCTTATGTGTTTCCACCCTTCCCGTTGCTTCCTCGATTGATTGCCAGGATCAAACAGGAGAGAGCATCGGTGATTCTAATAGCGCCTGCGTGGCCACGCAGGACCTGGTATGCAGACCTAGTGGACATGTCGTCCTGTCCACCATGGTCTCTACCTCTGAGACAGGACCTTCTGGTGCAGGGTCCTTTCAAACATCCAAATCTAATTTCTCTGAAGCTGACTGCTTGGAGATTGAACGCTTGATTCTATCAAAGCGTGGATTCTCGGAGTCAGTGATTGATACTTTAATACAGGCTAGGAAGCCTGTTACCAGGAAAATTTACCATAAAATATGGCGCAAATACTTGCATTGGTGCGAATCCAAGAGTTACTCATGGAGTAAGGTTAGGATTCCTAGGATATTGTCTTTTCTACAAGAAGGTTTAGAAAAGGGTTTATCCGCTAGTTCGTTAAAGGGACAGATCTCAGCTTTGTCCATCCTTTTACACAAACGTCTGTCAGAAGTTCCAGACGTTCAGGCTTTTTGTCAGGCTTTGGCCAGGATTAAGCCTGTGTTTAAAACTGTTGCTCCACCATGGAGCTTAAACTTAGTTCTTAACGTTTTACAGGGTGTTCCGTTTGAACCCCTTCATTCCATTGATATCAAGCTGTTATCTTGGAAAGTTCTGTTTTTAATGGCTATTTCCTCGGCTCGAAGAGATTCCCCTTATCTGATTTTCCATTCAGACAAGGTAGTTCTGCGTACTAAACCTGGGTTCTTACCTACGGTAGTTACCAACAGGAATATCAATCAAGAGATTGTTGTTCCATCATTGTGTCCTAACCCTTCTTCAAAGAAGGAACGACTTCTGCACAATCTGGACGTTGTCCGTGCCCTGAAATTTTATTTACAGGCAACTAAAGATTTTCGACAAACTTCTTCCCTGTTTGTCGTGTATTCTGGACAGAGGAGAGGTCAAAAGGCTTCGGCCACCTCTCTCTCTTTTTGGCTTCGTAGTATAATACGTTTAGCCTATGAGACTGCTGGACAGCAGCCTCCTGAAAGAATTACAGCTCATTCTACTAGAGCTGTGGCTTCCACTTGGGCCTTTAAGAATGAGGCCTCTGTTGAACAGATTTGCAAGGCTGCAACTTGGTCTTCACTTCACACTTTTTCCAAATTTTACAAATTTGACACTTTTGCTTCTTCGGAGGCTGTTTTTGGGAGAAAGGTTCTTCAGGCAGTGGTTCCTTCCGTGTAAAGAGCCTGCCTGTCCCTCCCGTCATCCGTGTACTTTTAGCTTTGGTATTGGTATCCCATAAGTAATGGATGACCCGTGGACTGACTACAATTAACAGGAGAAAACATAATTTATGCTTACCTGATAAATTCCTTTCTCCTGTAGTGTAGTCAGTCCACGGCCCACCCTGTTTTTTATGGCAGGTCTAAATTTTAAATTATACTCCATTCACCACTGCACCCTATAGTTTCTCCTTTCTCGTTTGGTTTTCGGTCGAATGACTGGGTATGACGTAGAGGGGAGGAGCTATATAGCAGCTCTGCTTGGGTGATCCTCTTGCACTTCCTGTTAGGGAGGAGTTATAATCCCATAAGTAATGGATGACCCGTGGACTGACTACACTACAGGAGAAAGGAATTTATCAGGTAAGCATAAATTATGTTTTTTGCTATTAATAAATGTGTGATTATTTTTGCACTTCTCGTCTCAGTCTGATTCCTGGCACCCTGACACTTACCTAGTGTGGAAGAACTGTTTTTAAGTGTTTTTTCTTCTGATTTGTGGCAGGTTAAACATTGATCACTCGGAGAAGATGCAGCAAGGAGTCTCTGCTTAGACCTGCTCTGAGTGATCAAGCAGAGTACTTGCTGCACACACAGCCTAACCAACAGCTCCGCCCCATTGTGTCACACATGCCCAAACTCAGCTGCAGCCCGAAAAATCTCCTGGTGGGGACATTTCCAGGGACAAAAAACCCCAGAGTCATAAAACGAAATCCAGGGACTGTCCCTGAAAACCAGGGACTGTTGACAACTATGAACACAGTTACTTAAAACCAACAATCACTGCATTAGTATTCCACATGAGAACAATGTTTCTTTATGGAATGTTATAAACAGGTTTAAGAAGTCAGTACTTCTAGTCGCAAAGTTTTGGTTACCTGTTCTGTGATGTTGGGGAGGAACTGCAGAGGCGATGTGCATTCAAAAATAACTACTAAAGAGGCATCACAACATTTGCAGGAGGTAGTTTATGCTTTTCAGAAGTTATTAGTCTCCATGGTTAAATTTCTTTGGGTATCTCTGAGCCCACGATGATGAAAAGTGTGGCCAAGGCGACAAAATATTCCAAGGGATCTGCTATGTTGAGCAAGCCTGTTGAAATATTCCAAGCTTCCGACATAGCTGCTAACAGGTGGCATCACTGAGAGAGGTGTTTATTATACATACCATTGTTCAGCGATGCTGGCTATAGATAAAACGAGAGTCGCTCTTGGTGTAGTATGTCCTATACAGACATCAAAAGATAAGACAGAGATGGAGATATACTCACAAACGACGTTGCACATGCAGTGCAATAACGGACAAGCCGAAGCTTCAGAGCACGTGGTTACGTGGTCACAGAGCAACTCTTGCAGCTCCAGGTTGACAGCTGTCACGCAATCCTGATTTGTTTGCTTTTGGGTTGAACGCATCAAGCACAGACGCTGCAACAATTACATTGAGGCTGGTTTGAAAAATATTCATACAGGTAACTTGTGTACCTCTCCAGTGGAAAACACTTTAAGGCATTTCTTAAAGGGACATTAAACTGCTTCTCTATTGGGGTTTAAATCTACATCGGTCAGCTGTTCACTATCCCGCATCAGGAGTGCCATCGGAAGCAGTCACTGTGGGGAGCCTCGTTCTGACCTCAAGCATCCATTGCCTAAGCGAGTCACCCGAACGGCTCTGAAGCTTCGGCTTGTCCGTTATTGCACTGCATGTGCAATGTCGTTTGTGAGTATATCTCCATCTCTGTCTTATCTTTTGATGTCTGTATAGGACATACTACACCAAGAGCGCCTCTCGTTTTTTATGTTTTTCAGGAACTGTTTGCATCTATACCATACTGGAGAGAGCTGCCCGTCCTCTGTATTTCCCTGAACATACGTATTTGGATCAGTTTATATCTGGACTTTTGTAATTATTACGTTTATTGTGGACATTATTAATTTCTTTTAGGAACCATATAATTTATGAACGGACTTTTAGGTATCTTTTGCAGTAAGAGTTATGTGTTATTATAGAGATTAACTCATAGTGGCTTATATATATTTTGCCTGATTACTACACTATATACGTTCATTATATAACAGGTTAATAAGGTTTATCATATTAATTATATCTGGCGCACCTCCTTTATAGATACCTTTACCTAGCTAGGTTAGGTGTGAGTTTGTGGCTATAGATAACACCCAGCATCGCCGCACATATTGTAAAGTAAACGATCCCTTGGAAGATAAATGCTGTGCCTAACCACTAATCCTAATACCCCTAAACCGAAGTACTCCACGATCACAAACTAATACTACACTAATAAATATCTAAACCACCACATACCTGCAATACTCGTGGGATATTCCTCTATCAGACCAAACTTGGCCAGTAGTCTTCTTATCCTGGCGTCAAGTGGAATTATAGGAAATATCCCTGAGGAGAGAGAGTTTGTAAAATGAGGTAAGCGTTACCCACAGTAGGCAGGGTAGTCCTTGGCGGCAACAGGAAGACAATCCAGCAGTATAGCAGTTCAGGGGTAAACCAATAGAAGGACCAGGAACAGGCAGGAGTCAGCAACAAAAGGAAATCCATCAGTATTACAGTTCAGGGGTAAACCAAAAGAAGGACCAGACAGGCAGAGTTCAGCAACAGTATAGCAATCCAGCAGTTCAGGGGTTAAGCAGGCAGAGTGGTCAAACAAACAGAGTTCAGCAACAGTATAGCAATCCAGTAGTTCAGGGAGGAGAGATCCATGGGTTTCTCTACAGAGGTAACTGGAGGTGCTGAGGGGGACGAGGAAAGTCTAGAGACCGGACGAGTAGGAAGACGAGAGGGAAGGGTTCTATGAGTTCTGTCTCTCTCAGCTTGTCTCTCCTGAAAGAATCTAGACTAATACAAAGTGTTATGAATTCATCCAGGGAAGAAGGAACATCACGATAAGTAAGCTCGTCCTTGATGCGTTAATGCAAACCTCTCCTAAACGCTGCCTTGAGAGCACTGCCATCCCAACTGGTCTCAAGTGCCAAGGTGCGAAACTCAATGGCATATTGTGCCACAGATCTATTGCTCTGGTGGAGATCCAAGAGAGAGAAATCTGCAGCAGAAGCGTGGCCGGAGGACCAAACACAGAAGATAAAGCAGAAATTAAGGCATCAGCATCATTCAGGAGTTGAGCGCTCTGTTCCAAAAGGGGAGAGACCCCGGCTAGGGCCTTGTCTTTCAATAAAGAAATTATAAAAGTGACCTTTGACTGATGAGACTGGAAAGTGTGAGGATCATTGCGAAAGTGCAGCCTGCAGTGGTTGAGAAAATCCCTACAGTCGGTAGTACCATCATACTTCTCAAGTAATGATATCCAGGGTATACTTCCAGAAACAGTGAAGAAGCTGCAACAATAGCAGCAGGGATTGTCTGTGTAACAACAGGAGCAGCATTCTTCTCTGCAACCAGTGAGGAGAGCATAGCAGTTATAGCCTCTAGTTTAGAATCCAAATTCTGCAAGTGCATGGTATGGGTTCCCCGCATCTGTCCCTGAAGAGAGACTGCTCTTGCTACCTTATTTGGGTCCATAGCCCAAATATAATGTAATGCTTGTGGAATATTCCTCTATCAGACCAAACTTGGCCAGTAGTCTTCTTATCCCGGCATCAAGTGGAATGATAGGAAATATCCCTGAGCAAAGAGAGTTTGTAAAATGAGGTAAGCAGTACTCACAGTAGGCAGGGTAGTCCTTGGCGGCAACAGGAAGACAATCCAGCAGTATAGCAGTTCAGGGGTAAACCAATAGAAGGACCAGGAGTAGACAGGAGTCAGCAACAAAAGGAAATCCAGCAGTATAACATTTCAGGGGTAAACCAATAGAAGGACCAGACAGGCAGAGTTCAGTAACAGTATAGCAATCCAAAAGTTCAGGGGTTAAGCAGGCAGAGTTGAGCAACAGTATAACAATCCAGTAGTTCAGGGGTTAAGCAGGCAGAGTGGTCAGACAAGCAGAGTTCAGCAACAGTATAGCAATCCAGCACAAAGTAATACAACACTCAGGAGCACACTAAGCAACATTTATACATGGGCACAGGTGAGAGCAACTGAGGCACTTACATAGGGCAGGATTTGCGCCACAGAAGGGATCCGGACCAGCATCAGAAGAGAGGCATGTGGTGATGATATCATCATCGGCGCCTGAAGCTACTGCCGCGCCCATGTCAACGACTATGGCAACAGAGCAGCGGCGACAGGAGCGCAGGGGCATGACAATACCCACCGCAAGTATCTTTCCTGTTAACCCCTATACCACCACATACCCACCGCAAGTATCTATCTTATTAACCCCTATACCATCACATACCCACTGCAAGTATCTATCCTGTTAAGCCCTATACCACCACATACCCACCGCAAGTATCTTTCTTATTAACCCCTATACGTCACATATCCACCGCAAGTATCTATCTTATTAACCCCTATACCATCACATACCCACTGCAAGTATCTATCCTGTTGACCCCTATACCACCACATACCCACCGCAAGTATCTTTCTTATTAACCCCTATACGTCACATACCCACTGCAAGTTTCTATCTTGTTAACCCCTATACCATCACATACCCACTGCAAGTATATATCCTGTTAACCCCTATATTGTCACATACCCACTGCAAGTATATATCCTGTTAACCCCTATATTGTCACATACCCACTGCAAGTATCTATCCTGTTACAACCTATAACGCCACATACCCACCACAAGTATCTATCCTGTAAACCCCTATACCGTCACATACCCACCACAAGTATCTATCCTGTTAACCCCATACCATCACATACCCACCACAAGTATCTATCCTGTTAACCCCTATACCATCACATACCCACCGCAAGTATATATCCTGTTAACCCCTATATTGTCACATACCCACCGCAAGTATCTATCCTGTTAAACCCTATAACGCCACATACCCACTACAAGTATCTATCCTGTTAACAAAGGGGGTTACTTTTATTTTTAGTGTTAGGGTTTATGTTTTTTTGTTTCTTATTTGGGTGGTTTGTTTTTTTTATGAGGCATGTAGATTAGTGTTAGGTATAATGGTGGGTTTTTTATTTTGGATACTGTCTTTTATTATTTTATGTAACAGATTATTTTTTTTTACAGCTAGATTACGAGTTTTGCGCAATGAGTGACAAAGCATCGATATGCTTCATAACGCTGCTTTTTCCCTAACGCTGCTATTACAAGTCTTGTAGGTATAGGTGTATCTCACACCTTTTTGGCCGTCACGCAACGTCAGTACCGCACTTTTTTAGCGCCGGTATTAAGAGTTTGCCTGGGAGGCCAAAAAGTGAGCGGTACATCCTATACTGACAAGATCCGTACCGCCATCTAAAGTCAGTAGTTATGAGTTTTACGCTACAAAGCTGTAACATAAAACTCATAAGTAAAGTGTTAAAAAGTACACTAACACCAATAAACTACCTATTAACCTCCAAACTGAGGCCCTTCCGCATCGCAAACACTAAAATAACATTTATTAACCCCTAATCTGCCGCTTCGGACATCGACGCCACTAAATAAAATTATTAACCCCTATTCCGCCGCTCCCTGACATCGTCGTCACTATAATAAACCTATTAACCCCTAAACCGCCGCCCTCCTGCATTGCCCACACCACCGCTATAATAAACCTATTAACCACTAAAACCCAAGCCCCCCACAACGAAATATACTAAAATAAATGATTAACCCCTAAACCTCTGACCTCCCACATCACTAACTCTACATAAATATATTAACCCCTAATCCTAACCTAACCCTAACGTAACCCAAAGCCTAACACCTCCTAACTTAAATATAATTAAAATAAAGCTAAATAAACCTTACAATTATTAACTAAGGCCCAGATTACGAGTTTTGCATTAGAGGCTGTGCGGTGCTAACGAGCAGTTTTGTCTCACCGCTCACTTACCTACAGAGTTGGTATTAAAGGTTTTTACAAACCCGTTGTTAAAAGACAAGAAGTGAGCATTGAGCAAAATTTTGCTCATTACCGCACTCCAATACCAGCGCTGCTTAAGTCAGCGGTGAGCTGGTGTAACGTGTTCGTGCACGATTTCCCCATAGGGATCAACCAGGAGAGCCGGCTGAAAAAAAGCCTAACACCTGCAAAAAACAGCGTAAAACTCCTTAATGCAGCCCCATTGATTCCTATGGGGAAATACATTTTATGTCTACACCTAACACCCTAACATGAACCCCAAGTCTAAGCACCCCTAATCTTACACTTATTAACCCCTAATCTGCCGCCCCTGACATTGCCCACACCTACATTATAATTATTAACCCCTAATCTGCTGCTCCGGACATCACCACCACCTACATTATACTTATGAACCCCTAATCTGCTGCCCCCAACATCGCCGAACCCTACATTATATTTATTAACCCCTACTCTGCCGCCCCCAATGTCGCCGCCACCTACCTACACTTATTAACCCCTAATCTGCCGCCCCCAACGTCGCCGCCACTATAATAAACATATTAACCCCTAAACCGCCGCACTCCCGCCTCGCAAACATTAGTTAAATATTATTAACCCCTAATCTGCCGGCCATATCATCATCGCCACCTACCTACATTTATTATCCCCTAATCTGCCGCCCTCACTATATTAGTTATTAACCCCTAAACCTAAGTCTAACCCTAAACCTAACACTCCCTAACTTAAATATAATTAAAAGAAATCAAAATAAATATTCCTATCATTAACTAAATTATTCCTATTTAAAACTAAATACTTACCTGTAAAATAAACCCTAAGCTAGCTACAATATAACTTATAGTTACATTGTAGCTAGCTTAGGGTTTATTTTTATTTTACAGGCAAGTTTGTATTTATTTTAACTAGGTAGAATAGTTATTAAATAGTTATTAACTATTTAATAACTACCTAGCTAAAATAAATACCAAAGTACCTGTAAAATAAAACCTAACCTAAGTTACAATTACACCTAACACTACACTATTTTAAAAAAAAAGCCCACGGGTGGCTGAATTTAAAAATATTCTGTTAAACCAAATGACTTTAGAGCAATATGACACTACCGATAATCTGGAAACGAGAAGTAAACGTTTCTTTTAAAGATGGTTACCCTTTATTTCCTCATTCCCTGAGGCAACTCAACTACAAATAATGAGCCCATTTTATGGTTCCAACTTTCTGGAAGAAACCATGTTAAGAGGCGAATTACCTAGTAGGTACAGATAGGATATTTCTGATTCTCTCTTTGTGGAACCTCCATTGAGAGGTAACTATGGGGCTCTGTGGATGGGGAGGGGGAGGGATTGTGGGAGAGGAGGAGGAAGAGATTTTTTTTTTTTTTTTTTGTCTTGTCTTGTTTTGTTTGTTTGTATTTTTATATATTTTTGGTTAAGTCTTAATAACATTAGAAAATCCCAATACTGCGGTACTTTTTCTTGCTTGTACATTTATTAATCACTTGAAGATGTCTATTATTATATTTTCAATTGCATGCTATTTGAATATAATGTATTTTTGTTTTTTTATATCTCCACACCCTGCGTGGTGGATTGAGAATACAATTTGTATTTATTTTTTGTACCTTTTATTGGATATAAATAAAGATTTAAAAAAAAACACAAAAAAAAAACACTACACTATAATTAAATTAATTCTCTAAATTAAATACACTTAAATACAATTAAATAAAATTAGATAAAGTACAAAAAAAACAAAACACTAAATTACAGAAAATAATAAACAAATTACAAGATTTTTAAATTAATTACACTTAATCTAATCCTCCTAGCAAAATAAAAAAGCCCCCCCAAATAAAAAAAATCCCTACCCTAAACTAAATTACAAATAGCCCTTAAAAGGGCCTTTTGCGGGGCATTGCCCCAAAGTAATCCGCTCTTTTACCTGTAAAAAAAATTACAAATCCCCCCCAACATTAAAACCCACCACCCGCACAACTAACCCTACTCTAAAACCCACCCAATACCCCCTTAAAAAACACTAACCCCTTGAAGATCACCTTACCGGGAGAAGTCTTCATCCAACCGCCCGAAGTCCTCAATGAAGCCGGGAGAAGTCTTCATTCAAGCCGGGCGAAGTGGTCCTCCAGACGGGCAGAAGTCTTCATCCAGACGGCATCTTCTATCTTCATCCATCCAGCACGGAGCGGGTCCATCTTCAAGACATCCGACGAGGAGCATCCTCTTTATCCGACAGCTAACACTGAATGAAGGTTCCTTTAAATGACATCATCCAAGATGGCGTCCCTTCAATTCCGATTGGCTGATAGAATTCTATCAGAATTAAGGTAGAAAAAATCCTATTGGCTGATGCAATCAGCCAATAGGATAGAAGTTCAATCCTATTGGCTGATCCAATCAGCTAATAGGATTGAGCTGGCATTCTATTGGCTGTTCCAATCAGCCAATAGAATGCCAGCTCAATCCTATTGACTGATTGCATCAGCCAATAGCATTTTTTCTACCTTAATTCCGATTGGCTGATAGAATTCTATCAGCCAATCAGAATATAAGGGACGCCATCTTGGATGACGTCATTTAAAGGAACCTTCATTCAGTGTTAGCCGTCGGATGAAGAGGATGCTCCGCATCGGATGTCTTGAAGATGGACCCGCTCTGCGCCGGAAGGATGAATATAGAAGATGCCGTCTGGATGAAGACTTCTGCCCGTCTGGAGGACCACTTCGCCCGGCTTGGATGAAGACTTCTCCCGGCTTTGTTGAGGACTTCAGCCCAGATGGATGAAGACTTCTTCCGGTAAGGTGATCTTCAAGGGGTTAGTGTTAGGTTTTTTTAAGGGGGTATTGGTTGGGGTTTACAGTAGGGTTGGTTGTGTGGGTGGTGGGTTTTAATGTTGGGGGGATTTGTTAATTTTTTTACAGGTTAAAGAGCTGATTACTTTGGGGCAATCCCCCGCAAAAGGGCCTTTTAAGGGCTATTTGTAATTTAGTGTAGGGTAGGGCTATATTGTCGCTAGCTTAGGGTTTATTTTACAGGTAAGTATTTAGTTTTAAATAGGAATAATTTAGTTAATGATAGGAATATTTATTTTGATTTCTTTTAATTATATTTAAGTTAGGGGGGTTAGGGTTAGACTTAGATTTAGGGGTTAATAACTTTAGTATAGTGGGGGCGGCAGATTAGGGGTTAATAAATGTAGGTAGGTGTCGGCGATGTTAGGAACGGCAGATTAGGTGTTAATAATATTTAACTAATGTTTGCCAGGTGGAGTGTGGCGGTTTAGGGGTTAATATATTTATTAGAGTGGCGGCGATGTCTGGTTCGGCAGATTAGGGGTTAAAAAATTTTTTTTAAGTGTTTGAGATGCAGGAGGGCCTCAGTTTAGGGGTTAATAGGTAGTTTATGGGTGTTAGTGTACTTTTTAGCACTTTAGTTAAGAGTTTTATGCTACGGCGTTGTAGTGTAAAACTCTAAACTACTGACTTTAGAATGCGTTACCAGTCTTGACAGGAGAGGGTCTACCGCTCACTTTTTGGCAGACTATGCAAGTCCCATTGAAAAAAGAGGATACGCAATTTACGCAAGTGGATTTGCGGTATTTCCAAGTGTGGCCAAAAAAGTGAGCGGTGAGTCTGTACCTTCAAGACTCGTAATACCAGCAGGCGTTAAAAAGCAGCGTTAGGACCGGCTAACGCTGCTTTTTAAGCCTAACGCAAAACTCGTAATCTAGCCGTAAATAATTTCTATTTAAAACTAAATACAAACTTACCTGTAAAAAAAACCTAAGCTAGCTACAATATAACTAATAGTTATATTGTAGCTATCTTAGGTTTTATTTTTATTTCACAGCTAAGTTTGTATTTATTTTAACTTGGTAGACTAGTTAGTAAATCGTTATTAACTATTTAATAACTTCCTAGTTAAAATAAATACAAAGTTACCTGTAAAATAAAACATAACCTGCCTTACACTAAAAACTAACATTACAATAAAATAAATTAAATTAAATTAATAAAATACAATTTATTAACTTACAAAAAAACAAAACACTAAATTACAAAAAATAAAAAAAGAAATTATCAAAAATAAAAATGAATTACTCCTAATCTTATAGCCTTATCGAAATAAAAAAGCCCCCCAAAATAAAAAAAACTCTAGCCTACCCTAAACTGCCAATGGCCCTTAAAAGAGCCTTTTGGGGGGCATTGCCCAAAAGAAATCAGCTCTTTTACCTGTAAAAAAAAAATACAAACACCCCCAACAGTAAAACCCACCACCCAACCCCCCCAAATAAAAACCTATCTAAATAAACCTAAGCTAACCATTGACCTGAAAATAGCAATTTGATGGACATTGCCCTTAAAAGGGCATTTTGCTCTTTTACATTGCTCAAACCCTAAGCTAAAAAAATTTCCACCCAAAAAAACCATTAAAAAAAACGAACACTAACCCCGACGATCCACTTACAGTTATTGAAGTCCGGACATCTATCCTCATCCAGTCGGTGAAGTCCTCATCCAAGCGGAAAGAAGTCTTCATCCAGGAGGTCTCTTCGATCTTCATCCATCCGGCAAAGTCCTCATCCAAGTGAAGAGAAGTCTTCATCCAGACGGCATCTTCTATCTTCATCCATCCGGCGCGTAGCGGGTCCATCTTCAAGGCATCCGGCGCGGAGCATCCTCTTCTTATGGTCATAGCTGGAAAATGAAGGTTCCCTTTAAGTGACGTTATCCAATATGGCGTCCCTTACATTCCTATTGGCTGAAAGATTTCTATCAGCCAATAGGAATTAAAGGGGAAAAAATCCTATAGGCTGTTGCAATCAGCCAATAGAATTAAGCTTTCATCCTATTGGCTGATTGGAACAGCCAATAGAATGAGAGCTCAATCCTATTGGCTGATTGGATCAGCCAATAGGATGAAAGCTCAATTCTATTGGCTGATTGCAACAGCTAATAGGATTTTTCCCCTTTAATTCCTATTGGCTAATAGAAATCTTTCAGCCAATAGGAATGTATAGTAACTTTGTATTTATTTTAACTAGGTAGTTATTAAATAGTTAATAACTATTTAATAACTGGTCTACCTAGTTAAAATAAATACAAACTTACCTGTGAAATAAAAATAAAACCTAAGATAGCTACAATATAACATGTCAAAGCAGCGCTTGTATTTGGCTGCGGTAGGGAGCTCAACGCCACCATATCGCCCGCACAAGCCTGCTTTTTGTAAACCTGTAATAGCAGCGCTACAGGGAGGTGAAATAATGCCGCTTTGTGGCGGTCGTTAATTTCCCTATACCGTTGAAAACTTGTAATCTAGCTGTTAGTTTTTTATTTTTATGTAATTTAGGGGGTTTAGTTTAGAGGGGAGTTCGGTGTTAGGTAGTGTAGTTATAGTTTGCGTTAGGAAGTGGAGGTTTAGGGTATAATCACCTAACCACCCCCCATACCTGGGAGAGAACTGCTCGGCCACACCCCTTTAAAAAAAAAAAAATCTCAATGTTATTGTTTTGAACATCAGGCCTGAATAAGATGGGATTATGTATATGATAAAGGGGAAATAAGTAAAAAAATACAGTACTCTGCAAACTCATAACAGGTAATAATCATCATTTAAATACTCTAGTTTTCATAAGAGGGGGCTGCACAATACATCAAACATGGTAAATAATGTTGTCCCTTTGCTTTTCTCAAAGTTACGGAGCAGAATTTATCAATCAATAATCAGTGAGTACCGGCACCTTTTCTTTTACAAACAAAAGCCCTATATATATATACTGTATATATTTTATATATATATATATATATATATATACAAAGAACTTTTTAAAGTTTTTTTCATCGGAGTGTTAAAAATTAACAGTAAAAACACAGTAAAACACATTATTACATTTTAAAATTGATTAAAAAGGATTTTTCAAGGTTAAAGGAATTTCAGTAGACAGGGCTCCAAAGTGTATATATTGACATACACGTGTAAATATGTGTATATACATAAATATATACAGCCATGCACATTATAGCCCTTTCCAGTCGAATACCTTGCCATATACTATATACCTTTTAAACCTTATAAAAAATAATATTTATAGGAATAATTTGTATTAGAAACTGTAGATATGGGTTTAAAACTTTTAACCATTACCCTTTACCTGCGGTCTTCACTAGCGTAAATGTGCTGCACGCTAATTTAGTTTAATATGCAACGTAAGTTAGCGCGGCCGTGATATTGCTTATCGCGACTCATGCTATCAATAGCGCATACCTTGTAATCTAGCACACTGCATACCAAACGCATCATTTTTTACTTGATTATTTTGCTGCAAAGTGTCCCTGGATTTTTATATTATCAAATGTTGGGAAAAAGTGCACTGGCATTTAATGTGTTCAGGGCCTTAGTATGCACAATGCCCTTGTATATTACATTTTCCCACATGCATGTGTAAAGAGAATAGCTGTGTGGGGATTTTGTTAAAACTATTATAAACTACGGTGCTGGAGTTCATACTGAACCCTGATCCTTCAACATTCTACAAATTATTGTAGTTTGTTTATATCTGTTGCTAACTGGCCACAACAAATTAAAGGGACAGTCTACAATAGAATTTTTATTGTTTTAAAAGATAGATAATCCCTTTATTATCCAATCCCAGTTTTGCATAATCAGCACTGTTATATTAATATACTTTTTACCTCTGTGATTACCTTGTATCTAAGCCTCTTCTGACAGCCCCTTGATCACATAACTTTGTATTTATTATGTATTGACTTGCATTTAGTACTGTTTTGTGCTAAATCTTAAATAACTTCTCAGCCATGAACGCAATGTTATCTATATGACCCACATGAACTAGCAGTCTCCTGTTGTGAAAAGCAAATAAAATAGCATGTGATAAGAGGCTGTCTATCATGGCTTAGAAACAGGCAGAAATTTAGAGGTTTAAATGTTATAAAGTATATTAATATATCAATGTTGGTTGTGCAAAGCTGGGGAATGGGTAAAAGAGACGTTATCTATCTTTTTAAACAATAACAATTTTAGATTAAACTGTCCCTTTAAATAAAAAAACAATACTCTTTTCAGAACCTTTTAAGGAGTTTGTTACTTGGTTGCAAAACAAAGCTAATTTTGGTAACAAAATGACAGTTCAAAATTCTTTAAAAAAAAAAAAATAGTATTTGGTATATAGGGTTCAATTTATTAATGTGCGAGTGGACATGATACGATGTAGCATATCATGTCCACTGCACATCAATAAATGCTGACGCTGTAGGCATTTATCATTGCACCAGCAGTTCTTGTGAACTGCTGGTGCAATGCTGCCCCCTGCAGATTCGCAGCCAATTGGCTGGGAATTGGGCGGATTGATATCCGCAGCCTCAGAGCAGGTGGACAAGTTATGGAGTCTTTAGGAAACACGGGGCATAAATTGACCCCATAGTGTGCAGATCTCTTGCATTACAGTGCTTATTTTTAAATATATACTGTATAGGGGTCAATTTATCAAAGGCTTTTGCCAGCCTTCGACCCCCTACGATTGTGTTCCTGTGCAATGCTGAATTGCGGCAGTGAAATTCAGCCCACCAGAGGTGAGCTGTGGAGGACAGGGGCACGTGCACCCCTGTCCACAGCAGCTTGATAAATCGACCCCATAATATTGACTTCTATGCCAAAAATCACACTTATAAAGGTCATTGTTTTAAGCAACTGACACAAGTGAAATTCTAATGTCCTGATACAATTAGGTTTGCTACGTGTGCAGTATTCAACTGGAGAGTCCAGTATTGAGCAGGCTGTCCAGTTAAATCTTCGAAAAAATACTGGATACTTAAATGTCCAGTTTTTTTAAAAGTGTTAGCTAAATTTTAAGGACTCCTATGCCTCAACACAATACAAATCAGTTCTGTTTTACTCTCAACCAAATATATACAATTATTTGTTTGAATGTTACTGGCAGCCAATGGGTAAAATCAATGCTCAGTGAAAAATATGCATAGTGGGACCAAGTGGTGGCTAACATAGAGCTTTTGGGGGACATTGTGGGACTTTACCAACCATTGTGTCCAGTCGCTGAAAGATTGTCCAGTATTTTTGTGCAGAAGTGCTGACAACCCTAGATATTATATGGCCCGACCATTCAGTTTAGGTAGTAATCCCTATTAGTTACACCAGGAAGATAGGTTGCTACTTGTCACCTATCCAAAAATGACCCGGACAGTTCAGGTTTCCATTTCTGTGTCCGGATTTGGTGGAAAACAGCCACAGCCAAAAAATGTGACTGTACATTTGAAAAATACTGCACGTTCCTACAGTTATTTCTCTCTTGCTTGTGTCTTTGTGTGTATGTGGGAGGTGTGTCTTTGTGTGGGAGTGTCTGTGTGTGTCTTTGTGTGGGAGTGTCTGTGCGTAAGTGTCTTTGTGTTTGAGAGTTTGTCTATGTTTGTCAGTGTCTTTCTCTGTGTGAGCGAGTGACTGTATTTATGTGTGTTTGTGTGTTTTGAAAGAGAGAGTGTGTGTGTGAGAGAGAATGTGTGTGACAGTGTGTCTGTTAGTGTGTGAAAGAGTGTGTTTGTGTGAGAGCATTATTGTCTCTGTGTTTGTGTGTGAGAGAGAAAGTATGTGCGCGAGAGAGAGTGTGTGAGTGTTTGGTAGTGTGTGAGAGTGTGTGTTTGTGTGTAAGAGTGTGAGCATGTATGAGAGAGTATGTGTGAGATAGAGAGTGTATGATAGTGTGAATATCTATGTGCAAGTTTGTGTTTATGTGCTATTATACATAGTGGACAGTTGCAAAAACACTGCACACGTTATGTTTTTTTCGCATCTGGGGGTTGTGCAAATATTACAAGTTGCAAAATAACTTATTTGCACAAAAGCAAAATCGCATGCGCGTTCCCATTTTTCCCTGTAGAAGTCAATGGAGAAGATAAATAGAAAAAAAAAACACACTAAAATCCTAATCTTTTGCGCAAAGCCCATGACGTATTCTTCATGAAAAGTTTACATGAAAATGTAAATATTTCATATTGCGAAAATGTTTTCGTAACAGAATATGTTCTATTTAATTGTAAAACAAATATTTCTCTATATATGTGATGATTTTTGGACAGATATATCTATTTATAGTGACATATATATATGATTATATATATGTCTATATATCTCGCAATCTATATCCGAATTTCACTTTGAAAATCCCTCTGATATTGTTTAAAGGGACAGTAAACCTTAAAAATAATGTTATATAATTCTGCACATAGTGCAGAATTATATAACATTATTTAGGTGCTATAGCCTTAAACGCCTTTTTTACCTTTTAGTTTGCTAAAAATATGGCGCTTTTACAGACCCGCTCTCTGCTGAGCGGGTCTGTTATTTTTAGTCAGCGTATCGGGCCAGCTGTATAGTCACAGCCCGGCCCGACTGCGCCATAAGACTAAGTGAAGCTCGCTCCTGTCACAGGAGCGAGCTGCACTTAGTGCTATGGCGCGGTCGGGCCGGGCTGTGACTATACAGCTGGCCAGATGCGCTGACTAAAAATAACAGACCCGCTCAGCAGAGAGCAGAGAGCGGGTCTGTAAAAGCGCCATATTTTTAGCAAATTAAAAGGTAAAAAAGGCGTTTATGGCTATAGCACCTAAATAATGTTATATAATTCTGCACTATGTGCAGAATTATATAACATTATTTTTAAGGTTTACTGTCCCTTTAATGTGCATAAGATTGTAATGTGAAATATTTTCATTATCTCCTTAGTTAAACATAACATCTCTATACATATAAATGCATGTTTCTCTATGTATATGTATTCATGACAAATGTCTGCTTTTTTTTTTTTAACACCCGAGATCTCCTATCTTTTAGCCCTTATAACTTTTGTGTGCAATATTATTTTAAAATAATTTTATTAGACAGTGTTAATATGAGTGTAACTGTACTTTGTAATGTATTTTTGAAGTGTTTCGTGAAACTTTTATGTTGCGGAAAACTTTTAACTACAGCTCTTCGAGCGCGCAAAGGATCGCGATTTTCAAGACTTGTAATATATGCGCAATGGAAATTAATTGTGAAAAGACCATATAGCACATGGAAAACTCATACTGTGCGACTTGTAATCTTGCCCAGTGTGTACTCTGTTGCTGTGCATAAAGTAGTTTTACAAATATTGTATTAGTGCAGTCATTTTAACTTTTCATATAGCTGAAAGTTAAAGGGACATCACACTCAAAAAAAATCATAATTATATCATGTAAATCAGGGCTAGTCAACTGGTGGCGTGAGAGCCACATAGGGCCCTCTGTTCTAGTTTTTGCTGCCTCTGGGGAAAAAGCAGAACTCAGAATGTGTGCCATCATTTTTATATCAGGAACTAAAAATGTGTGCTTTGGTAACTGGTGGGCAAGCAGGGTGGACACAACTCAAGAGACCCCTTGAAGTGGATCCTGTGCTCCTGCATGCCTTTTACTTCTTTAGGAAATGTATTATTATTTGTAGCCATACATTTATATATGGCTCTTAAAAAGACAGCCTACTCCAAAATTGTTATTGTTTAAAAGAGAGATAACGTCTTTACTACCCATTCCCCAGCTTTGCACAACCAACATTGTTATATTAAAGGAATAGTCTAGTCAAAATGAAACTTTCATGATTCAGATAGAGCTTTCAATTTTAAGCAACTTTCTAGTTTTTTTCCTATTATCAATTATTCTTAGTTCTCTTCTTATCTTTATCTGAATGTAAGCTTAGGAACCGGCTTGCTGATTGGTGGCCACATTTAGACACCAATCAGAAAGTGCTACCCAGGTACTGAACCAAAAATGTACCGGCTCCTACGCTTACATTCTTGCTTTTTCAAATAAAGATACCACGAGAACGAAGAAAAAATGATAATAGGAGTAAATTAGAAAGTTGCTTAAAATTGCCTGTTCCATCTGAATCATGAAAGATTAATTTTGACTTGACTATTCCTTTAATAAACTTTATAACCTTTAAGCTTCTAAATTTCTGCCAGTTTCTAAGCCCCTGCAGGCCACCTTTATCTCAGTGCATTTTCATAGCTTTTCACAGCAAGACACTTCTGGTGTCATAAAGATGACACTGTGCTCACTTCTGAGTCAGCACTAATTAGCTAAAATGTAAGTCTGTAAATAGCACTGATATAAGGAGGCAGCCAAGGTAATCAAAGAGGTAAAAAGTATATTAAAGGGATACTAAACCCAAATGTTTTCTTTCATGATTTAGATAGAGCATGCAATTTTACGCAACTTTCTAATTTGCTCCTATTATTCATTTTTCTTTGTTCTCTTGCTATTTTAAGTTGAAAATGCAGGAATGTAATGTAAGCAGCCGGCCCATTTTTGGTTCAGCACCTGGGTAGAGCTTGCTGATTGGTTTGCTATATTTAGCCACTAATCAGAAAGCACTACCAAGGCGCTGAACCAAAAATAGGCTGGCTCTTAAGTTTACATTCCTGCTTTTTCAAATAAAGATAGCATGAGAATGAAGAAAAATTGATATTAGGAGTACATTCGAAAGTTGCTTAAAATTGCATGCTCTATCTGATTCAGTAAAAAAAAAAATTGGGTTAATATCCCTTTAATATAACCGTGTTGGTTGTGCAAAACTGGGGAATGGGTAATAAAGGAATTCTCTGTCTTTTTAAACAAAAATAATTTTGGAGTAGACTGTCCCTTTAAGAGTTAAATATTGATATCTATCCCTCATGTTTTAGAAAATTGGCATCACTGACATATATGAAATACAGTAGTTAAACTTATTTTTAAAAAATGCACACACATATTGCATGAAAAAAGGTGCAAAGTTAAATTGCATAATTAAGAAATGCATAATAAAAAGACAAAGCACCTAGGGCCTGATGATGAAAACCTCGCCGGCATGGAGAGAAATCACACAAAAACGTTGGGGGCTTTTTTTGAGTATTATATTGCAATGTGTATGTTTCTCCTTCACAGAACCCTACTATATAGCTAGTCAAACTGCTCTCAGGCTAAAAAATGCCTTTCTAAAATTATTTGAGGGACCTCACCGTACTGATGAGACATCTTAGATCATCTCGCCAGAGTGGAGAGCTTTAGATCATCGGGCCCTTAGTCTGAATTTCAAATGAGTTGTAGATAATTTTTCTTACAAATTTCAGTTTGTTCAATTTTCCTTTCCCCATCATGTGACAGCCATTAGCCAATCACAAAATGCATACCGTATGTACTGTAAACTCTTGCACATGCTCAGTAGGAGTTGGTGCCTCATAAATTAAGCATATAAAAAGATTGTGCACATTTTAATAAATGGAAGGGCACTGGAAAGTTTTTTAAAATTGCATTCTCTGGGATAGATTTAACATAGGTAGAGCAGACATGATTCGCTGTAGCAAATTATGTCCGCTCAACCTCGCTAATCGGCATTTAACATTGCACAAGCATTTCTTGTAGAATGCTTGTGCAATGCCGCCCCCTGCACACTCACGGACAATTGGCCGCTAGCAGGGGGTGTCAATCATCCCGATCAGATCAGGATGATTTTAGTCCGCCACCTAAAAGGCAGAGAAGTTAAGGAGCAGCGGTCTTACGACAGCTGCTTCTTTACTTATGTTTCAGGCGATCCTGTAAAGATTGTCGGAGGATGCATCCAATGCTTAGTAAATCTAGCACTCAGTCTAAATCATGAGTTGTTGTTTTTTTTTTTTGTTTGTTTTTTACTTTAGTGCTCCTTTAAAGGACCAGTCAACACAGTAGATTTGCATAATCAACAAATTCAAGATAACAAGACAATGCAATAGCACTTAGTCTGAACTTCAAATAAGTAGTAGATTTTTTTTTCTGACAATTTTAAAAGTTATGTCTTTTTCCACTCCCCCTGTACCATGTGACAGCCATCAGCCAATCACAAATGCATACACATACCATGTGACAGCCATCAGCCTTTCACAAATGCATACACACTTATTCTTGTACATGCTCAGTAGGAGCTGGTGACTCAAAAAGTTTAAATATAAAAAGACTGTGCACATTTTGTTAATGGAAGTAAATTGGAAAGTTGTTTAAAATGGCATGCTCTATCTGAATAATGAAAGTTTAATTTTGATTGAGTGTCCCTTTAAGTAAAAACAGTTAAAATGAAACTTATAGGAAGTTCAAGTAATACATACCAATTGCTTACTGGCTCTGGACACACATAAAACGTTGAAGGGACACTGTACACTAGATTTTTCTGTGCATAAATATTTTGAAGATGATCTATTTATATAGCCCATCTGGGAGTGTTTTTATAACAATCTATACTGAATTGCACTGATTTTCAGAATCCTAACTAATCCTCAAAGTATCCGATGCGCATGCACGTTTACAAACTCCTGCTTGCTCCTGTTTGTGTAATTTGTCTTTTCATATGCAGGGAAAGGGGGAGGTGGGAGTGTCTGCTCTTCCTGATTTCCCAGACCCTTTCACTGGGTGTCCTAGCCTAACCTCTAAATAATGCTAAACTGGGAGCTTCTAAGTAAGTTTTTAAAAGGTTTTATACTGGATTTTTAGATCGGTATCTGTGCATATTATTCTTTATAGTAGTATCTATTACATGCAGTTAGTGACCAGACTACGCCCAGCTGCCAACATATGAGCTGAAATAAAGTCGTTATCTTCAGGGGTCTATGCAATTAATCAACGCGTTTCGGCTTGCACAGAAACATTTAGAATTTATTTTCTTTAGTTTGAGAGAAAATTTGTACTGAGGTTTGCTAGATACAGGGTTCGTTTTTTGAGATACAGAGGTTATTATGTTTCTTTCATTCCAGCAACCTGTGCCTATGGCTATTACTTTTTGCCAGCTGCAGTTTATCAGTTCCCTAGAGATTTTCTCTTCTCAGGAGTTGCTGTCTACTATGTGGGGGTTCTGCTTGTCTGCTCCAATTAGCTGAATCTACAGAAGTCTCAATAGTTGTTCTACAGAACTGTTATTTGTTTGACCATTCAGTGTGTGTAACCAGCTTCAGCCTGTTTGTCTTGTATGCACTACTCCAGCCTCTTTCCTATGAAGCTCTTCCTGCAGCTCAATAATTAAAGGGACAGTGTACTTTTAAAAATGTATCCCCTTTAATGTGCCCTCAATGATATTTTTTACCCGCTGGGGTGTATTAAGGGCCATATTATGAGTGGAATGCAAAATATCACTTACAAAAGCGTGCGCTGGTATTACAAGTTAGGTGCAATGCAAACACGTTTACATTGCCTGGAAGCCTTCCACTCACGAGAGCACGCTTCCATAGGCTCCAATGGCTGCCTTGTTCTCATGCCTTGAGACATGTCATGAAAACCTAGCGCAGCTAAAGGGGTAAGTCGCGCAGCAATGGGCTGCAAATATTTATGTGTTTATATGTGAATTTCATCTACAGTTTATCTACTTCAAGTTTCCCCCTGATGGGACTTAATCCTCTTGGCTGATAAGTATATCCTACCTCCTCCGGTCTTCCCCTCTGCAAAGATTCAGCAAGTCTGTTACACAGAGCATGATCCGCCCCCTCAATGACGTCACAGCATTACACTTCAGTAAACGAACTTACAGAGAGATCCAGCAGACTCGTGCCTGTCATCAACACCGTCAGTCTGCTGTGCAGTTTGGTTAGCATCCTAATCCTGCTAGGTCATCAGCGCATTTAAGTTAAACAAAAAAAGGAAGTTTTTTTTAACCCCTAAACTAACAAGAATCACTGAACTTTCTGCAAGTCAATTTCCAGTGCACTGAAAACTCTTTTTGGGCTTTTCAGCAGTTCAGCCCGGATCATTGCTTCCTCTGGAGTTGCAACATTGTTTCTCTCCTTTTTGTAACTTTGTTCTACAAAGGGAAACTTTATTGCCTACTTTGTAAATTAGTGGGTATAAGAAGTCTTATCCTATTAGACTTCCAGAATTTTTGTATCTGGATCGTTGGTTATTCCATTTGCTCTGCAGTTGTGATCCTCACTCAATACAAAACATAACATATTACTAAGCCTTTAAACATGGATACAGCAGAGCTTCACAAACATGTCATAGCTTTAGCTCAGCGTTTGGATATGCTGTCCCAGGAGTTGAGGGAGTAGCAAATAGAAGACGACGGTCTCTGCAGTATCATCAAAGATGCAATGGCTTCAAGACCACATGTACCTGAGATTATCCCAGAACCAATAGTTTCCACCCCTGAGAAATTCCATGGGGACAAATCTCAGTATCGACAATTTAAAAATGCTTGCACATTATTATTTAAACTAAAACCTAAAACCTATTGTACTGAAATGGTAAAAGTTCTAACTGTTATCTCCTACCTAAGGGGAGAGCCCAGGATTTGGGCAGATACACTGTTCGAGCTAGATGACCCTAATCTCGCTTCATCAGAAGATTTCTTCAAGGCTATGGGCCTGCTTTATGAAGATAAAGAAAAGCAGCTAACAGCTGAAGCCAGAATGAGAACCCTCAAGCAATGAAAACGTTTATTTGAAGAATACAATGATGAATTCAAGCAATATGATACAGATTCCGAGTGGAACAAGGTAGCCTTGGGAAACCAATACAGACTCTGCCTATTGGAAGCACTCAAGGAGGAGCTTGTTAGGACTGACTTACCAAAGAGTCTTGAGGCTTTAATGATTTTAAGCATACATATTGACCATAGGCTAAGAGAGAGAAAATCTGAAAAGTCTATCCAAGATCCGACCCCAAGAGGTTATGTGACTAGATCCAGTAAACCATCTGAGGAACCAATGGATATCGGATTCATCAGAGGACCTCTGGACCCACAAGAAAAGACCAGACAAAGATTGAAAAAAACTTTGCATGTACTGTGCCTCCTCTACTCATGGAGTGAAGGACTGTCCTATTCTTCTAAATCAAAAGAAGTGTAAGTTATTACCACATAATGAGACTTTAACAACTAAAACCAGTGATGCCTCTCACTGTTTGTTGTCTCTCTCATTACAGTGGAATCACCATCAACTAGCCACTGATGCTATAGTGGATTTAGGTGCCTACGGCAACTTCATAGATAAGTCTATTGTACAAGAAAATAAAATGCCACTTACTGTATATTGAAAGCACATCCAGTCTCAATGCGAGTTATTTATGGTTCACAAATTAATACAGGTCCCATCACACACCAAACTATACCTCTACGGTTAAAACCACCTCAGGTCACACAGTGTTTTTGTCTTTTGATGTTTTATCCTCCTCCTCACTTTTCCCTATAGTTTTAGGATTAAAATGGTTAAAATTACACCATCCAACTATACTTTGGTATCAGCTCCATGTAACATTCAATTCAGATTTCTGCTCAAAGACTTGCTTTCCCCACTCTAACCTACTTCACTTGTCCGAAGTAACCCTACCTGAGATATACTCAGACTTTAAAGCTGTGTTCAGTAAAAAAGAGCCTGAGTCTTTACCTCCACACCATATAAATGATTGCCCCATAGAGTTGCAACCCGGATCAACCATTCCTTACGGACACATATACCCCCTTTTTCAACCAGAGTACATTTAAATACATATATAGATGTTAACCTCCACAAAGGATTCATTCGCCCCTCCACATCCTCAGCCGGGGCAGGAATTTTCTTTGTTAAGAATAAGGATGAAACTCTGAGACCCATCATTGATTACAGAGAGCTTAATAAAAGAACGGTTAAAAACAGGTGTCCTTTACCTTTGATACCCGAACCCAGACTGCATGAGGCAAAGATATTTACTAAACTAGATTTAAGGGGAGCCTACAATCTCATCCGTATCTGAGAAGGCGATGAATGGCTGGCTGCTTTCAGAACGCGGTATGGGCTTTTTGAATACACTGTAAAGCCTTTCAGCCTCTGCAATGCTCCTGCGCATGCCAGAGTTTTATTAATTATATTTTCAGAGATCTCCTCGATGTCTGTATGGTAGTCTACTTAGACGACATCCTCATATTTTCAAAAGATCTACAGGAACACACAAAACACGTCAGATGCGTCTCGAAAAATGTTTGTTCCATGCTGAAGAAATATCCTTCCTAGGATACCACACAACTGCTACCAGAATTCAAATGGAAAACAACAAGATTGAAGCTATAATACAATGGCCCACACCCATTTCAAGAAAGGATTTACAAAGGTTTCTAGGCTTTGCGAACTACTACCGCAAATTTATCAAATGAGTTCACCAATGGCTCGAACAGTATTTATGCTGTTTCTTCTCCTATCAACATGACAATTGGACAAGCCTTTTGCCCACAGCAGAATTTGCTTACAACAATACCACAAATTCCTCCACCAAAATGTCACCCTTTTTTGCCAACTATGGATTTCATCCCTTCTTCAATTTACTACTCCAAGGTGACCATTCTTGTCCACAAGTTGATGACACCACTAATTCTCTCTTGAAGAATTTTGCTATCTTAAAAGAAAACATCCATAATGCCCAACGTACTCAAAAGAAGTACTATGACTCCAAAACACATCCCTCAATGCCCTACGATGTTGGAGACAAGGTATAGCTTTCTACTAAACATCTCAAACTCCATACCCCAAGTAAAAAACTTGGTGGACTGTTCATTGGACCCTTTGAGATCACCAGGGTTGTAAATGCCAATGCTGTTACTCTGTGTCTACCTCCTTCCTATCGAATCCACCCTACCTTCCACGTATCATTGCTCAAGCCATACATTCCGACCAGATCCATGCTCAGCCTCCTGCAGTTCTATCCCAATCTGACGAGGAATATGAGGTTGAAAGGATACTTGACTTCAGGATCTCTGGGAGAAGTTTGCAATACCTGGTACGTTGGAAAGGCTATACTTCTGAGGAGGACTCTTGGGAACCTTCTATGAACTTAAACGTTTCTCGTTTGGTGTCTTTGTTCCACAGACATCATCCGGATATACCCCGATCTGAAGCTGCTGGGCCGCTTCCTTAATCGGGGGGGGTGATGTGATCTAATTTACCTTTCCTGGTTCATTAACAACCCTATCCCTTTAACAGTTAAGCCTTATATTCTCACTACTCCTACCACCAGGTGCTTAATAATTTGTGGAGCAAGCCTGTGTGAACAGGTCTCCAGTTCTCAGCATGTACAAGCTGAATCTCCAGCGTCAATCACTGCCAGAATAGTGATATCTGAACTATCCTAACAAGGATTTCTTCCAGCAACAGCTACCTACTACAATTTCCTCAAACCATCATTTGGATGACAAGGTTTAACAGAAGTTTGGGTGTTGTTCCCTTCCTGAAAATATATATTTCCGGATCGAGCCTCTGTCAAACTGCAAAACTTGCATTCATCATAGCACTACCGCAGCTGTTGCGTTTTTTTTTGGGAATTCCATCTACGGTTTATCTACTTCAAGTTTCCCCCTGATGGGACTTAATCCTCTTGGCCGATAAGTATATCCTACCTCCTCCGATCTTCCCTCTGCACTGTAGCTCAAGAATTCAGCAAGTCCATTACTTGCTGGTAACCCCCATAATATTTCTCACATCAAACGGGAACTGCTAGTAACACAGAAAAATAAACAGCCATAACACTAAAGATTGTTAAACTGGTTGTGTAAAAGATTTTAACTATAAAACATTCTTATGTCTTTTTTATTATTTTGGTAAAGTAGTATTGCTGAATAGAACAAGAGGTGTCTCGCAGAGACAAGCAAAGCGTTGGCTGTGGGTGTCTGGGTGCTCTAAAGGCCTGGTCAAGCCTTTCTGTACAAACCTCACTTATCATTGTATACCCCTATCTCTGGACCCAGCGCTACAGAGGTTTGTGGCCCTATACAAATAAATGATAATAATAACTATCTATATGGCGAGAAGTTAACGGTTATGCGATAGAGGCAGCTTCCTTGATGATATAAAGTGCAGTTACAAATCGTTACAAATTTCACAATTTGTTTTGCAATGTGGCGAGTGTTTTTTCAGATAGATATTCATTTTAGAATTGAGTTTTATTGAATCGAGGCCGATGACATTCAAGCTGAAGTACAATATATCCATGTGCAAATTCAATTTGATTGGAACAGGGGCTGTTTAAAGCTATCAGAAATGTTAGTGCTTAATCTGTTCACATTTTAACAATCACATTCAATTAATGCTTTGGTTTTAAAATGTCACAAAACTCAATTATTTGCACAGTAATAGTATTAAGCTCATCAGTATACACAACTATTTTTACTTTTTTTAACTTTACATATATATATATATATATATATATATATATATATATATACACACAATATATAGTAAATGCAGAATACAATTTTTTATTTTCTTTAAGAATTATTGCATATACAAGTAAATATTTTTTCAGTATATGTTCATATTTTTAATTAGTACAATAACAAGGACATATACTCTATGTATATGCGGTGTATATATATATATATATATATATATATATACACACACCTCTTAACAATATTTTTCATCAATAATTGCATATACAAGATTTTTTTTGATTGCATGTTAATATTTTTTTCTTTAGTACAATAACAAGGACATGGGGCGCGATCCGATATAGATCGCAGTTTGCGGCGCAAGCGAGGGAACCCGCGTCGCCCGCAGTTTCAGCTCGCAACTCGAGCTATCCCATATATGTCGCCGTCAGATGCTAACGTGCCGTAAGTCTGACAAACCAGCGATGTCCAGAAATCTGCGCAAGTACAAATTTCTGGCGTCGCCAGTGACTTGCGGCACGTTAGAAACTGCCGGCGCCTACAAAACCTGACTAAAGTCTAAATCACCCGCACTGTCTAACACGCCTCCCTAACATAGCCCGACACGTCTGACACGCCTCCCTAACATAGCCCGACACGTCTAACCCTCTATCCGCTATCCCCCCTCACTAGCCTAACAATAAAATATGTATTAACCCCTAAACCGCCGCTACCTAATAAAGTTATTAACCCCTAAACCGCCGCCAGCTATATTAAATCTATAACCCCCTAAAGTGAGCCCCTAACACCGCCGCCATCTACCTTACCTACCCACTAAAGTGAGCCCCTACCCCGCCGCTATTTTAAAATTATTAACCCCTGATCTAATCCCCCTACCCCGCCGCCATCTATATTAAATTATTTAACCCCTAAAATACTAAACTATCCCTACCACTAAACCTAAGTCTAACCCTACAAATAGCCCTGAAAAGGGCTTTTTGCGTGGCATTGCCCCAAAGTAACAGCTCTTTTGCCAGCCCTTAAAAGGGCTTTTTGCGTGGCATTGCCCCAAAGTAACAGCTCTTTTGCCAGCCCTTAAAAGGGCTTTTTGCGGGGCATGCCCCAAAGTAACAGCTCTTTTGCCAGCCCTTAAAAGGGCTTTTGGCGGGGCTTTGTCACAAAGTAAACTGCTCTTTTGCCTACAATCTACATCCCCCTACACCGCGGCCACCTATAATAAATGTATTAACCCCTAATCTAATCCCCCTACACCGCCGCCAGCTATATTAACTATATTAACCCTAATTATATTAGGGTTAATATAGTTCATATAGTTATTATATTATATATATTAACTATATTAACCCTAATTATATTAGGGTTAATATAGTTAATATCGTTATTATATTATATATATTAAGTATAATAACCCTATCTAACTCTAACATCCTAACTAAACTCTTATTAAAATAAATCTAATATTAATATTATTAATTAAAATATTCCTATTTAAATCTAAATACTTACCTATAAAATAAACCCTAAGATAGCTACAATGTAATTAATAATTACATTATAGCTATGTTAGGGTTTATATTTATTTTACAGGTAAATTGTTAATTATTTTAACTAGGTATAATAGCTATTAAATAGTTATTAACTATTTAATAGCTACCTAGTTAAAATAATTACCCAATTACCTGTAAAATTAATCCTAACCATATTACAAATACACCTACACTATCAATAAATTAAACTACAAATATCTATCTAAAAATACAATTAAATAAACTAAACTAAATTACAAAAAATAAAAAAAAGATTACAAGATTTTTAAGCTAATTACACCTATTCTAAGCCCCCTAATAAAATAATAAAGCCCCCCAAAATAAAAAAATTCCCTACCCTATTCTAAATTAAAACAAGTTCAAAGCTCTTTTACCTTACCAGTCCTTAAAAGGGCCTTTTGTGGGGGCATGCCCCAAAGAAAACTGCTCTTTTGCCTGCAAAAAAAAACACAATACCACCCCCCAACATTACAACCCACCACCCACATACCCCTAATGTAACCCAAACCCCCCTGAAATAAACCTAACACTACCCCCCCTGAAGATCTCCCTACCTTGTATTCACCCCGCCGGGCAGAACTCCTGATCCGATCCGGGGCGATGTGTTCCAGCAAGCGGCAGTGAAGTCTTCTTCCATCCGGGCGATGTCTTGAAGCAAGCGGCAGAGAGTCTTCTTCCATCGGCGACGTCTTCAAGCAAATCGGCATCTTCAATCTTCTTACTTCGCTCCTCCGCCGCGGAGCATCCTTCCGGCACGACGACTTCCCGACGAATGAGGTTCCTTTAAATGACGTCATCCAAGATGGCGGCCGTCGAATTCCGATTGGATTGGAACCAATCAGCCAATCGGATTGAACTTGAATCTGATTGGCTGATTCAATCAGCCAATCAGATTTTTCTAACTTAATTCCGATTGGCTGATAGAATCCTATCAGCCAATCGGAATTCGACGGACGCCATCTTGGATAACGTCATTTAAAGGTACCTCATTCGTCGTTCAGTCGTCGGCCGGGATGGATGCTCCGCGGTGGCGGAGCGAAGAAAGAAGATTGAAGATGCCGCTTCATGGAAGATGCTGCCGGAAGGAAGAAGACTTTGCTGCCGCTTGGAGGAAGACGTCGCCGGGAGGAAGAATTCTTCTTTGCCGCTTGGAGGAAGACATCGCCGGAGGAAAAATTCTTCTTTGTCGCTTGGAGCAAGACATCGCCGAAGGAAGAATTCTTCTTTGCCGCTTGGAGGAAGACATCGCCGGAGGAAGAATTCTTCTTTGCCGCTTGGAGCAAGACATCGCCCGGATCGGATGAGGAGTTCGGCCCGGTGTGGTGAAGACAAGGTAGGGAGATCTTCAGGGGGGTAGTGTTAGGCTTTTTTAAGGGGGGTTTGGGTGGGTTTAGAATAGGGGTATGTGGGTGGTGGGTTGTAATGGGGGGGTATTGTATATGTTTTTAAATGCAAAAGAGCTGAATTCTTTGGGGCATGCCCCACAAAAGGCCCTTTTAAGGGCTGGTAAGGTAAAGAGCTTCAAACTTTTTTTAATTTAGAATAGGGCAGAGAATTTTTTTTATTTTGGGGGGCTTTATTATTTTATTAGGGGGCTTAGAATAGGTGTAATTAGCTTAAAAATCTTGTAATCTTTTTTTTATTTTTTGTAATTTAGTGTTTGTTTTTTTTTTGTAATTTAGTTTAGTTAATTTAATTGTATTTTTAGATAGATATTTGTAGTTTATTTAATTTATTGATAGTGTAGGTGTATTTGTAACTTAGGTTAGGATTTATTTTACAGGTAATTGGGTAATTATTTTAACTAGGTAGCTATTAAATAGTTAATAACTATTTAATAGCTATTATACCTAGTTAAAATAATTAACAATTTACCTGTAAAATAAATATTAACCCTAACATAGCTACAATGTAATTATTAATTATATTGTAGCTATCTTAGGGTTTATTTTATAGGCAAGTATTTAGATTTAAATAGTAATATTTTAGTTTATAATATGAATTAGATTAATTTAATATAAATTTAGTTAGGGGTGTTAGGGTTAGATAGAGTTAATATAGTTAATATAAATACTATAGTAACTATATTAACTATATTAACCCTAATATAATTAGGGTTAATATAGTTAATATATATAATGTAATAACTATATTAACTATAATATACTTAGGGTTAATATAGATAATATAGCTGGCGGCGGGGTAGGTAGATTAAATTAGGGGTTAATAATTTTAATAGAGATGGCGGCGGTGTAAGGGGCTTACATTAGGGGTTAATAATATTAATATAGCTGGCGGCGGTATAGGGGGATTAGATTAGGGGTTAATAATTTTTATATAGGTGGCAGCGGTGTAAGGGGTCAGATTAGGGGATAGATAAGGTAGATGGCGGCGGTTTTAGGGGCTCACAGTAGGGGGTTAGTTTATGTAGATGGCGGCGGGTCCGGGAGCGGCGGTTTAGGGGTTAATAACTTTATTAGGGATTTCGGGGGGGGGGATCGCGGTTGACAGATAGATAGACATTGCGCATGCGTTAGGTGTTAGGTTTTATTTAGCAGATCGCGGGTGACAGGTAGATAGACATTGCACATGCGTTAGGTGTTTATATTCTAGCTAGTTTAGGGAGTTACGGGGCTCCAATAGTCAGCGTAAGGCTTCTTATGGCTGCTTTTTGTGGCGAGGTGAAAATGGAGTAAGATTTCTCCATTTTCGCCACGTAAGTCCTTACGCTGCATATTGGATACCAAACTGCGCTGGTTTGGTATACCTGCCTATGGCCCAAAAAACTACGGGCTACGGCAGAAATATACGCGCGTAACTTCTAGGTTACGCCGTATATGTGATACCAAACCAGCGTAAATATTGGCGTCGCCGGCTTTTGCGGGCAACGATTTTTATCGGATCGACCCCATGATGTGTAGTCATATTTGTCTGTTGCTAACCAATGAGTCATATTTAGCATAAGTGTTGCTTGCATTATTTCATTTTGTATGTTAACAAAGCCTTGCATAATTATGCTGTTATATAATTAAAATAAATGTATAACATTAATGGGCTGTGAGATATATGTAATAGTGCTCTTTTAATAAAAGATATATGTTAAATCAAAGTAAACATAAAAGAAACAAATTGTATTTAAAAAACAACAACAAACAACTTACTTGTTTTCTTCTAAAATTAGCACGTATAAATTCTCAGTGTAGCTACTGCTTGCAGCTAGATAAGAGAGCAGACATGCTGAAAACTTGTTGTATACTGCCTATTCTGAGCATGGGCAAGAAAGTAACTTCCTGTTCCTCAAGCAATCACTGAATTGTAAATAAGCTTGTTATTTTAGAAGATATATATACCATCAAGTTAGATATGCCTTAATGTAGAGACCCCAGCCCTCTAGTGAGGCTATGACATGAAATAATGTACACTGCACAAATTAAGTTAAAAGATAAATAAAAAAGCTGATAATGTATGATAATACATATTGCAAAGTTTATTACAACAATGAAACAGAATGTTTAATTTTCCTTTAACATTCAAGAGCAATACTATGATTACATAGTATTTAAGTTAAAATAATATCAATTATTAGCTACCATGTAAAAGGGAATTCTAATAAAACAATTAGATTCTCTATATATTGTTACAGAATGTTAGTTTTGCTCTACTGACCCTAAATTACTGAGGCCTAGAGGTTACATATAATATCTCCATAGACTCTAATGGAGATACTATTTGTTACCACAGTTACGTGACCCAATACACGATATTTCCTACATCAAAGATGAACGGTAGCAGCACAGAAAGACAGTTATTACAGCCATAACACTGTGGGAAACACAATTGTTAAAACTGGTTGTGTTAAATTTTTTAACTGTAAAATATGCCTATGTCTGTTTTATTAGGATGTAAAGTAGTATTAATGGATAGAACTAGAGATATAAGAAGACTAAGACTTGTTTCTTTAGTAAAACACATTCATGTGAATCTGAGTTTAGCTTCATTGTTGTATTTTTTAATGTAATACTGCCCCATAGTACTATATAAGTTACTTAATACTGCAACTAGAATTGAGTACTTAGAGTGATGCGTCTCTCCTGGCCAGGCAGTGATGATCGTCACATACAGAGAACCGGACAGCAAAGAGTACAAGGGTTTCCTCAAGGACCTCAGAAATTATGCTGCTAAAAACCTCAACTACACGATTGACCAGAGTCCGGTAAGTGGGAATTTATTGGGGGATTTTAATCTGTAGCAAGTTCCAGACCTCTAGTAATCCATTGCCACCCACACAGACAATGCTTTGTAATCTCGCCTTCCCGAGTCTATAAAATCCCACAAAAAAGGCACCACCCTGTACAAAGCTACTGTGGGCAGCACAGGGAAAAAGGGGGTGCACTCAAACTATAGTCAACTCTTCCTAATAAACTTCAAACCTCAACTGATCAAACCAGGTGCTTATAAAATAATGAATCCTCTGAGAAGTCTGTGCCCTCTCTCCATCCTAACTTTATAATACCCAATGTCCTAGTTTTTATGTCTCTCCATCATTCTCCATCACAATGCTCTGTCATACCTTGCTTTTTCTTCATGACTCCTCACCCCACATATATAATTTTTTCACCTGCTTGGAGCCCTTTAATCCTACAATGCCAAGCTTGGCACTCTCACAATTCCTATATTGTGTATATTTAATATTACCAAACTCAGTCCTTTCTCCATTCATATGGATAGGACAAGCTCTATAATTGGATCAGGGGGTACCACAGAACCCAGGCAGAATAACACAGGGGTGGCACTTATAGAGAAAATAGTCCACCTGCTTGTTGTCATGTGAAATGTCAATCTTCTGAACTTTAAAGGGACAGTCTACACCAGAATTTTTATTGTTTAAAAAGTTAGATAATCCCTTTAATACCCATTCCCCAGTTTTGCATAACCAACACAATTATATTAATATACTTTTTACCTATGTGATTACTTTGTATCTAAGCCTCTGTAGACTGCCCCCTTATTTTAGTTCTTTTGACAGGCATGCATTTTAGCCAGTCAGTGCTGACTCCTAGGTAACACTACGTGCATGAGCACAATGTGATCTTTATGACACACATGAACTAGTGCCCTCTAGTTGTAAAAAACTTTCAAATTGCATTCAGATAAGAGACGGCCTTCAAGGGCTAAGAAATTAGCATATGACCTACCTAGGTTTAGCTTTCAACCAAGAATACCAAGAGAACAAAGCAAAATTGATGATAAAAGCAAATTGGAAAGTTGTTTAAAATTACATGCCCTATCTGAATCATGAAAGTTTATTTTCGACTAGACTGTCCCTTTAATCTATAAGATTGTTAACTATTTTTGGTTTAGATGGTAGAGGAGTTGGGGTGAGGTGCAAAATCATTGTTTGACCCAGGCAGCATAATGTCTTGAGTCATGCTTGCATAACGGGGGATAAACCCAGATCATGCCCTCAACCTTGCTGTGTGCCCCACTATCATTTTTCTATTATGAGGCTAAATACTCCTTCATACCCAGGTTTTGCTCTCTTTTATTTGCACAATTCATGTCCATGTGCTCAAGATCTGCTGTCTCTTCATCAATCTGAATAAAACCATATAATATGTCCAGATCTCTGCTCTCTCTCCAGCATCTGGTAATTGGGCCACTTAGACTTGATAACCAATTAATTATGCACGTCAGCAGGAAATGTTTCATTATCAAGCTGCGGGTAAGAGACAAGCTATTCTCTAAAACAAGATCTTACTAGAGACTGGCAGCCAAGAGGGCTTGTGTGTCACAGTAAGCACCGCAGCGCTGAATATATTGGTCCAGACTATGTGCAAATAAAGATGTCTGTACAGTGTAAGCTGCAGAGCAGGTTTGTGAGTTTGTGGTGAGCTGCATAAGTGTGTGTGCAAGGTAAAGGTATCAGTATGCAAGGGATAATGTGTAAAGCATAGGTGCACACACAAATACCGTGTGTAGGTCAGATAGTTATACGTTTGAGAATGTGTGACTGTTTGCTTACTTCTGTATGTGTGTGTTTAACTTGCTCCCCCACCCCCTGTACCAGACAGTAATTAATTTCATCCATGTCTACAGATTGCGGCAGTAGCAGCAGCATTTTATGATGCAGTGTTTCTCTATGCTCATGCTGTTAATGAGACAAGGGCCAAGGGCTACAGTATGAAGAACACATCTGCAATTCTCAAACATATGTGGAACAGAACCTTCCATGGTGAGTCTCACAGTTTTCTGTAAGCTCCAAATTAATTGTGTTAAAATGCCTTGATCAAATAAACAACATGCTTTATTAAAGGGACGGTGTACTGTAAAATGGGTTTCCTTTTAATGTGTTTTCACGAACTTGCTAAACCAGCTGCAGAATATAAAATGTATGTGGAATTGCTTGTTTTTATATATTTGTGTATATGAAATAACTGTTCCTGTTACTTAAATCCACAATGAAATCCGCTGAGCTTGCATGCAGAGCAGACCTCATTAGCTTATCTCTATATGTTTACACAAACTCCTCATCTTATCTCGATATTCACAGTGATGCCAATAATTATAGAGAACAATCGAAAATGAACATGTTAAATAGTTCATTTTTAACCTTTTACTTAAACAGTGAAATTTTCAGTATAGGTGGAGATACAGCAGGCAAAACCAGCTATTTTAAATGACAAAATCAAGGTAAAGAAGCTATCTGTAAACAATTTAATACAATCCAGCAGATAAATGAAATCATTAAGAACACATGGAAGGAGAGAGAGAAAAAACATTATAGGGACATAAATACCCCCAAAAAAATCATGATAAAGATAGAGCATATGATTGTATACAACTTTCCCATTTATTTCTATTATCTAATTTGTTTTGTTCTCTTGATATCCTTTGTTGAAAAGGATACCTAGGTAGACTCAGGAGCTGCTGATTGGTAAGTAAATTGGAAAGTTGTTTAAAATTATATTCTCTATCTGAATCATGAGATAATTTTTGGGGGGTTTCTCGTCCCTTTAAGATCTCTCATAAATACAGTGTCAAAACATTTCATCACTAACAACAGTTTATAAACTCAATAAAAATAACAAATTATAGAATTCCACTTCTGAAATATCTTTGTTCAACACCCAGATGATGGGATGAAGGTTCAATGAGCATAAACAGGTTTTTCAATTACAAAAATAAACCTAAAGGTCCAATCCCCCATATATTTAATGGAGAATAACAAGTCATTGGAAAAAAAAATGACAATACAGTGCCCCTTTTATACCTGCACCTTACTTCTCCACTATGCAAACTCTTTCTTCTAAAAACACTAATGGAGGCCATTATTACTTTGCAACTTCTAGAATATGTCTGTCGTCAACTTAAAGGGACATGAAAGTCAGCTTTCATGGTTCAGCTAGAATATGCAATTTTAAAATATGTTTAAAGGGTCAGTCAAGTCATTATTTGATTTGTTCTCTTAGTATTCTTTGAAGCTAAACCTAGGTAGGTTCATAAACTGATTTTAAAAACGGTTGAAGGACACATCTTATCTCAGTGCATATTTACAGTTTTTCACAGTTAGACACTGTTAGCTCATGCGTGCCCTATAGATAACATTGTGCTCACACTGGTGGAGTTATTTATGAGCCCGCACTGATTGGCTAAAATGCAAGTCCATCAAAAGAACTGAGATAAGGGGGGCAGTCTGCAGAGGCTTAGATACAAGTTATTCACAGAGGTAAAAAGTCTATTAATATAACTGTGTTGGTTATGCAAAACTGGGGAATGGATAATAAAGGGGTTATCTATCTTTTTAAACAATAAACATTTTCAAGTAGACTGTCCCTTTAAGTTCACTTCTATTATGAAATGTACTTTGTTCTCTTGGTATACTTCGTTGAAAAGCACACCTAAGTAGGTTTAGAAGCAGCAATCCACTACTGGGAGCTAGCTGCTCATTAGTGGCTACACCTATATGTCCCAGTACTGCAGCCATTGATGCTGTGGAACTGACTTTAACTATGTGTATATTCGCTTTACAAGGATAAAACCAAACCACAGAGCAATAATAAAATCTACATTTGTGCACTAGACGGTTCCCATGTTTTTCATTCTCTTGTTTCCAATCTGTTCCTTCTCTGCTTTACCCACTGCATTGTCTCAGCCTTCCTCATCTCTGTCATTTTGTTTCCCATTTCTCTTCTCTTTCTCTCCCTCTCAGCTCAGATCCCCATAAGCCCTGTTATTTCCTCTTCTCACTGATACTGATCATGCTATCTCTTGTCTTCCATTATCCTCCATCTCAGAAAGTCTGATGAGCAGTCACAATTCTCTGCCTTCATTTACAAGATGGGGTCACTCTCCCTCCTTCCTTCCCTCTCTGCACTTATTTCTTAAGCTGTGCTTGTGACACAGGGCTCGTGAGGGCAGCATGTTAATTAGAAATGTGAAGTGCCACAGCTGGGAGGGATGTTTGTTTGTGAAGGCTGCGAATACACAGTACACACATAGTTCAAGCCCAATTTAAAGGGACAGTCTACAATAGAAATTTTATTGTTTTAAAAGATAGATAATCCCTTTATTACCCACTCCCCAGTTATATTAATACACTTTTTACCTCTGTGATTACCTTGTATCTAAGCATCTTCTGACAGCCCCCTGATCACATGACTTTTTATTTATTATCTATTGTCTTTGCCAATTAGTGCCTCTTAAACACAATGTTATCTATATGGTCCACATGAACTAGCACTCTCCTGTTGTGAAAAGCAAATACAAAACCATGTGATAAGAGACTATTATAAAGTATATTAATATAACAATGTAGGTTGTGCAAAGCTGGGGAATGGGTAGTAAAGGCGTTATCTCTCTTTTTAAACAATAATAATTTTAGTGTTGACTGTCCCTTTAACTGATGCTTTAAAGGGACAGTATACACTCATTTTCATATAACTGCATTTAATAGACACTACTATAAAGAATAAGATGCACAGATACTGATATAAAAATCCAGTATAAAACTGTTTAAAAATGTACTTAGAAGCTGTCAGTTTGGCTCTGTTGAAAAGGTAGCTGGAAAGCCCACTGCAAGTGGCAAATAATACACTCCCCCCTCCCCCTTCTTTTGCATATGAAAAGACCCTTTACATGAACAGCAGCAAGCTGGAGAAGGTAGCTGACGGTATTCACATAAAACTTTGGGGCTTGGTTAGGAGTCTGAAAATCAGAGCAATGTTATTTAAAAATAAGCAAAATTATACATTTATTTAAAAAAAAAACTTTATGGGCTATATAAATAGATCATCTACAAAACATTTATGCAAAGAAAAAATGAGTGTATAATGTCCCTTTAAGTCATTTAGTTCACTTTGTACATAGCAATATGTGATACCACAGTGTTCCTCAGTGAAGCCATATCTCTGACCTACAGAGCTGACACTCTAAACAATTTGTCACATACTCCTATGAAAGAGAAAAATACAAAGAAACTTAGACAAAGACTGGACAATGATAGGGAGGCAGATATAGGGCCAGATTACCAGTGGAGCACGAAATATCGATTGCGAGCAAGCGATATTAGCGCTCCACTTTGTAATACCAGAGCATGATAATGTGTGTTGATATTACAAGTAAATTGGAGCCCGTTTGCGGGAGCGCAATAATTTAGCGCTCCACTTGTAATCTAGCCGTTAATGAGCATGAAACTTAAAGAGACATGAAACTCAAATTTTTTCTTTCATGATTACATTTTTTTTCCACTTTACTTTTATTATAAATTTTGCTTCATTCTCTTGGTATCTGTTAGAATATCCTTTATAGAAGGAGTAGCAATGCACTACTGGGAGCTAGCTGAACACATCAGAAAGCTAATGATAAGAAGTTTTTGTGCAGTCACTAATAAGCAGCTCGCTCCCAGCTCCTGAGCCTACCTAGGTATATTTTTCCACAAAGGATGGATTTTTTTTAAATTTAAATAGGATTTTATAAAATAAAATGCTTTTTTGAGGAAAAATCTTTACGATACATTATAATCCAAATTAATTCCAATAATCCATTCACAACGTTATGCTCTCCCAAAGACTCCTATAAAATTATTTTGGACATTTTTTCTATCTAGAAGATATTATCATATATTCTTGGATTATATAGAGTATTTTACAGTATGTATAATAATGAAAATGTATTAATATTTTTTAATAGTTTATATCTAATATTTCAGTAATGCGCATTAAAGATAGCAATTCTTCATGTGCGCTAACCTTATGCACGTTACGCATTTCACATTCCTATGTTCTTTACATAGAAAATAATGTACTTTTTATTAATAAATATATATATATATATATATATATATATATATATATATATATATATATATATATATATATATATATATAAATGTTGTGGGCTAACATTTTACTTGTTATACAAGCACTACCTACCTCGCTGAAAATGCCTCCGTCTAGCAAAGTTAACGAGCAAGTGGGAGCACTAAATAGCGACACTCATAATCTAGCCATAAATCCGTTTTCTGATATAACTGGAAAACTAATATGAAAAGTTAATATTCTAAAAATGGAAACTTTATGTAGAAAACTATTATTTATATTGAGGCTTACTGACTAGTGACTAAATCAAATCCACCCTAATTAAAAATGAATACAAATTATATTGCATGTTTAAAGGTATTAGAGCCCTTGCCATATTCCTTTTTAAACCTATCAATTTTATAATATTTAATATATTTCATTTAACAGTGTATATGTATGAGTGTAATACTTTATTTTAATATGTTTTTGATGTGTTTTGTAAAAACTTTTTTTAACCCTTACAATTTACTTTAGGTCTCAAGTCACGTTAAATATCTCAGTTTCGGCTTTTGCTCATGCTCAAACTGTAACTTTCGACTTGTATTATGAGCTTAAGTTAGCGCGTTTACAATCTCCATTAAAAGTATAGGTTGCGCTAGAGCAATGACAGCCGTGCTAACCCCCTCTCTGGTAAATGTGATTTACCATGGACTTGTAATATCAAGTTGCGTGCTAATGTTAGTGCGGTCCACTGATATTGCATATCGCTTCCTGCGCTATCATTAACGCGCCACTTGTAATCTACCCCTTTTTGGTAGAAGTAGTTAAATAACTTGAATAAAAATCAAAATAAAAAGCTTAAACTTTAACATGTTCAAATAGGGCTCCTTTATATACATGATAGAATCTTTTAGAGTATTCTGTCCCTTTAAGAGAGTTTAATCTAGCTGTTTATATCAGTTATACACAGGTTAGGGTAACTAACATCTAAAGGCCAAGCTCACTACAGCCTTACATACACCCCAAAACAACTATACTCAATCTCAGCATAATTTTGAGTCACTGGTTTTTTACTTCTTTTCTTCCCAGGGGTGACTGGATTCATGAAGATTGATGACAATGGTGATTCTGAGAATAATTATTTGTTGTGGGACCTATATGAGCCACTTGGAGAATTTCAGGTGAGAGGAAACACAGAAAGGTGAGATGTGCAGTGATGAGGGGGATACCAGATGCTAAACATGGATCTTCCACCTCTTTATTCAGGTTGTATCTGTTTACAATGGGACAACGAGAAGCATTTCCCCTGTACCTGGCCGGGAGATTCAGTGGCCTGGAAACCGGATCCCAACAGACACCCCTCCCTGTGGATTTGATAACAGTAACCCGGAGTGTTTGAAAGGTAAGGTTTGAGCTGAGTGAGTATAAAGTGTGCATTGAGTAAGGTATTGGGTGCTGGGTGTGTAGTACTTGTGCTGTATAAATAATAATTGATACTGATAAAATGTTGCACATAGTTGCCAACATTTCAAAAAAATATCCAAGGACACTTTGCAGCAGAGCAAGCAAGCAAGTTAACGGAGTATTGACCCACTTAGTTCTGCAATCAAAACACACACATTTAATATTAATAGTATAATTTAGACTTACCCATAACTTATTATACAGATTACAGCAGCTATATCTTACAACTACCCACAAATATTGACAATACCAGTCTCAAAATTAGGCAGGCAAATAATATGTGAACCCATTTAATAATAATAACAAATATAAAGATTACTGTGAGCCTAAATAAGGCAAAGATGCAAGCAATAACTTATCCACAGTAGTAGCCAAGTAATCCCCCCTCTTTTACAACAAATCAGCACAGCTCCTTACCTAGTGTGGATGAGCTGTTTGTAAGTGTTTTTCTTCTGATTTGTGGCAGTTTAAATATTGATCACTCAGAGAAGGTGCAGCAAGGAGTTGCTTCCTAGACCTGCTCTGAGTGATCAAGCAGAGTAGTTGCACGCACAGCCTCACCGGCAGCTCCTCCCCATTAATTTGTGTCACATATGCCCCAGCTCAGCTTCAGCCCCCCAAATCTCCTGGAGGGAACATTTCCAGGGACAAAAAAGCAATCCAGGGACATACATCAAAATCCAGGGACTATCCCTGGAAATCAGGGACTGTTGGCAGCTATGGTTGCATATTTTCTGATGAGTTGGGGTGCATTTTAATTGTTTTGGTGTTTGCATGATGTTTTACATTTGTATTGTGATTACTGGTGAATGTTGCTATGCCCTGTTAGATGTTAGATACTAAGATACCATATTTAAATTTATAAAAAAAAAATAATCTAATTTATAATATAACCACCAAAATGCTCATTTATGGCTGAAATTAAGTGCTTTATACATTTAAAAAAAATGATTAAAAAAATGAAAATATAAAGGGACATGATTGTAATTTTAAAAGACTTTCCAATTTACTTCCATTATCAAATTTTGCACAGTCTTTTTATATACACACTTTCTGATGCACCAGCTCCTACTGAGCATGTGCACAACTTCACAGGGTATACATATACTACTCTGTGATTGGTTGATGACTGTCACATGATACAGGGGGCCATCAAATGGGAAATTATTTGAAATTCAGAGTAAGTGTTATTGTATTGTCTTTTTATTATGCACCTGATAATTATGCAATTCTACTGTATTTAAAGTGAAGGTCAATTTGGATGAATTAGTGCCTGGTTTTTAATAAACCTACTAAAAACAAGGGCACTTTAATTAATCAAAATTCACATGTCACTCCTTTTCTTCAAAATCTCACCTTTTAATCCTAACAGCCGCTGCAGCGCTTCTTCTGCCCGTCGCAAACCCTCTTCGTGGGTCCAAAGTGATGAATCCGGCTTCCTCCAATAACGGCGTTGCATCAGGCCATGATCCCCCGGGGGAAAAGCCGTGATTGGAGGAAGCCGGATTCATTATTTCTGATGTAAGAAGAGGCTTCCAACGGCTGGGGGAATCGCTGGAGCGGCTTTCAGGATTAAAAGTTAAGTTTTTGAAGAAAAGGAGTGAAATGTCAATTTTGATTATTTAAAGTGCCCTTGTTTTTAATAGGTTTATTAAAAACCGGGCACTAATTCATCCAAATTGACCTTCACTTTAATGGTCCTTTAACAAAAATGTATTTGCACTGGTAATTGTACGTCTTGACTTGTTATTATTGCATTATGGAAAAAGGTGCTTTAACACATTAGGGAGTCATCGGCAATGCTTAATCAAGTATCCAACATGTTGTCCTCTCACTTTGCAATTGTTTTGCTTTATTGTAGAAAACACCATGACTAGTGGCAGTTCTTCAGTTCTTCAAAAGCACCATAGTCTCTTATGTTTTACCACTGCTGTGCTTGTTGTGTTAAGAAGAAAGGTGGGATTTGCCCCTTCTTGCCACTTTCCCTTAATACCTAGCCACGCCACCTGACTGTCCAGTTTGCTCATGGAACACAAGCGACTCTATATGGAACACCTTGATCCCACCTATGGATAAGCACAACTCCGCCCTCAGGCTTATGTGACTTAGTCCCAAAGTATTTGCCCCTATAATTTTATTTCTGGTACCACCATGCCCCCCCCCACATGCTTATAATAGATACAATATAAAGGGAAGCCAAAAACCACACAAAGATGAACAAAACATTTTGAACAGCAGAATTGTATGCCATAGAACAGCAGTAAAACCAGTTTGTTTATCAGGGGTTGAGCACGACCTGGAAAAAACTTTGTATGGCTTTCGAGTATGAGGTGCATGATGAATCCATTCTGGAATCATTATGGGTGCCAAGTGTATGATGAAAATTGGACATGTGCTGAATGAACTCTGGGTGTGTTTTGGAGACTCTTGAATGTAAGCTGCAAGATAAGCATCTTTTGTGCCAGTGCTGAGCTTAGTGCATGCTAAGTATTGATTATGTCCTGAAGGAATTTTGAATGTGCTTGGGAGACTCTTGCGTGTGAGGTGCAAGATTAGCATATTCTGGGTCACTGTTGAGCTTGGTGCATGCTGAGTGTTGGGATATGGGCTGAATGAACTTTGGGTATGTTTGGGAGACTCTTCAATGTGTGAGGTGCTCTTGAGTGTTGAATGCATGGTGAGTGTTCTGTGTATTATGGGCCTACATCCTAATGGGCTCATTTTTGTTTTGCACACATGTAAAATTTTGCTATCTTGTGAGCTATTTAGCTCTTTGATATTAATACATTTTTTTGTTCCTTCCATCTTACGTGCGCATGTTGTGTGTGTATTAGAGCTAGTGTTTTGTGCATTGAATAATACATTTTTTCATATATTGTTTAGCCTGTTTAATGGATGATATAACCTGTTTGTACATCAGTTCAAAACATATTGCATGTATGGGTATGTGCATAATATTATCTGTTGGTTCTGTACATTGTGTAGCACATTGTTGTGTGCTATGTAACCTTTTATGAACGTTGCATAACAAGTTGTGTACATTGTTTAACCTGCTGTGTATAGTGTAATTTGATGTTGCGTGTGATGTGTAACCTCTCCATCATTTTCTCTGTGTCGTTTTCTCACAGCCAGCTTCTCCATCCTGGAAATCATGTCTATAGTGATTTGCTTCATCTTGCTGGCAATCATTATATCCTCCATCTTCATATACAGGTACCAGCTATGCTATCCTTGGTTTGGGTTTCCAGCTTTGTCTGCAACTCTTTCTATTTTTATTGTCTTTTGTTCACACTGATGGTTTTCTCGGCCTTGGAGCTGCAAATTAAAAAAGGGGATTCTCAGGATGCTGGCAGAAAGGAGGGAGGGGGCAAGTGTGAATCATGGGATAACTCATTAGTTGCTTGCAGAACCTTATTCACCCTGTTTCCATGAGAGCTACAGGATCAGGCTGTAATTGGATAGGTTTGCAGTTTACATTCAGTAGTCAAAATCACAAAGGTGAAACATCTGGTATTTGAGTAGGCAGCTTTATGAGATATACATAATAGAAGTACAAAATCTTTACGTATATTTAATGAGGAAGAATTAAAGATGTAAACAAACAGTACTAACAGCTTTGAAGTTCAGCTAAGACTGTGGTATTGGTCATCGGAGACTAATTTACGTGTATGCTACATTCTTGCCAGGAAGTTACGCCTCGAGAAGGAGCTGGCTGCAGAACTGTGGAGAGTCAGGTGGGAGGACATCCAGACTAGTAACTTGGAAAAGACCTTGCGCAGGGCAGGCAGCAAACTCACCCTATCTCTGGTAACAGCAATAGAACTATCTGTTTACACAACCTTTGTATCTGCTCCTCCTTTTCATCACATCATATGTTGATCTTCATCACATATTGTGCCCCAGCTCTTCCTTAACTGTTCATTCCAAACTTTGCTTCATATTTTTCACTACATCTGCTTCTCTTGAACCATTCCTGTTCTCAGCCACTTCGCTCCATCATAAAAAGCTCTTCACTTCATCAGCTCCTCTTAACTGCAGCATTTACACCAATCATACTGCGTCCTTCATCTACTTATAGATCAAGTATAATGTATAGGTATGTATCTATATATAATATGTGTGAGAGACACTAGTGCACAGACATTTATATCTGTCATATATTTACAGAGTTTACATGCAGGTCCATCTCTATAAGTTTCTTTCTTCTTTACAGAGAGGTTCTAACTATGGGTCCCTGCTGACCACAGAAGGTCAGTTTCAAGTTTATGCCAAGACTGCGTATTACAGGGTAAGTATACTCTTTTACTTGGAAAACATTATGATATTATCCATTGCCTTCATTTATATGACTTCTGATACCTTCTCACTTTTATCTTTGCATTCCTATGATTTAATCCTGGCTCTCTCCACCCTAAAGTCTTATGAGTTGTCCATTGTACTATTCACTCAGTCTTGCCACCTATTTTATTTCACTAAAGAGTATGATTGACCTCAATGCAACTAGATACACTCCTGGCTGTTCCAATACACGACGTCTTGAATACCTAATAACTGATATTGACTTTTGATGTTTCCCCTGGCATTTGACCATGTGCTGACAACTGAAAGTTATGCAATTATTATGTTTTTGTCCTAGCTTCTTTTATGGGACTATACTGGTAACCTTATCTTGTTCTCTCCTTTTGTCCATTCAGGGTAACATTGTGGCTGTCAAACATATAAATCGCAAGAGGATAGAACTAACTCGAGAAGTGCTGTTTGAACTGAAACATGTAAGTACATTGCTCTCTCCTCCTGCCTTCCAGTGAATAATTCAGGCATTTATCCTCCCCCTGCTTCCAGTGACCAGCTTATTATTGTCTTGCCATCAGCATTTAACAGCCTTAGTCTACACTTCCACGCTCAGATGGGAGCTGTCTCTCTAGACACTTCCTTGGCTCTCAGTCCTAGGAAAAGCTGCTGACCCCACAGAAAAACTACAAACAGCTGGTTTTTATAGTCTATGCAAGGCTGGGGCTCCCTCTCCTTTCCACTTGACCTGAGTAGGGTGGTCAGTATTGGCCACCTTTCAAACATGTGCACATATCTACCAGGGGCAACCCAGAACTGCTTCTTATCAAAAATATCTCCATAACAACCCCTGTCATACAAATGAAACTTTTCTACACATTATTTATTTTGTTTCCTTTTTTATAAGTATTATGTTTAACTTCTCTATAAATATATACCTTAATCTTATATATATATATATATTTTCTCATGAGATGTAAAATAATGAGCACATCTAGTCAACTCACATTTGAATTTCCTATGTATTTAAAAGAAAAAACATGAACATATACAAATCCTTTATTGGTTTCTCTATATTTTTGTCCATGTACCTTAAAGTAATGGTAAACTTTCCTCTTAGTATAAACAGCTCTTGAATGTCAGCAATATACGCTTTAACATACTTTATTAATGTAGTGCTAAAATTCAAATGCCCCGCCCACTTCAAAAAAATTTTTTTGTGTTCTCCAATTGGCACTCTAGCTCCATAAACAAAATTGTGTGAGTACCGTATGGCTAGAGTGCCGATTGGAGAACAGTTCAAACCGTTAGCTCACAAAATAAATTACTTTTAAGTGGGTGGCCAGAGCATGGGGTATTTAAATTTCAGCGCTACATTAAAAAGTGAGTTGAAGCACATTTTCATTACAACTGATGAAATAAACTCTATCTAAAAACACTAACATTCTGGATCTGTTTATGTAAAGGGAATAGTTTACCTTCATTTAAAAGTGACAGTAATGTCAAATTTAAACTTTCATGATTCAGATTGAGCATACAATTTTAAACAACTCCAATTTTGGGCCAGATTACGAGTGGTGTGCTCAAGCAATATCAAGTTATTTGCGGCTATTCTATTATGAGTTGAAAGTAAATGCGAATGCGTGATCGCAATTGCAAATTACGTTTATTGGGTTAGCTTGACTTCAGAGCTCTGGTTAACTGTTACGAGAGACAAAAAAGTTGCACAAAACACATCAAAAAAACATTTAAAGGGAGACTAAACCCATTTTTTTCTTTCATGATTCAGATAGAACATGCAGTTTTAAGTAATTTTCTATTTTACTCCTATTATAAGTTTTTCTTTGTCCTCTTGCTATGTTTATTTGAATATCAGGAATGTAAAGCTTAGGATCCGGTTCATTTTAGGTTCAGCACCCTGTATAGTGCTTGCTTATTGGTGGCTACCTTTAGCGACGAATTGTTTGCAGAAGAATGATATCTGTTTTTTCTGCCTGTTTGTGCAAAGTTAAATTCCGCCTGTATTGCAAGTTGAAAGTAAATGCGAACGAGTGAGCGTAATCGAGATTTCTGCTAGAATAATTAACGCGCTTTCAAAATTCTGTTTAACTGATATGTAAGTAAAAAAACTGACACAAAACACATAAATATTTTTTTATTAAAACGTCCAGTTACACTCATAATAACACTGTCTGATAAAAAATATTTTTTAAAAAAAAAAAAAGAATTGCAATAAAGTTATAAGGGCTCAAAGATTTGAGATGTCAGGTGTTATTAAAAAAAACTGGCCACAAGTGCTTTTACATAGGGGTCCCTAGGAACACGCATAAATATATGTATGTATAAAAAAATAAATATATATATATATATATATTTCTATACATACAGTCATGGGAAAAATAAAGTACACCCTCTTTGAATTCTATGGTTTTACGTATCAGGACATAATAACATCATCTGGTCCTTAGCAGGTCTTAAAATTAGGTAAATAGAACCTCAGATGAACAGCAACACATGACATATTACACTGTGTCATGATTTATTCTACAAAAATAAAGCCAAAATACAGAAGCCATGTGTGAAAAACTAAGTACAGGTATACCCCGCTCATACAGCGGGTTAGGGACCGGAGCCCCGCTGTAAAGTGAAAACCGCCTTAAAGTGAAACAAGGCAGTTTTAGCTTTCTTTTCAGTATTTAAAATCTTAAAAACATGTTTGAACTAACATATATTAGGGGTGCAATAGTGCTATGTTTAGTTTAACACTAGCACAGCAAGTATTCAATTAGTATTCAATAAATACTGTACCTGTAAAATAGTGACAATTACTGTAGTAAAATTTGCCAGACTATAGCACTAAGACACAAATTGCACTGCAATGCTGTTAACAGAGTGAACTAAGCATAACAAAATGGTGACAGTCACTTTTCTCGCAATCTCACAATGATTTACAGCACTGTTTCAAAATCCTTGGAGGTTAAACTTCAGCTCCACAAAGCACTGTATTAGCGAATCGCTGTAAAGTGAGGTATACCTGTACACCCTTACTGCTTCCATAGGAATTAAGAGTGCTGCTAATCAAATGCCCTTGATTGATTGATTATCAGCAAGTGTGACCATATAAGCTCAAGTTTTAGCAGTTTGCTGCTCTGGAGCATTCAGGTTTGTGTTAATTCAAGGCCAAGGAGGAAAGACATCAGCAATGATCTTAGAGAAGCAATTGTTGCTGCCCATCAATCTGGGAAGGGTTATAAGGCCATTTCCAAACAATTTAAAGTCCATCATTCTACAGTGAGAAAGATTATTCACAACAAGTGCAAAACATTCAAGACTGTTGCAAATCATCCTAGGAGTAGACGTCCCAGCAAATCCACCCCAAGGTGCAATGCTCAGAGAAATTGCAAAAAAAACAAGAATTATATCTCAGACTCTACAGGCCTCAGTTAGCATGTTAAATGTTAAAGTTCATGACAGTACAATTAGAAAAAGACTGAACAAGTATGGTTTGTGTGGAAGGGTTGCCAGGAGAAAGCCTCTTCTGTCTAAAAAGAATATGGCAGCACGGCTTAGGTTTGCAAAATTGCATCTGAACAAACCACAAGACTTCTTGAAAGATGTCCTTTGGACAGACGAGACCAAAGTGGAGATGTTTGGCCATAATGCACAGCGTCACGTTTGGTGAAAACCAAAACCAAAAGCAGCATATCAGACCTCAACCGGATTGAATTGCTGTGATGGGACCTTAAAAGAGCTGTGCATAAATGAATGCCCGCAAACCTAAATGTACTGAAGCAACGTAGTAAAGAAGAGTGGGCCAAAATTCCTCCACAACGATGTGAGAAACTGATAAATTCATACAGAAAATTATTACTTCAAGATATTGCTGCTAAAGGTGGTTCTGCAAGCTATTGAATCATAAGGTGTACTTAGTTTTTCACACATGGCTTCTCTATTTTGACACAGTGTAATATGTCATGTGTTGCTGTTCATCTAAAGTTGTATTTACCTAATTTTAAGACCTGCTAAGGACCAGATGATGTTATTATGTACTGATACGTAAAACCATAGAATTCAAAGAGGGTGTTCTTTCTTTTCCATGACTGTATGTATATACAAATACATACATATACTGTATCTCTTTGCAATCCCGCACTCGTGTTTGCGCAAGCTGGTGGCTGTTTTTTTTGTTCAAAACGAGGCTCATTACAGTCTATTGGGTCTATTTATGAAGCAGCGGATTCTGCTTCCGACCCACTCTGCTTCAGTTCCGCCTGAAGCGAAAGTTAAGAAACAGCGGTCCTAAGACTGTTGCTCCTTAACTCGTCCGCCACCTGTGAGGTGGCGGACAGCAATCAGCCCAATCGAATACGATCGGGTTGCTTGACACCCCCTGCTAGCGGCTGTAAGCATTTATCGATGTGCGGCGGACATGATTTGCTACATCGTATCATGTCCGTCCGCACAATAATAAATGTATCCCTATGGGGGAATAAGATCCTGCATTGGCAACTTCGCAAAGTCTTTTTTTCTGCACAAAGATGCGACCACAAGAGCGCAACATTTTTACTTGCAACCTGTAATACGTACTCAACTGGGCACGCAATTGTAAAATAGTTGAGCGGAGATAAAGCACTTGCAGGAGCGCAAATTTGCACTCCACTCATATTCTAGCCCTAAATGTTTTAAATGTAGCATTATTTTTTTTATATATATAGATATATATTTGCACCATAAAAAAATACAAAGGAAAGTATACAATTTTTTTTTAGTTGTAAATGCTTTATAACTTTGCAAGCTTAAAGGGGCAGTGATACGAAATCATTGCATTCAAAGATTCTGCAGGAATAATCTTTAAAATGTGTTTGGCTCTCTGTCACGACCAATTAGGAGGTTGGTTTTTAGTCTACTTATGTCTTTTGTATACATATATTCTGTAGCCAAATGCAATTTTTTTAACAAGCAAAGGAAGCTATTTCAAATGACAAAATAAATATAAAGCTATTTCTAAACTGTTAAACAATGTAATAAAGTCCAACAGATAAAATGGATCATTGGGAACACATTGAATGGAAGATTTATAGTACAATGACCCTTTAAATAAAATGTATGAAAAAGATAATTATTTTTTTTGTCAGTTCTGTGTAATGCAACCTATTTATATGATGTAAACAAGCAAAGCTCATCAGCAGGAGATGCCAAAAGTCTACTTAGCTGCATTGAAAGATGTATTGTAAAAGCAAATATGTCTGTTCTAGCAAATGGAATGTAGTCTTAAAGGGACATAAAACCCCAAATTTTTCATTCATGATTCAGCTAGATCATACAATTTTAAGCAGCTTTCCATTTTACTTCTATTAGCTAATTTGCTTCTTTCTCGTGGCATCCTTTGTTGAAGGAGCAGTAATACACTATTGGGAGCTAACTGAAATCAAAAGAGGCATGTAAGTGCAGCAACCAATCAGCAGCTTCTGAGCTTACCTAGCTATACTTTTCAACAAAGGATACAAAGAGAACAAAACAAATTAGAAAGTAGAAATACATTGGAAATGTATTTAAAATGAATTGCTATGTCTGAATCATGAAAAAACATGGGTTTCATATCCCTTTAAATTCATTTAGACATATACTAGAGACAGGTCTGCAGAAACCCCACCAATATAAAAAACATGACTTAGAGATTTTAGTCCTGTTTGTTGGTTGAGAATTTGGAACCCTGCTTAAAAGAAAATATTTTTTTGGTACAGATAAACATTTTTGTTGTCCTTAGAAGCTTTAGTCACTCTCCTGCAGCTAAGATGACATTTTATGCAACTCCTTCTAATAGCAAAGCGATTTATTTGTGTTTTGTTTATAATTCAGGTTGTAGTTGCTCTAGATCTGTACTTTTCCAACCGTGGCTCTTATGACAACTTACAAATGCATTACCTTTAAAGGCAGATTATAAATTTGTTGTGTGTTTATTAACTAAAAAATAAATCTAAAGTTTCAGAAAATGCAAACATTTAAATTATTATTAAGATGTCATTATATTTTAAAAAGTTAGACTTATAAATCCCTTTTGCATATTTAAAGGGACAGCAAAGGATTCAACTTTCATGATTCAGATTAAAGGAACAGTAAAGTCAAAATTAAACTTTCATGATTCAGATGGAGCAGGAATTTTAAACAACTTTCCAATGTACTTCTGTTATCAAATTTTCTTTGTTCTCTTGGAATCTTTTATTCAAGAGTAAAACTAGGTAAGCTCAGAAGTGTGCACGTGTCTTAAGTACTCTATGGAAGCAATGTTTTGCAACCTTATTTGTAGCTTTGTTATACAATATTATACAATGTTATACAATTATATAAAACTGCTCTATCTGAATCATGAAAGCTTCATTTTGACTTTACTGTCCCTTTAAAGGGAAATGAAACCCCATTTTTTTCTTTCAGGATTCAGAGAATACAATTTTAAACAACTTTCTAATTTACTTCTATTATCTAATTTGTTTCATTCTCTTGGTATCATTTGTTGAAGGAGCAGCAGTGAACTAATCTAACTGAACACATGGGTGAGCCAATGATAATTAGTATAAATATGCATCCACCAATCAACAGCTAGAATCTAGGTTCTCTGCTGCTCCTGAGCTTGCCTAGATAAACCCTTCAGCAAAGGATAACAAGAGAAGGAAGCAAATTAAATAATAGAAGTACATTGGAAAGTTGTTTAAAATTGTATTCTCTATCTGAATCATGAAATAAATTTTTGGGTGGTTTCATATCCCTTTAAGCATGCAACTTTCCAATTTACGTATATTACCTAATTTGCTTTGTTAGGTGGCAGATAACTGCTGATTGGTGGGTACACATATATGCCACTTGTCATTGGCCCCAATGTTCAGCTAGCCCCAGCAGTACATTGCTGCTCCTTCATCAGATGATACCAAAATAATTTAAAAAAAAAATAATAATTGAAGTTGGAATTTGGAAAGTTTATTTATATAGCAGTTTTAATATAGAAACTAGAATCAGATGTGTTGGATTAAATATTTCAATAACACTCTAGTGCTTTAAATGTGTAAAAAACAGACAAACAGATGTTAGAGGTGATGAAGATAAACTTGCTTTGGATTTCTGAGTCTGGGTGATCAAAAGGAAGAGATTTGCACAATCTGATTTCTCATTTCATAATATTTTAATTAACCAGAGTCTGTTCTGGAGAACAGAACTTAAATACTATGTCACAATTTGATTAAGAGCTTTGGTAATATATAATCCAAATAATTGGGAGCCAAGGCTCTTTACAGCCTATGGTTTTTCATACCCTGCTTTATCTGCAATGTATAACTTTATGGTCACTCAAATTGAGTCAGCACAAGTCTCGCCGAGGACCTTAAAAACATTTAGAAACCCAAATGTTATCTTCATGTTTATGATGCTGTGGTGTAGTGTCCTTTATATGAAACAGAGACTCCTACATTACAATACAAGGTCTAAAAAAAGATTTGTGAGATTTCTCTCCATACCGGAGAGGTTTTGGATATCAGACCCCTCATATGCTTTGTATGGTTGGTAATCTGTCACAGGCTTCCTATTGTTCACAGCACTTATTGTTACTTGCTGCGAGGCGGTTTCTCCGCGTACATGTTGTGTTTTGAACGCTGCCTCATTTGGGGAGCGATCAGAATGACAGCTTACAAATTCTCTCTAGATCCTTTTCGCCCTCTGATTTCCTCTGTCTTTCACATCTCATTTTCTACACTTGCATGAGCATTGTGTATTTGACTGGTATTATTGCAGTAGCATTATATTTTCTTTTGTTTTTATTGTGCTTTTGTAAAATCCTAAAGCTATAATGTATGCAATACCAGAGATATTTACCATTGGCTGCCATTATACCATTCTTGTATTACTGGATGCTTACTAGACTTTAATGCAACACTCTAGTAAAAACAGTATTCAGAATAATGGTTATGGAGGTGAATATAGAGGGGGCAACCCTCTGGGTTTTACACAAGATGGGATTCTGAGCCTGAGGTTATACAATTAACCATTTAAGGGCTAGATTACGAGTGGAGTACAATTTAGCACTCCCTCTAAAGCGTAGACTATGCTAGATGAAGGCTTTTTGTGCACGCTGGGTTTTTTTGTATTACAAGTTGAAAGCATAAAGTTTGCGCTTGTGCGAAACCCGATGAATGCTAACAAATTATCAAGACCGTGTTAACTTCTTCTCCCCAATGAAGTCAATGGAGAGAGCAAAAAACACCTATAGGAATAGATATATAGGTATAGGTGTACATAGAAATATAATATATAGACATATGTATACAATAAAAAGGACATTATTCTGTAAGTGAAGAACATTAGAATGTGAATAATGTACAGTACATATACAGAGTCACAGGCAGTTAACTCCAGACAGGTCTGGGTGCAAGGCCCATAGGGAAAATTACAAAACAAATTAATACAACACACAGAGAAAGTCCAGCACTCACTTACAAGCTCACAGCTAAGATTAAAAGAAAAAATAGAAGTTTAGTTACCGCATCTGGCCAAATAGGACAAGCCCAGGTACTACGTCAAGGTCCCTTCTAAAACCTGAGTCCCTAAACCAGCCAAGCTGTGAGCTTGTGTGAGTGCTGGACTTTCTCTGTGTGTTGTATATAAACATTTGCGCTCATGCAAACGTTTACGTTCAACTCATAATACGTAATTTGTAGTACGCAAAGAGCAGCAAAATACTCCATATCGCTCGCTACAGTTACCGCATCACTCATAATCTAGCCCTAAATCAGGCCCCTTCTGATATACACCTTATTTAAAATATAAACAGCATATTTCCATTTTTATTCACTTACCGTGTCAATACACTTCAATAGATTACACATCATCTAACTGAAGTGAATGGGTACATATTGCACTCTAATACGCAAAAATCAAGCAAATGCTTGTATTTTTACTTCAAAATTATTATTATTTTTTTTCAAGCATCTTTGCTTTTAAACCACATAAAAGTTTGCATTTTTTTAACCAGATTTATTAAAACAAAAATTACAATATATATATTAAAAAATGTGTGAATTTGCACATATTTATTCCTCAGTTATTTGTAACTGTATCATTAAACAATTTTTGTTTCTGTTTGTTCTGAGGCCTTCTGTTTTATGCCCCTTTGCTTACAAATGGAGTTAGCCAGTAAGCTGTGTGGAAACTTTTGTCTTGAATTAGCCTGAATGTGACAAATTTGCTTATCTTTTAATTTCATGCCTACAGTACTGTGTACTCTGTACAGTAACACTGTGACTGCCATATTGTAAACCCTGTCACCATATTGTAAAAGAAAATCCTCTCACTTTCTTTAAACTGCGAGGCCTTTTTAGAAGTGAGGACACAAAGGGGCCAGGCATGATATAGGTGGGGTGCAGTCACTAGTGATTGCATAGACAGATGAGGCCCCAGCACCGGTCTCAATTTAGACCCCTTGATTTACGCCATGTATTATAATTATTGTTAGTAGTAGTAATAGTATATCCCTTTAAAACCCTTTCAGATTAATATGTTACAAATTATATTTTAAATATTTACCATTGTACAATGATCAAGTTATTTTTTTTTAAGTTCTTGTTAATAAAATACAGAAATGATTATAAATTTGTGATGACCAACTTATGTACAAGTGCTCAACCGTTGACATTTTCATAAAATTCAGACAAATTTATCATATTATGTTGAGCTTCTAGACTGAAACAGCTTTGAATATATTTGCATAAACGTTATATGAGAATTTTGTCAACTGTTCAGTAAAATGTGAGCAAGAGGAACGCTAGTTTGCTGAACTGCATGGATGAAATGAAACAAATATTTAATAGCTCTGATTAGACTAGGGAAGGAAAATATGGAAAGATAATTTTTCAAGCTGATAATGGACAATTTACATAGAATGACATTTACATAGAACCAGTGTTTTTGTAGATTTTTTAAAAAAACATTACGGTTATTTTATTAGCTCTTTTACTCTGAATTTTCATATAGAAACACCATAAATCAAGTCATATCTTTGACTAATAATATTTTGAATGTTTCATTGTTTTGCCATGCAGTGATAAAACAATGTATATGGCTCAGATATGTACTAGTTATAGGTTGACCATATTGCCGCTTTAAAAAGGGACACATATGAAAAATACATATGTCAGGGCTGTTTTCAGGGCTGTTTAAAGAAATGTTTTGTATAAGAACCCTGACATATGTATTTTTCATAGGTGTCCCTTCTTAAAGCGGCAATATGGTCAGCCTAAGGTTATGTTTTGCCTAAAGGACCCTGTTGCAGCAGACTTATTGTTTAAATAGCATTTCTCTGACTGTTTGAATTTGCTTATTTTATTTGAGTTAGTTGAAATGACTCACATATTACACATAATAAAGCTATTGTAATTAGCAAGTTATTATTTATTATCTACATGTATAAACTGTATATGCAGTGAGAATCTGTCACGGCACCCATGGGGCACCGCTGTACCTACTCTTGATTCTGTGCACAATGCCTGCTAACAGCGGACCTACTCAACAGAGGACCCTGGTGCAAGATTTGTTTGGGGCCCCCCTAGGATAACCATTTTGCCACTTTAAAAAGGTACACATATGAAAAATACATATGTCAGGGCTGTTTTCAGGGCTGTTTAAAGAAATGTTTTGTATAAGAACCCTGGCATATGTATTTTTCATATGTGTCCCTTTTTAAAGCGGCAATATGGTCACCCTAGGCCCCCCAAAGGTAACTCAGTAGAAAGCAAAAGTATTAATATACATTCTGCTCTGTGTAATGATTTATAGGATGGATAGATAGATAGATAGATAGATAGATAGATAGATAGATAGATAGATAGACAGATTGATAGACATATGGACCTACAACCTGCACTAATAAAAGACTTCCCTGCATTAGGATTGTAAACATTCTGCACACAACTCTCCATAGACCGGCTGTTATGGGCCCCCTCCAGCTCTCGGGCCCTGGTGCAACTGCACCTGCTTCACCAATGGTAGTTCCGCCCCTGGCTCTGTAAAAACCAAGGATGCTGCAAAAGTGAATGCTGATGTAGAGCTTCACAAATTTGTTTAAAATTGGTTTAAAAAAGTATAAACCATGTCAAAAATGTATGCACCAGAAGATTCCATTTTTATGGTGTTTGTGAGAATATCTATCTATCTATCTATCTATCTATCTATCTATCTATCTTTTTATATATATATATATATATATATATATATATATATATATATATATATATATATATATATATATGATACCTGTATGTGTGTTTGTGTGTGTATATATATATATATATATATATATATATATATATATATATATATATAAATATAATGTATGTATATATATATATATATATATACTGTATATACTATACTGTTTTGAGATATGTAGAGAGGGATCTCTTAAAGGATATTAGGCTTGGCGAAGGTTTGAAAGTCTGCGGGAGGTCGTTCCATAATTGTGGTGCTCTGTAGGTTAAGGAGGATCGAGCTGCTTTCTTTTTGTATTGAGGCAAGCTAAATAATGTGCTGGTACTGCCTGGATCGGAGGTTATAGGAGGTGGGAATAGCCGGGGAGAGCATTCTGCTCAGGTAGGGTGGGAGCTTCCCAGAAAAGCTCTTAAACACAAGGCAGGAAAGATGGAGGGTGCGCCTGGATTCCAGCGACAGCCAGTTTAGTTCTTTTAGCATGTCACAATGGTGGGTCCTGTAGTTACATTGTAGTACAAAGCGACAGAACGAGTTATACAATGTATTACGTTTATTAAGGTGAGTTTGCGGTGGAGGTGCATATACTACATCACCATAATCCATGATTGGCATCAGCATTTGCTGTACAATCTTTTCCTTTACTGTAGGGCTTAGGCAGGATTTGTTTCTGTACAGGGCACCTAGTTTTGGATAAAGTTTAGATGCAAGTTTTTCTATGTAGAGGCCAAAAGATAGATTGGGGTCTAACAACATACCTAAGTATTTGAAAGAGTGGACTGTGGTCAGCTTGCAATTGGATTTTGTTTTGATGCGTAGATGTGAATTTTGTAATTTATGTAATTTAGGTCCCATTCCAAAGATCATTGTGACAGTTTTGTCGGTGTTTAGGAAGAGTATCCGCTAGATTACGAGTTGTGCGTTAGGCTTAAAAAGCATCGTTGGCCGGTCCCAACGCTGCTTTTTAAAGCCCGCTGGTAGTCTAGTCTTGAAGGTACAGGCTCACCGCTCACTTTTTTGGCCAGACTCGGAAATACCGCAAATCCACTTACGTCAATTGCGTATCTTATTTTTTCAATGGGACTTGCATAGTGCCGGTATTACAAGTCTTCCAAAAAGTGAGTGGTAGACTCACTCTTAAAGTCAGTAGTTAAGAGTTTTACACTACAATGCCGTAGCATAAAACTCTTAACTATAGTGCTAAAAAGTACACTAACACCCATAAACTACCTATTAACCTCTAAACCGAGGCCCTCCCACATGATAAACACTAAAATTAAATTTTTAACCCCTAATCTGCCAAACCGGACATTGCCGCCACTATAATAAATATTTTAACACCTAAACCGCCGCACTCCCGCCTCGCAAACACTAGTTAAATATTATAAACCCCTAATCTGCCGTCCCTAACATCGCTGACACCTACCTACATTTATTAACCCCTAATCTGCAGCCGCCACTATACTAAAGCTATTAACCCCTAAATCTAAGTCTAACCCTAACCCCCCTAACTTAAATCTAATTTAAATAAATCTAAATAAAATAACTATCATTAGAGGGCCACTAAACCCAAAATCTTTCTTTCATGATTCAGATAGAGAATAGAAATTTAAAAATTACAATTTACTTCTATTATTTATTTTGCTTAATTTTTTAGATATCCCTAGATGAAGAAAAATCAATGCACATGGTTAGCCAATCACACAAGGCTTCTATATGCAGCAACCAATCAGCAGCTACTGAGCATATCTAGATATGCTTTCCAGCAAAGAATATCAAGAGAATAAAACAAATTAGATAATAGAAGTAAATTAGAAAGATGTTTAAAATTGCATTCTCTTTCTAAATCATGAAAAAAAATGTGGGTTTCATGTCCCTTTAACTAAATAATTCATATTTAAAATTAAATACTTACCTATAAATAAACCCTAAGATAGCTACAATATAACTAATAGTTACATTGTAGCTAGTTTAGGGTTTATTTTTATTTTACAGGCAAGTTTGTATTTATTTTAACTAGGTACATTAGTTACTAAATAGTTATTAACTATTTAATAAACTACCTAGTTAAAATAAATAGAAAAGTACCTGTAAAATAAAACCTAACCTAAGTTACAATTACACCTAACACTACACTATAATTAAATTAATTCCCTAAATTAAATACAATTAAATAAAATGATCTAAAGTACAAAAAAAAAACAGACTAAATTACAGAAAATAATAAACAAATTACAAGAATTTTAAACTAATTACACCTAATCTTATCCCACTAACAAAAAATAACCCCCCCCCCCCAATAAAAAAAGCCCTATCCTACACTAAATTACAAATAGCCCTTAAAAGGGCCTTTTGCGGGACATTGCCCCAAAGTAATCAGCTCTTTTACCTTAAAAAAAAATTACAAATTCCCCCCCCCTACATTAAAACCCACCACCCACACAACCAACCCTACTCTAAAACCCACCCAATACCCCCTTAAAAAAACCTAACACTAACGCCTTGAAGATCACCTTACCCGGAGAAGTCTTCACCAAACCGGGACGAAGTCCTCAACGAATCCGGCAGAAGTGGTCCTCCAGACGGGCAGAAGTCTTCATCCAGACGGCATCTTCTATCTTCATCCATCCAGCGCAGAGCAGCTCCATCTTCAAAACATTCGACTTGGAGCATCCTCTTCATCCGACGGCTTCTTGCTGAATGAAGGTTCCTTTAAATGACGTCATCCAAGATGGCGTCCCTTCAATTCTGATTGGAATTAAGGTAGAAAAAATCCTATTGGCTGATCCAATTAGCCAATAGGATTGAACTTCAATCCTATTGGCTGATTGCATCAGCCAATAGGATTTTTTCTACCTTAATTCCAATTGGCTGATAGAATTCTATCAGCCAATCGGAATTGAAGGGACGCCATCTTGGATGACGTCACTTAAAGGAACCTTCATTCTTCAGTCGCCATGGAAAGAAGAGGACGCTCCACGTCCTATGTCTTGAAGATGGAGCCGCTCCGCGCCGGATGGATGAAGATAGAAGATGCCATCTGGATGAAGACTTCTACCCGTCTGCAGGACCACTTCTGCCGGATTCGTTGAGGACTTCGGCCCGGTTGGGTGAAGACTTCTCCCGGTAAGGTGATCTTCAAGGGGTTAGTGTTAGGTATTTTTAAGGGGGTATTGGGTGGGTTTTAGAGTAGGGTTGGTTGTGTGGGTAGTGGCTTTTAACATTGGGGGAGCATTTGTAATTTTTTTTAAAAGTAAAATAGCTGATTACTTTAGGGCAATGCCCCGCAAAAGGCCCTTTTAAGGGCTATTTGTAGTTTAGTGTAGGGTAGGGCTTTTTTTATTTTGGGGGGCTTTTTTATTTTGTTAGTGGGATTAGATTAGGTGTAATTAGTTTAAAATTCTTGTAATTTGTTTATTATTTTCTGTAATTTAGTGTAATTTAGTGTCTGTTTGTTTTTGTACTTTAGATCATTTTATTTAATTGTATTTAATTGTATTTAATTTAGGAAATTCATTTAATTATAGTGTAGTGGTAGGTGTAATTGTAACTTAGGTTAGGTTTTATTTTACAGGTACTTTTGTATTTATTTTAACTAGGTAGTTATTAAATAGTTAATAACTATTTAGTAACTATTCTACCTAGTTAAAATAAATACAAACTTGCCTGTAAAATAAAAATAAACCCTAAGATAGATACAATATAACTATTAGTTATATTGTAGCTATCTTAGGGTTTATTTTATAGGTAACCATTTAGTTTTAAATAGGAATATTTTAGTTATTGATAGTTATTTTTATTTAGATTTATTTCTTTCATGTAATTAGCAAGAGTCCATGAGCTAGTGACGTATGGGATATACATTCCTACCAGGAGGGGCAAAGTTTCTCAAACCTCAAAATGCCTATAAATACACCCCTCACCACACCCACAAATCAGTTTTTACAAACTTTGCCTCCTATGGAGGTGGTGAAGTAAGTTTGTGCTAGATTCTACGTTGATATGCGCTCCGCAGCAGGTTGGAGCCCGGTTTTCCTCTCAGCGTGCAGTGAATGTCAGAGGGATGTGAGGAGAGTATTGCCTATTTGAATTCAATGATCTCCTTCTGCGGGGTCTATTTCATAGGTTCTCTGTTATCGGTCGTAGAGATTCATCTTTTACCTCCCTTTTCAGATCGACGATATACTCTTATATATACCATTACCTCTACTGATTCTCGTTTCAGTACTGGTTTGGCTTTCTACTACATGTAGATGAGTGTCCTGGGGTAAGTAAGTCTTATTTTCTGTGACACTCTAAGCTATGGTTGGGCAATTTTATATAAAGTTCTAAATATATGTATTCAAACATTTATTTGCCTTGACTCAGGATGTTCAACGTTCCTTATTTCAGACAGTCAGTTTCATATTTGGGATAATGCATATGAATAAATCAATTTTTTTCTTACCTTAAAATTTGACTTTTTTTCCCTGTGGGCTGTTAGGCTCGCGGGGGCTGAAAATGCTTCATTTTATTGCGTCATTTTTGGCGCTGACTTTTTTGGTGCAAAATTTTTTTTTCTGTTTCCGGCGTCATACGTGTCGCCGGAAGTTGCGTCATTTTTTGACGTTTTTTTGCTCCAAAAGTGTCGGCGTTCCGGATATGGCGTCATTTTTGGCGCCAAAAGCATTTAGGCGCCAAATAATGTGGGCGTCTTTTTTGGCGCTAAAAAATATGGGCGTCACTATTGTCTCCACATTATTTAAGTCTCATTATTTATTGCTTCTGGTTGCTAGAAGCTTGTTCACTGGCATTTTTTCCCATTCCTGAAACTGTCATTTAAGGAATTTGATCAATTTTGCTTTATATGTTGTTTTTTCTATTACATATTGCAAGATGTCCCAGATTGACACTGAGTCAGAAGATACTTCTGGAAAAACGCTGCCTGGTGCTGGATCTACCAAAGTTAAGTATATCTGCTGTAAACTTGTGGTATCTATTCCTCCAGCTGTTGTTTGTAATGAATGTCATGACAAACTTGTTAATGCAGATAATATTTCCTTTAGTAATGTTACATTACCTGTTGCTGTTCCATCAACATCTAATACTCAGAGTGTTCCTGTTAACATAAGAGATTTTGTTTCTAAATCCATTAAGAAGGCTATGTCTGTTATTCCTCCTTCTAGTAAACGTAAAAGGTCTTTTAAAACTTCTCATTTTTCAGATGAATTTTTAAATGAACATCATCATTCTGATTCTGATAATGGTATAAATCTTCTTATTTATTCAAAATGGAATTTATTCGTTCTTTTTAAGTCTTAATTGCATTAGAAATAGAGGATTCTGGTCCTCTTGATACTAAATCTAAACGTTTAAATAAGGTTTTTAAATCTCCTGTAGTTATTCCAGAAGTTTTTCCTGTCCCTGATGCTATTTCTGAAGTAATCTCCAGGGAATGGAATAATTTGGGTAATTCATTTACTCCTTCTAAACGTTTTAAGCAATTATATCCTGTGCCATCTGACAGATTAGAATTTTGGGACAAAATCCCTAAAGTTGATGGGGCTGTCTCTACTCTTGCTAAACGTACTACTATTCCTACGGCAGATAGTACTTCCTTTAAGGATCCTTTAGATAGGAAGATTGAATCCTTTCTAAGAAAAGCTTACTTATGTTCAGGTAATCTTCTTAGACCTGCTATATCTTTAGCGGATGTTGCTGCAGCTTCAACGTTTTGGTTAGAAGCTTTAGCGCAACAAGTAACAGATCATAATTCTCATAGCATTGTTAATCTTCTTCAACATGCTAATAATTTTATTTGTGATGCTATCTTTGATATCATTAGGGTTGATGTCAGGTATATGTCTCTAGCTATTTTAGCTAGAAGAGCTTTATGGCTTAAAACTTGGAATGCTGATATGTCTTCTAAGTCAACTTATTTGGTTCTCAGTTGGATTCTATTATCTCAACTGTTACTGGAGGGAAAGGAACTTTTTTGCCACAGGATAAAAAATCTAAAGGTAAATTTAGATCTAATAATCGTTTTTGTTCCTTTCGTCACAATAAGGAACAAAAGCCTGATCCTTCACCCACAGGAGCGGTATCAGTTTGGAAACCATCTCCAGTCTGGAATAAATCCAAGCCTTTTAGAAAACCAAAGCCAACTCCCAAGTCCACATGAAGGTGCGGCTCTCATTCCAGCCCAGCTGGTAGGGGGCAGATTATGATTTTTCAAAGAAATTTGGATCAATTCAATTCACAATCTTTGGATTCAAAACATTGTTTCAGAAGGGTACAGAATTGGCTTCAAGATAAGGCCTCCTGCAAAGAGATTTTTTCTTTCCCGTGTCCCAGTAAATCCAGCGAAGGCTCAAGCATTTCTGAAATGTGTTTCAGATCTAGAGTTGGCTGGAGTAATTATGCCAGTTCCAGTTCTGGAACAGGGGCTGGGGTTTTATTCATTGTACCAAAGAAGGAGAATTCCTTCAGACCAGTTCTGGAGCTAAAAATATTGAATCGTTATGTAAGGATACCAACATTCAAAATGGTAACTATAAGGACTATCCTGCCTTTTGTTCAGCAAGGGCATTATATGTCCACAATAGATTTACAGGATGCATATCTGCATATTCCGATTCATCCAGATCACTATCAGTTTCTGAGATTCTCTTTCCTAGACAAGCATTACCAGTTTGTGGCTCTGCCGTTTGGCCTAGCAACAGCTCCAAGAATTTTTACAAAGGTTCTCGGTGCCCTTCTGTCCGTAATCAGAGAACAGGGTATTGTGGTATTTCCTTATTTGGACGATATCTTGGTACTTGCTCAGTCTTCACATTTAGCAGAATCTCATACGAATCGACTTGTGTTGTTTCTTCAAGATCATGGTTGGAGGATCAATTTACCGGAAAGTTCATTGATTCCTCAGACAAGGGTAACCTTTGTAGGTTTCCAGATAGATTCAGCGTCCATGACTCTGTCTCTGACGGACAAGAGATGTCTAAAATTGATTACAGCTTGTCGAAACCTTCAATCACAATCATTCCCTTCGGTAGCCTTATGCATGGAAATCCTAGGTCTTATGACTGCTGCATCAGACGCGATCCCCTTTGCTTGTTTTCACATGCGACCTCTTCAGCTCTGTATGCTGAACCAGTGGTGCAGGGATTACACAAAGATATCTCAAGTAATATCTTTAAAACCGATTGTACGATACTCTCTGACGTGGTGGACAGATCACCATCTTTTAGTTCAGGGGGCTTCTTTTGTTCTTCCGACCTGGACTGTAATTTCAACAGATGCAAGTCTGACAGGTTGGGGAGCTGTTTGGGGGTCTCTGACAGCACAAGGGGTTTGGGAATCTCAGGAGGTGAGATTACCAATCAATATTTTGGAACTCCGTGCAATTTTCAGAGCTCTTCAGTCATGGCCTCTTCTAAAGAGAGAATCGTTCATTTGTTTTCAGACAGACAATGTCACAACTGTGGCATACATCAATAATCAAGGAGGGACTCACAGTCCTCTGGCTATGAAAGAAGTATCTCGGATACTGGTATGGGCGGAATCCAGCTCCTGTCTAGTTTCTGTGGTTCATATCCCAGGTATAGACAATTGGGAAGCGGATTATCTCAGTCGCCAAACGTTACATCCGGGCGAATGGTCTCTTCACCCAGAGGTATTTCTTCAGATTGTTCAAATGTGGGGACTTCCAGAAATAGATCTGATGGCTTCTCATCTAAACAAGAAACTTCCCAGGTATCTTATCCAGATCCAGGGATCCTCAAGCGGAAGCAGTGGATGCATTGTCACTTCCTTGGAAGTATCATCCTGCCTATATCTTTCCGCCTCTAGTTCTTCTTCCAAGAGTAATCTCCAAGATTCTGAAGGAATGCTCGTTTGTTCTGCTGGTGGCTCCAGCATGGCCTCACAGGTTTTGGTATGCGGATCTTGTTCCTGATGGCCTCTTGCCAACCGTGGACTTTTCCGTTAAGACCAGACCTTCTGTCGCAAGGTCCTTTTTTCCATCAGGATCTCAAATCCTTAAATTTAAAGGTATGGAGATTGAACGCTTGATTCTTAGTCAAAGAGGTTTCTCTGACTCTGTGATTAATACTATGTTACAGGCTCGTAAATCTGTATCTAGGAAGATATATTATAGAGTCTGGAAGACTTACATTTCTTGGTGTCTTTCTCATCATTTTTCCTGGCATTCTTTTAGAATTCCGAGAATTTTACAGTTTCTTCAGGATGGTTTGGATAAAGGTTTGTCTGCAAGTTCCTTGAAAGGACAAATCTCTGCTCTTTCTGTTCTTTTTCACAGAAAGATTGCTAATCTTCCTGATATTCATTGTTTTGTACAAGCTTTGGTTCGTATAAAACCTGTCATTAAGTCAATTTCTCCTCCTTGGAGTTTGAATTTGGTTCTGGGGGCTCTTCAAGCTCCTCCGTTTGAACCTATGCATTCATTGGACATTAAATTACTTTCTTGGAAAGTTTTGTTTCTTTTGGCCATCTCTTCTGCTAGAAGAGTTTCTGAATTATCTGCTCTTTCTTGTGAGTCTCCTTTTCTGATTTTTCATCAGGATAAGGCGGTGTTGCGAACTTCTTTCAAATTTTTACCTAAGGTTGTGAATTCTAACAACATTAGTAGAGAAATTGTGGTTCCTTCATTATGTCCTAATCCTAAGAATTCTAAGGAGAAATCATTGCATTCTTTGGATGTAGTTAGAGCTTTGAAATATTATGTTGAAGCTACTAAGAATTTCCGAAAGACTTCTAGTCTATTTGTTATCTTTTCCGGTTCTAGGAAAGGTCAGAAGGCCTCTGCCATTTCTTTGGCATCTTGGTTAAAATCTTTAATTCATCATGCCTATGTCGAGTCGGGTAAAACTCCGCCTCAAAGGATTACAGCTCATTCTACTAGGTCAGTTTCTACTTCCTGGGCGTTTAGGAATGAAGCTTCGGTCGATCAGATTTGCAAAGCAGCAACTTGGTCTTCTTTGCATACTTTTACTAAATTCTACCATTTTGATGTGTTTTCTTCTTCTGAAGCAGTTTTTGGTAGAAAAATACTTCAGGCAGCTGTTTCAGTTTGATTCTTCTGCTTATAATTTCAGTTTTTTTCATTATAAGATTTAAACTTTATTTTGGGTGTGGATTATTTTCAGCGGAATTGGCTGTCTTTATTTTATCCCTCCCTCTCTAGTGACTCTTGCGTGGAAGATCCACATCTTGGGTAGTCATTATCCCATACGTCACTAGCTCATGGACTCTTGCTAATTACATGAAAGAAAACATAATTTATGTAAGAATTTACCTGATAAATTCATTTCTTTCATATTAGCAAAAGTCCATGAGGCCCACCCTTTTTGTGGTGGTTATGATTTTTTTGTATAAAGCACAATTATTCCAATTCCTTATTTTTTATGCTTTCGCACTTTTTTCTTATCACCCCACTTCTTGGCTATGCGTTAAACTGATTTGTGGGTGTGGTGAGGGGTGTATTTATAGGCATTTTGAGGTTTGGGAAACTTTGCCCCTCCTGGTAGGAATGTATATCCCATACATCACTAGCTCATGGACTCTTGCTAATATGAAAGAAATGAATTTATCAGGTAAGTTCTTACATAAATTATGTTTTTAATTATATTTAAGTTAGGGGGTGTTAGGGTTAGGGTTAGACTTAGGTTTAAGGATTAATATGTTTATTATAGTGGCGGCGACATTGGGGGCGGCAGATTAGGGGTTAATAAATGTATGTAGGTTGCGGCGACATTGGGGACGGCAGATTAGGGTTTAATACATATAATGTAGGTGGCGGCGGTGTTTGGGGCAGCAGATTAGAGGTTCATAAGTATAATGTAGGTGACGGCGGTGTCCGGAGTGGCAGATTAGGGGTTAATCAATATAATGTAGGTGTTGGCGATGTCGGGGGCGGCAGATTAGGGGTTAATAAGTGTAAGATTAGGGGTGTTTAGACTCGGGGTTCATGTTAGGGTGTTAGGTGTAGACATAAATTTTATTTCCCCATAGGAATCAATGGGGCTGTGTTAAGAGCTAAGTGCTGTTTTTTTTCAGGTGTTAGTTTTTTTTTCAGCCGGCTCACCCCCATTCATTCCTATGGGCAAATCGTGCACAAGCACGTTCAGCCAGCTCAGCGCTAACGTAAGCAGCGCTGGCATTGAGGTGAGATGTGGAGAAAAATTTTGCTCTACGCTCACTTTTTTGCGGTTAACGCCGGGTTTGTAAAAACCCGTAATACCAGCGCTGTCTGTAAGTGAGCAGTGAGCATAAACTGCTCATTAGCACCGCACCCCTGTTACCGTAAAACTTGTAATCTAGGTGTTTGTTTTTTGAGATCCACTTTTCTACCTATGTGAACTGGTCTTGGAGCACTGCTTCAAGCTGCGGCAGATCAGATTTGTTTGCATAGATTACCGTGTCATCGGTGTACATGTGTACAGTTGAGGATTTGCAGACATTAGGCAGATCATTTATAAATAATGTGAATAGCAGGGGGCCAAGAATGGAACCTTGGGGAACACCACACGTGACTGGAAGAGGGAGGGAGTCGCTGTCAGAAATGGAGACATATTGTGATCGATCCGATACATATGATCGAAACCAGGTTAACGGTTGATCAGCAATACCAGAGTTTTTTAGTTTGAGCAGTAGTATGTCGTGATCTACTGTATCAAAGGCCTTCACAAAATCAAGGAAAATATCTCCAGTTAGGTCTCCTTGTTCCATGCCAGTTTGGATGTTGTTGCAAACTTTTAGGAGGGCACTTGTAGTGGAGTGATTTGGGCGAAAACCTGATTGATCAGGGGTCAGATAGTTAGATTGTTGATAATACTCACATAGTTGCGTATGGACGCATTTTTCTAAGATCTTTGACAATACTGGTAGCAAAGATATAGGGCAATAATTAGAAAACAAGGTTATCTCCACACTTTTATGGATAGGCACTACTCTTGCAGTTTTCCAAAGTTTGGGTATGTATCCAGACACCAAGGATTCGTTAATTAGGGTTGTGACAGGTTTACCAATTGCCTGCCGGCACACTGAGCTTCAACAGCATTGCTGGGATTTGATCAGGTCCAGACTGGTTTTTCATTTATGTACATAGTACCATCGGAAAGATAGGACTGTAATCAGAAAGGTAATAGTAGTTGTTTTCAATAAATATAGACTAGCATTTGTATTTTAGAACATAAAAAACAAACCAAATAGCTTTATTTACATTGTGCTGATACAGCATGCAGGGCAGTCATCAGGGGGTGACAGGGGTGACTCCTGTCAGGGACCCAAATGGGCCAGGGGGGCCCCATGAGGCAAGAACTTTTTTTTAATTTTGGCAGCTGCCAGTGGGTACTACAGCAGAGTGCTAATTGACCCTGGGAAATGTTATTACAAGGAGTAAAGTATTAGCATTTGAGAGGATTTCTGAGTGTGCACTAAACCACTATGCACAGTGTGAGACAGACTTGGCAATTTGTTTGTACAGTGTGTGCCTGAGTCAGACGGCAGGTCACTTTCATTTGCAGAGGAGGTTGGACTTAGCAAATGTTTTTTATTTCTTTTTGCAATTTCGGATTGTAACTTCAGTGTGGTAGTAGTTGTATGGTGCGGCCAGGGGTCCTTAAAAACATATTTTTTAGCAGCAGTGTATTTATGATTATTTGGCAATGCTGTAGAAATTCTATGTTTAAAACCATGCAGAAATGTTTCCTCCTCAATACACAAATGGTAGGTGTCATTTTGGCAGATACGTATATATATATATATATATATATATATATATATAGTTTACATTCTAGTTTACTGCCCCTTTATGCAAGGACTTTCCAGATGCAAGGAGGCATTTTATCTAAGATTTTTACATCTGCATAAAATGTTATACTCTCAGACTAAGATTGCTCAGTGTTTGAAATGAGACAGGTTAACTTAAAACTATTTACACTACAGCTGACTTAATTTTGAAATACATACCAACAAGCCTAAATCCTGCATTTAACCAGATCTAATGGTATGAGTACCACAGCTTATGGTTCTACCAAGACCATATAGAGTTAAAGTACAGCATTTTCAAAATCCATAAGTACAGCTGACAGATGGGAACATTTGTACACTATATTTGAAGTGGTGCTCTTGGTTGGGGAAAAAACAAACAAATATATGTCAACCTTTTAAAAGTACTTTTCTTCATCTAGCCATCTACCCAGATCACTAATGTACAATTTTGAATTCACAGAATTATTTTTGTTTGCACATTTACAAATATGATTCTTTAAAAAGTGATCTCTTAATTTCTGCAATTTTTTATCATGCATGTCACACACTGTTGATTTAGGGGATGCAAGGTGCATAAATGTTTCCTCCTGTGAGTCTTTCTGTGGGTGTCTGTCATTGTGCTTTGGTTTGTGTCTCTATGAGTGTGTATGTATTTTTTTTCTGTGGGTCTCTCTATGAGGGTGGGTGTGTATGTCTTTGTTTATTTTATCTGGATGTCTGTGAGGGTGTGTGCATATGTTTTCAAGCTTTTTCTATTGGTGTCTCTGTGAGGGTGTGTGTATGTTTGTCTTTGTGTATTTTTTCTGGATGCGTCTGTGAGGGTGGCTGTGTATGTCTGTGTTTTCTGTGGATGTCTCTGTGAGGGTGTGCGTTTTCTGTGGGTTTCTCTGTGAGGGTGTGTTTGTGTCTTTGTGTGTTTTCTGTGGATGTCTCAGTGAGGGTGTGTGTATGTATGTCTTTCTGTGTGTGTATGTCTTTTTGTGTTTTCTGTGGGTGTCTCTGTGTGTGTGTGTGTGTGTGTGTACGTCTTTGTGTGTTTTCTGAGGCTGTCTCTGTCGAAGTTTCTTTGGGTGTATGTGCAAGTTTGTGTTTGAGTGTGTGTGCGTGTGTCCATTGTCTGTTCCTTTTTAGAACATTTTGACCTTACTACTGATTATTCACATCTTTCTACAGACTTTGATACTAACGAAACCTTTCCGGAAGTCACCAATCCACCATTTAACCTTTAAATTATTGTTTAGGCAGTTCTGGGCCCTTCCTTTCAGCCACTGCATGCTGTTGTCATCATTTAGTTGGCATATTCCTTTACAAAAAGATAATCAGAACTCCATATTTTGTTTTCTAAATCTCCTTTTTTACAAAACTGTAGTTTACCTCATTACTTGTCAGGTCAATGTAAACAAGTGCTGAGTGTCTGTTTGGGTGTCTGTGTCTGAGTATGTTTCTTTGTGTGACTGCTAGAGTGTCTATATGTGAATCCTTATGTGTGAGTGTGTGTTTCAGTGTGTGTATGTTACTACCTTTACAACTATTCCAAGTTTAAATAGACACTTGCATAAAGTGCATATACGTTTTAGTCACTTGGTCAAAAATTGCACATGTCAAAGGAGGGGGGGCCCTGATAAATGGTTAAGTCAGGGGGCCCAAAATTTCTAGTGGCGGCCCTCACAGCATGAGAAGCTATTCTTAAGAAGTGGGCTTTAGTCTTTCATGTGCTTGTAGCCACAGTTACTGTCTTCTATGGGATATTAATATCCTGTACACTAAATATTGTCCCTATAAAGAAAAGAACACCCCAAAAGTTTTAAAAAGTTTTTTTTTAAATAACAAACTTACTAATATACATACTTTAGTATTTTATAGTACAATACATGCATAGAATAAAGTATATACACATGTACAACAAACCCACAGCCCCCAAGCTTATAAAGACATTTCTTATTAAGGTTTTTGTTGTTGTTCTTTATAAACAATGCTGATCGCATACATAATGAATATATAGATGTTCCATGTGCTTTAATGGGGATACATTGCTTGGAATTTCTAATGTTCTAAACAATATCTGCCAGCTTAGGTGAACCTTTTCCCACATATCTTTCTCGACACCCTTCCAGTGGCTAGATGAGCAATTGTAAGAATGCATACAAAGAGAGAAGCACTCTACCAGGAATGAAAAACAGATCAATAGCTTGTTCTATGGTGAGTTACCACCTAAGAGCAGCTTCTTTTAGCCTAGTTGTGCTTTTCACAGAGAAACACTTTCCTGAAGTATATCAGTCTGATCCCTCAGAGTAAGGTCAGTCCAACCCCGAAATACCAGGCAATTCTCCTCTGAACAAGAAACATGACAACCACAGATGATCGTTTCGGCCTTCTGTGGGCCTCGTCAGTGAGGTGCAGCCATATTTCTCTAAGCAAACTGGGCAAGGAGTCCACGTCTGGTTTTCCCCATCACCCTTAGAGGAGAATGGCCTGGTATTTTGGGGCTGGACTGACCTTAATCAGAAGGATCAGACTGATATACTTCAGGAAAATTCCCCTCTGTGAAAAGCACAACTGGGCTAAAAGAGGCTGCTCCTACGTGGTAACTCGCAATAGAGCAAGCTACTGAGCTGTTTTTCATTCCTGGTAGAGTGTTTCTCTCTTTGTTTGCATTTGTATAATGACCATGGGGAGGACTCCATAAGGGTGATGGGGGAAACCAGAAGTGTACTCCTTGCCTTTATTTCTGCCTAAACTAGTTTTACCAGACCAGGTAGGCTTTACACCAGGAAAAGAGGCCAGGGACAATACCCTTCACTTATCTCTTATACTCAAAATCACAATATCTCCATTGTCTTAGTCTCTACGGACAGCAAAAAGTTTTTTTGATAGAGTCATCTGGGACTTTATCAGAGCCACTCTTCTACAAATTAATTTCACTTTAAGCTTTATCGCAAGGATCTTTTCATCATACACTAACCTATTTCAGATTAAAAATGGCGCTCAACAGGGTTTCCTCTTTCCCCAGTCCTATTCCCCATAACAATAGAAACATTAGCTAAAAAAATTCTATCTAATTCCCAAATAGAAGGCTAAAAATACATGACACCGAGCACAAATTAGCACTCTATGCCGATGACATTTTGCTGACCCTTACCAATGCTGAAAGCTCCCTGCCTGCCCTCCTATCAAAAATCAGCAAATACATCTTAACCGAAACCCCCAGAAATGCTAACATATCTACCCCAGCAGAATCTTTTGATCATCTGATAAAAAACTGCCCTTTTTCAGCTTAACATCACAAAATTAAATAATTAGTAGAGATGTCGCGAACATAAAATTTTCTATTTGCGAACGGTGAACGCAAATTTCCGTAAATGTTCGCGAACGGGCGAACCTGGAGAACCTCCATAGACTTCAATAGGCAGGTGAATTTTAAAACCCACAGGGACTCTTTCTGGCCACAATTGTGATGGAAAAGTTGTTTCAAGGGGACTAACACCTAGACTGTGGCATGCCGGAGCGGGATCCATGGCAAAAGTCCCATGGAAAATTACATAGTTGATGCAGAGTCTGGTTTTAATCCATAAAGGGCATAAATCACCTATCATTCCTAAATTGTTTGGAATAACGTGCTTTAAAACTTTAGGTATGATGTTGTATTGATCAGGTAGTGTAAGGGTTACTCCCGCTTCACAGTGCAGACCAAACTCCCCGTTTAACGCACCGCAAACAGTCCATTTGCACAACCGCAAACTCCCCATTTGCACAAGGTTGGATACCAAGCTAGTCATGTCCCGTTCCTTGTCCTCACTGATGTCATTGAAGGTCTCTTCCTCCACCCAGCGACATACAACACCACGGGTACCAGATAGGTGACAACGAGCACCCTGGGATGCCTGTTGTGGTTGGTCTTCCTCCTCCTCCTCAAAGCCACATTTCTCCTCTGACTCCTCTTCCTCACAATCCTCTTCCAGCGTTGCCGCAGGTCCAGCAAGCGATGTTGATAAGGCTGTTTTCCTCTTCCTCTTCACACTCATCTACGGCCTGATCCAGCATTCTTCGCAGGGCACGCTCCAGGAAGAAAACAAATGGTATGATGTCACTGTTGGTGCCTTCGGTGCGACTGACTAGGTTTGTCACCTCCTCAAAAGGATGCATGAGCCTACAGGCATTACGCATGGGCATCCAGTAACATGGCAAAAAAATTCCCAGCTCCGCAGAGGCTGTCCTAGCACCCTGATCATACAAATAGTCATTAATGGCTTTTTCTTGTTGGAGCAGGTGGTCGAACATTAGGAGTGTTGAATTCCAACGTGTCAGGCTGTCGCAAATCAAGCGCCTCACTGGCATGTTTCGCCGCTGGATATCTGAAAAGTGCACCATGGCCATGTAGGAACACCTGAATGGCCACACACCTTCCTGGCCTGCTTCAGGACGTCCTGTAAGCCTGGGTACTTATGCACAAAGCGTTGTACGATCAGATTACACACATGTGCCATGCACGGCACATATGTCAACTTGCCCAAATTCAATGCCGCCAACAAATTTCTTCCGTTGTCACAAACCACTTTGCCAATCTCCAGTTAGTGCGGAGTCAGCCACTGATCCACCTGTGCGTTCAGGGCGGACAGGAGTGCTGGTCCGGTGTGACTCTCTGCTTTCAGGCAAGTCAACCCCAAGACGGCATGACACTGCCGTATCCGGGATGTGGAATAGTACCTGGGGAGCTGGGGAGGTGCCGTTGATGTGGAGCAAGACGCAGCAGCAGAAGAGGACTTAGCCGAGGAGGTTATGGAAGAGAATGGAGTAGGAGGAGTAGAGGAGGTGGCAGCAGGCCTGCCTGCAAGTCATGGCGGTGTCACCAACTCCTCTGCAGAGCCACACATTCCATACTTGGCAGCCATCAGCAGGTTTACCCAATGCGCAGTGTAGGTGATATACCTGCCCTGACCATGCTTTGCAGACCAGGTATCAGTGGTCAGATGGACCCTTGCCCCAACACTGTGTGCCAGACATGCCATTACTTCCTTTTGCACAATCGAGTACAGGTTGGGGATTGCCTTTTGTGCAAAGAAATTTTGTCCGGGTACCTTCCACTGCGGTGTCCCAATAGCTACAAATTTTTGGAACGCCTCAGACTCCACCAGCTTGTATGGTAAAAGCTGGCGGGCTAAGAGTTCAGACAAGCCAGCTGTCAGATGCCGGGCAAGGGGGTGACTTTGTGACATTGGCTTCTTACGCTCAAACATGTCCTTGACAAACACCTGACTGTGGGCAGATGAGCAGGAACTGCTCAAGGCGAGAGACGGAGTGGCGGATGGTTGAGGGGGGCAAGGAGGACAGCAGTGGTTGATGTGGCTGAAGATGCTGGACCAGGAGGAGGAGGGCGGCTTTGAGTTTGTGTGCTGCTTGTACTCATGTGTTGATCCCATAGGCGCTTGTGATGTGCGATCATGTGCTTTCACAAAGCAGTTGTACCTAGGTGGGTGTTGGACTTCCCACAACTCAGTTTCTTTTGGCACAGGTTGCAAATGGCATCACTGTTGTCAGAGGCAGACACACACAAAAAATGCCACACTGCTGAGCTCTGCAATGACGGCATTCTGGTGGTGGCAACAGCATGCGTTGATTGGCGTGCTGTCTGGCTGATCCCGGGTGCTGATGCATGCTGTTTGACTGTGCCACTAGCTCCTTGCGACGACCTCCCCCTGCTTCCAACTCGTCTCCTCCTCCTCTCTGTCTCCCCCATGAACTTTCCCTCTGTTCTTCTTCTCTTCTAGCGGGCACCCACGTGACATCCACGGACGCATCGTCATCATCAACCGCTTCACTTGTATCTGACAACTCAGCAAAGGAAGCAGCAGCGGGTACAACATCATCATCATCACACCGTACGTCCATGTGTGTAATGCTGCCTGACTGAGACATATCCCTGTTATCTACATCCTCTTGCAATAATGGTTGCGCATCACTCATTTCTTCCAACTGATGTGTAAATAACTCCTCTGACAGATCAAGTGAAGCGGCTGTGGTGCTAGTGTTGGTGGTGGCGGCAGGCGGGCAAGTGTTAACTTGAGAGGTGCCCGAAGTTAAGCTGGAGGAGGATGGTGCGTCAAGGTTCAGAGCGGAAGCTGTAGAAGATTGGGTGTCCTGTGTTAGCCAGTCAACTATGTCCTCAGAACTTTTCGAGTTCAGGGTACATGGCCTCTGAACACTGGGCATTATTCTAGGGCCAAAGGGAATCACAGCACCACGACCACGACGGCCCCTGCGGGGTGGCCTGCCTCTGTCTGTCATTTTTTTTTTTCGATTAGTGGTACTATGCGTGCAAGCTACTGTGACAAAAGATATGAGTGACACTGTGCACTGGCAGAAGATGGCAGAGTAGACGCTGTAGGCCTGGCACACACGCTTGCAGACAACTAACTGATATTCAATCTATTACAGTCAAAAACATTTTTTTTTTTTTAAATGTACACTACTGTTACACCAGATATAAGTTGCACTGGTGTGACACTGTGCCCTGGCAGGCCCTGAAACGCACACGTGTGAAGGAAACTGACTGCTATTATTTCACAGTCAAATTTCTAGTTTTTTTTTTAATGTACACTACTGTTACACCAGATATGAGTTGCACTGGTGTGACACTGTGCCCTGGCAGGCCCTGAAACGCACACGTGTGAAGGAAATTGACTGCTATTATTTCACAGTCAAATTTCTAGTTTTTTTTTAATGTACACTACTGTTACACCAGATATGAGTTGCACTGGTGTGACACTGTGCCCTGGCAGGCCCTGAAACGCACACGTGTGAAGGAAACTGACTGCTATTATTTTACAGTCAAATTTCTAGTTTTTTTTTAATGTACACTACAGTTACACCAGATATGAGTTGCACTGGTGTGACACTGTGCCCTGGCAGGCCCTGAAACGCACACGTGTGAAGGAAACTGACTGCTATTATTTCACAGTCAAAAAAGTGTTGTTTTTTTAAATGTACACTACTGTTACACCAGATATGAGTTGCACTGGTGTGACACTGTGCCCTGGCAAGCCCTGAAACACACACGCGTGAAGGAAACTGACTGCTATTATTTCACAGTCAAATTTCTAGTTTTTTTTTTAATGTACACTACTGTTACACCAGCTATGAGTTGCACTGGTGTGACACTGTGCCCTGGCAGGCCCTGAAACGCACACGTGTGAAGGAAACTGACTGCTATTATTTCACAGTCAAAAAAGTTTTTTTTTTTAATGTACACTACTGTTACACCAAATATGAGTTGCACTGGTGTGACACTGTGCCCTGGCAGGCCCTGAAATGCACACGCGTGAAGGAAACTGACTGCTATTATTTCACAGTCAAAAAAGTGTTGTTGTTTTTTTAAATGTACACTACTGTTACACCAGATATGAGTTGCACTGGTGTGACACTGTGCCCTGGCAGGCCCTGAAACGCACAAGTGTGAAGGAAACTGACTGCTATTATTTCACAGTCAAAAAAGTGTTGTTTTTTTTTAAATGTACACTACTGTTACACCAGATATGAGTTGCACTGTTGTGACACTGTGCCCTGGCAGGCGCTGAAACGCACACGTGTGAAGGAAACTGACTGCTATTATTTCACAGTCAAATTTCTAGTTTTTTTTTTTTTTAATGTACACTACTGTTACACCAGATATGAGTTGCACTGGTGTGACACTGTGCCCTGGCAGGCCCTGAAACGCACACATGTGTAGGAAACTGACTGCTATTATTTCACAGTCAAAAAATTATTGTTTTTTTTTTTAAATGTACACTACTGTTACACCAGATATGAGTTGCACTGATGTGACACTGTGCCCTGGCAGGCCCTGAAACGCACACGTGTGAAGGAAACTGACTGCTATTATTTCACAGTCAAATTTCTAGTTTTTTTTTTTATGTACACTACTGTTACACCAGATATGAGTTGCACTGGTGTGACACTGTGCCCTGGCAGGCCCTGAAACGCACACGTGTGAAGGAAACTGACTGCTATTATTTCACAGTCAAATTTCTAGTTTTTTTTTAATGTACACTACTGTTACACCAGATATGAGTTGCACTGGTGTGACACAGTGCCCTGGCAGGCCCTGAAATGCACACGTGTGAAGGAAACTGACTGCTATTATTTCACAGTCAAAAAAGTGTTGTTTTTTTTTTAAATGTACACTACTGTTACACCAGATATGAGTTGCACTGGTGTGACACTGTGCCCTGGCAGGCCCTGAAACGCACACGTGTGAATGAAACTGACTGCTATTATTTCACAGTCAAAAAAGTGTTTTTTTTTTTTAAATGTACACTACTGTTACACCAGATATGAGTTGCACTGGGGTGACACTGTGCCCTGGCAGGCCCTGAAACGCACACGTGTGAAGGAAACTGACTGCTATTATTTCACAGTCAAAAAAGTGTTGTTGTTTTTTAAATGCAAGCTATTGTGACACCAGATATGAGTGGTGGCACTGGGCAAGTGGGCACAGTATACGCTGTGAGCCTGACACACATGCTGGCAGAAAGGGAACTGCAATTAGATTACACAGGGGAAAAAAAAAAGCAGACTGATGTTCTAGCCCTAAAAAGGGCTTTTTGGGGTGCTGTCCTTACAGCAGAGATCAGATGAGTCCTTCAGGACTGTAGTGGACACTGAATACACTAGCCTAGCTATCGATTTCCCTATTAAATCAGCAGCAGCTACACTGTCCCTCCTCTCACTAAGAATGCAGCTTCCGAATGAATTTAAAATGGATGCTGTCCATGAGGTCGCAGGGTCTGGGAGGGAGGGTCTGCTGCTGATTGGCTGGAATGTGTCTGCTGACTGTGAGGTACAGGGTCAAAGTTTACTCAATGATGACGAATAGGGGGCGGACCGAACATCGCATATGTTCGCCCACCGCGGCGAACGTGAACGAGCTATGTTCGCCGGGAACTATTCGGGACATCACTATTAGTAATACATCTCACTGCAGATATCAATCTTATAGGACTACAATTATACACCTCTGTTGGAAAATATCTCTCTGGATCTCTCCAGCTGGAGCAAAAACCTCTGTCTTGTTTTGGATGAATAGGGGTGGTGAAGATAAGCATTTTGCCTCAAATTCTCTATGTCATGCAGACACCACTGCCTCGTTTGTATATCAGTAGGCTACAATCAGTAATAGAACATTTCATTTGGCAAAAAAATAGACCTAGAATCCAGAAACAAACCCTTCTTCTTACAGAGAATAATTGAATTGATCCATAAGTCCACACAAAAAGCATGGGTATAGCTAGATAGAGACATCTTAAGCCAAAACAATGTGGGGCCATTAGCTTTGAACCCCCATAGAGTAGACCCAAGTCTATTTAGAACCACTAACTTATGTCCGAATTATTCATCAATAGGACAAATTACTCCACAGTAGTGCACACATTTCTCTACGCTTCTTGCCCCTAACTCCATATCTTAACAATTCACTCACTCCCATTAGCAAACTTAAAAGGACAGTTTAGTCAAAATTAAATGTTCATGATTCAGATAGGACATGCAATTTTAAACAACTTCCAACTTACTTTTATAATCAAATTTGCCTTGTTATCTTGGTATTCTTTGTTGAAAGCTAAACCTATGGTATCTGACACCTCTCTGAATTAAATAGAACCATACTAACAGAGCCTGCTGGAGAGGTTGCGGAAGGCAGATTACAGTCCTTCAAATATGGTGGAAATGCCCCAAATTACAGTCTTTCTGGTAATCATCACACAAACAATTAGCAACATTCTAAATTCAATAATACCGGCTATACCTGAGATTCTCCTTTTTTACTCTTTACCTAAAATAAAAGACAAAGTCAAAACATCTCTTCTAATAACTGAAATGGTGCTAAAATTATTATCTCGCAGAGGTGGAGGTCTTCAAAGGTGCTAACACATACAGACTGGGAAAAATAAGTAGATAACCTTTTGTGTTTAGAGTGATACCATTACCTTAAAACAGGCCTAGACCATCATGAAAAAATGATAGAAATGTGGTATCAACGGGCAACTATACAGAGATAGATATTAACCAAGACAACAGTTTGTGTGTGTTATATACAGATCTCTTCACTACTATCCCCATTAAAAAAAAAAAAAAATGTAATTCCCTAATTTAAAAAAAAATTCTCCTCTCTCCCCTTACCCTAAGAACTTCTTTTTTTTTTTTTTTTTTTTTTATCTTTGTTTATTATCCAACAAATTGCAGAACATAATTTGAGCAAAAATAATACATCTTTGCACCTCACAGGGTGAATCATATAATAAATCAATATAGTACAACAAGCTCTTCTTGTCCCAATTGAAAATCATATATAAGGCCAAAAATTTGTAAAACAAATATCCTTACATGCATTATTTATCAACATAGTCTCATATATCTTAGACTATCTTGGCCTAATTAAGATCGTAGAGATATGTTCTACTAAATTATACCTAAAACTATCCTGTTACCTATATATCCATGCATATCTATGCATGCACATACATAGACTATATCCAAGCATACCTGTATACAGGGAGTGCAGAATTATTAGGCAAGTTGTATTTTTGAGGATTAATTTTATTATTGAACAACAACCATGTTCTCAATGAACCCAAAAAACTTATTAATATCAAAGCTGAATAGTTTTGGAAGTAGTTTTTAGTTTGTTTTTAGTTATAGCTATTTTAGGGGGATATCTGTGTGTGCAGGTGACTATTACTGTGCATAATTATTAGGCAACTTAACAAAAAACAAATATATACCCATTTCAATTATTTATTTTTACCAGTGAAACCAATATAACATCTCAACATTCACAAATATACATTTCTGACATTCAAAAACAAAACAAAAACAAATCAGTGACCAATATAGCCACCTTTCTTTGCAAGGACACTCAAAAGCCTGCCATCCATGGATTCTGTCAGTGTTTTGATCTGTTCACCATCAACATTGCGTGCAGCAGCAACCACAGCCTCCCAGACACTGTTCAGAGAGGTGTACTGTTTTCCCTCCTTGTAAATCTCACATTTGATGATGGACCACAGGTTCTCAATGGGGTTCAGATCAGGTGAACAAGGAGGCCATGTCATTAGATTTTCTTCTTTTATACCCTTTCTTGCCAGCCACGCTGTGGAGTACTTGGACGCGTGTGATGGAGCATTGTCCTGCATGAAAATCATGTTTTTCTTGAAGGATGCAGACTTCTTCCTGTACCACTGCTTGAAGAAGGTGTCTTCCAGAAACTGGCAGTAGGACTGGGAGTTGAGCTTGACTCCATCCTCAACCTGAAAAGGCCCCACAAGCTCATCTTTGATGATACCAGCCCAAACCAGTACTCCACCTCCACCTTGCTGGCGTCTGAGTCGGACTGGAGCTCTCTGCCCTTTACCAATCCAGCCACGGGCCCATCCATCTGGCCCATCAAGACTCACTCTCATTTCATCAGTCCATAAAACCTTAGAAAAATCAGTCTTGAGATATTTCTTGGCCCAGTCTTGACGTTTCAGCTTGTGTGTCTTGTTCAGTGGTGGTCGTCTTTCAGCCTTTCTTACCTTGGCCATGTCTCTGAGTATTGCACACCTTGTGCTTTTGGGCACTCCAGTGATGTTGCAGCTCTGAAATATGGCCAAACTGGTGGCAAGTGGCATCTTGGCAGCTGCACGCTTGACTTTTCTCAGTTCATGGGCAGTTATTTTGCGCCTTGGTTTTTCCACACGCTTCTTGCGACCCTGTTGACTATTTTGAATGAAACGCTTGATTGTTCGATGATCACGCTTCAGAAGCTTTGCAATTTTAAGAGTGCTGCATCCCTCTGCAAGATATCTCACTATTTTTGACTTTTCTGAGCCTGTCAAGTCCTTCTTTTGACCCATTTTGCCAAAGGAAAGGAAGTTGCCTAATAATTATGCACACCTGATATAGGGTGTTGATGTCATTAGACCCCACCCCTTCTCATTACAGAGATGCACATCACCTAATATGCTTAATTGGTAGTAGGCTTTCGAGCCTATACAGCTTGGAGTAAGACAACATGCATAAAGAGGATGATGTGGTCAAAATACTCATTTGCCTAATAATTCTGCACTCCCTGTATACATATAATCAAAATACAGAGGATAGGTGAATATAGGTGTTGCAACTTTTACATAGTTTAAATATATATATTAAATTATATATCCGAATAACAAGGTATGCTATAAACTTTCTCAGTCCTATTAAAGGTAGCAACTTAGGCCTAACATTTCCATAACTGAAATAAGTATCTATATCTATACCTAAAATAGTTTAGATTTTGGGGGCAAAAACCAAAATATACCTGTTGGAAGTTTTTCCTAAGTTAAAACACATAATACAAAATCAACAAAATATCACATAATCACATAAAAAAAAAAAAAAGCCTTCTAACATTTTTGCACTCCTCCCTCCCCCCTCTCCTTTTGTCAGTGGTGGCAAGTCACAAATTTCGGTCCTGGGCAAAGCTACTGAAGTTAATAACCTAAAAATTTCCTATGCGCTTCAGTAAAACCCAGAGGAGCCAATATTTGTTTCTGTGCGGTAAGTGGGTATAGATTAATTATGGGTCTCCAATTGTATATAAATTCCTCAGCCCTATCCTTAAACTGAAAAACTGTATTGTGTGATTCAAACACTAATTGTTGGAGGAGCATAGTGCGAAATTGGGAAAATCTGGGTTGTAATACGTCTTTCCATTTTTTCAAAGTCAAAATTCTAGTTACTATAATTATCGTATTTAGCGTCTTTAGATTCTTGGGTTTTGTTTCAGCTAGATTTGGGTGGATCAGAAAAATTACGTGATAGGCTTGTATTTTAAAACTGTCATGAAACTGCCTATTGTACCAATGGTTAACTTTACCCCAAAGTTGATGAATTTTTGGGCAATAAAAAAGCATATGTATGATGTCCGCATTTGATAGATGGCATTTTGGGCAGCACTGTTGTGTTGCAGAAGAAAATTTGGACATTTTAAGTGGAGTTAAATATGTATTATGAAGAACTTTTTCCCAGCAGCCGGACAGAACGTTTACGTGAAGTCCAAGAATTTACCTTACCCAATGCTCGTTTCTTTACTAAATTATCTTTCAATTTTGATACTTGTGAAGTTTATATTGAATCTTTGTTACAGTTTGAGCTTGACGGACTTATATAACATTGTGAAATGTTATACTGAATGAAAGACTACCACCTAGATCCTTCAATACTGCCCAAGGGACTATATTGTTTAAGGAAGGATATGTCAAAAATCATCCCCTGGGCCGTGGCATGGACAATGGACTTTTCTACCCCAAAGCTAAAAGTTTCAGAAATGTATTTCTTCCAATGAAAAATTGCTTAATTTTTATTTTGTTATATATTGTTATGCAACGATAAGTTTAATAAAGCTCATATGTAAAAAATAAAAAAAAGCACAATACTGTTATTACCAGTCTCTTTGGTAATGTGGTTCAAATATTAGACAAAGGCAAAATCTAAGGAAAGGAAAATGTATTATAAACAAAAAAGAATCACAGTGCACTTACATAAATAAAAGGAATAAACAAATACACACAAAAAGCAAAACAATTTAAAAAAATAAAATAGTAGTAAAAAACAGAAACTAATACTGTACTAGCTTAGATATCTGTGCCAAGGGAGCTGACAAAGGAAGATGGTCACTTATGCTAAATTAAGCAGCCTCCAATGTAGAATGACAATATTATTTTGCTGAAATCACAATAAAATACAATTTTTTTCCTGATGTCAGGTATCCCACCAGGCCCCTTCAAATGTGGGCAAGGAAAGTAGCCACCCCTATGTTATGGCACACCATAAACCACATTATAAACCCTGTATGAAGATATATAATAACTTATCATTTAAATAATGTAAATTTAGTACACATATCCTTATAAGCAATCCCATTGTGACATTTTGAGGATTATTGTGATCCCATGATAAGTCTAGCATATTTGGTCATTCAGTACAATAAAAGCAATTCAAATATGTCTTAAAACATCCCAGACTGTGATCAACCTCTGGTTTGTTTCTTCATAGGGACACTATTCTCTTTCACTCTATGTTGACATCTCTGACTCAAATAAATCACTCTCCCGAGAAGAGCAGATTGCAGATTGTATCTGTTTCCCCAGATGTATGTAATAAAAACCATTCTTCACAAACCTTGCCCTTTTTTTTTTTTAGATAGTTCTGATAAGAAGTAAATAGCAGACACAAAAATACAGAACACTAAAAGAAAAGAGAGGAAAAAAACCCATAAATCCTAAACTCATGAGGTCTTCATGACATAACCTATTTGTCCTTTTGCAAATCTGATAAAATAAACTGAATAGGAAAAAATAAAAGTTACATCTTTTTTTTCCTTACAATAGCTGCTTTAACCGATTTTTCTTGCATTGTTAAAGTATAACACGAAAAAAAAAAAGTTTCAGAAATGGAATAAAACGTTCCTGAGTAATTATGCATAGAATATTGCCTACAACTACCTGAGGAATTTTGGGTTTAAAGCATTCTCCAAAAAGGATCATGTATAGGAAGAGTATAATGATCAGTGTGTCTTCTAGCATTTCTTTCATGTGCACGGTCTCATTATTTCAACCAGCATAGAGTGGCAAGCTTCAAAAAACCTTCTGGGTGACATCTTTTTTTCTTATCTAAACCCAGATTCTGAATAGTGAATAATATTATCAACAGAATAAATGAAACTAAATCAGTGTCATGAGAGGAGGCTAGAGCTAAAGTGGCCCTAGTTAGAGGAAACATTATATTCAAAGAGGCACCTACTATATAATGATCAGCCAGTAAATTAGATATTCTTCATGGGTTTTTGCTGGAATTTTTCAAGTTGTGTGTGAGGGGACAGGAAGAATAAAATGTCCTGACCATAATAAATGTGATATTAATTTTAGACCCTTGCAATATATTTTTTAACATGCACCTTATTCAAGGTTGATGTCTTTTTTTTTTTTTTTTAAATAAATAATTAGCATACATTTGCATAGATAATTATGCAGCACAACTCAGGACCTCAAGCTGATAAAACTTAAAGGGACAGAACACTAAATACATTTATAAGCATACAGTAGTCTTGAAATTATTCCCCACCTTCGTCTAGCCATGGGAGCCACCATGTTGAAATCTAGCTTTCCCAGTACTGACCGGTTTGCACATGTGCAGAAACTCTCCTTCAGATGGCAACACCCAGAATGAAAGATAAGTGCATTAAAAGTATTTAGTGTTTACTCTGAACATTTTTTTGTGATTCAGACAGAGCATAGAAGGTTTCCAATTTAATTCTATTATCAAATTTGCTTGGCTCCCACTAACTAGCACTGGGGCACTACATGGCAGGAGGAGATAGTGCTGCAATCTAGGATAACATTCTTGCAAAACTGCTGCCATATAGTGCTTCAGACATGTGCACGCTCTTGAGCATTGCTTTTCAACAAAATATACCAAGAGAATGAAGAAAACTTGATAATATAAGTAAATTAGAAAGTTGTTTAGAATGGCATACTTTATCTAAATCATGAAAGAAAAAATTGTGGTTTTATGCCCCTTTAAATGATCGTTTATTCAGAATTAGGCTCCTACACATATGGAATTGTTTTTCTTAGCAGGGCGTTCATTTCTATATTTAATCTTTTTTTAACCTATATTGACTTGAACATTTATTAAACTGACCACACCAATTAAATACCAACTGGGTGACAACCCTAACCTTATTTTATAACTAAAGATAATTCTAGCTTTTACATTGACCATATTATAGGCAGAGCATCATGGAAGCCTCAGCTGAAATGAGAGAACTTTTTAGTCTCAAATGTGTATTTCTTTTAGTATAAAGGGTGACAGCTTCCTCACCATCAAAACGTTATGTATCTAATCTTAGTAAATAGGTGACTTAATGGTATGACATCTAATAGGTCTTGTTACACTTTGTTGGAGTCGCTTTCAAGGTGTCTGGATTTATTTTTTTATAAGTAAGAGACACTTTTTTTACTGCCCTCCAAACCTGGTGTGTAATAAGAGCAGAATTAGAGACATGAAACCCAAAAGTTTTTTTTCATGATTAAAGAAGTGCATGAAATATTTAACAACTTTCAAGTTTACTTACTATTATCAAAATTGCTTTGTTCTCTTGGTATGCATTGTTGAAAAGCATATCTTGGTAGGCTCAGGAGCAGCAATGCACTACTGGGAGCTAGCTGCTGATTGGTCACTGCTCATATATGCCTCTTGTCATTGGTTCACCCAATCTGATTAGCTATCTCCCAGTAGTGCATTGCTGCTTCATGTCCCTTTCAGATTAAGAGTTTTAAATCCCTCTTCAAATTAAGGATATTGTTAATTGAATATGCTTGACGTACCCTTAAAATACAGGTACTGATTATTAAAAATCTCTGAAGCAGCATAAATAACAGATGTTTGTTGTCACACCCTATATAATAAAAGGCCAAGTGTGTTTGTCCGAAGCTGTCATGCGCAGTAGAGACTGCGCGCGAGGACAAACACACCTGGCCTTCCAACTGACCTGGTGTCGTGTGATGGAGTGGGCGTGGCTGGGTGTGGTGCGACGTGGGCATAACCAGACGGGTGCAACGTGGGTATGACCGGGCGTGACACCGGCGTGGCCAGGCGTGACGTGGGCGGGCTGGGCGGGGCCAGATGCCGAGAGACAGAGAGCTCTAAAGAGGGGGGATAGAGAGAGCAAAAGAGGGTAGATAGAGAGAGCAGAAGAGGGGGGATAGAGAGAGGAGGAGAGAGAGACAGCAAAAGAGATCGGGGATGGAGACAGCAAAAGAGAGGAGGGAGAGAGACAGCAAAAGAGAGGAGGGAGAGAGAGACAGCAAAAGAGACGGGGGAGAGAGACAGCAAAAGAGAGGGGGGAGAGAGACAGCAAAAGAGAGGGGAGAGAGAGTGCGCAAAAGAGAGGGGGGAGAGAGACGGAAAAAGAGAAGGGAGAGAGAGACAGCAAAAGAGAGGGGAGAGACAGTGTGCAAAAGAGAGGGGGGAGAGTGCGCAAAAGACAGGGGGAGAGTGCGCAAAAGAGAGGGGGAGAGTGCGCAAAAGAGAGGGGGGATAGTGTGCAAAAGAGAGGGGGGATAGTGCACAAAAGAGAGGGGGGAGAGAGCGCAAAAGAGAGGGGGGGAGAGAGAGCAAAAGAGAGGGGGAGAGAGCGCAAAAGAGAGGGGGGAGAGAGCGCAAAAGAGAGGGGGGAGAGAGCGCAAAAGAGAGGGGGGAGAGCGCAAAAGAGAGGGGGGAGAGAGCGCAAAAGAGGGGGGGAGAGCGCAAAAGAGTGCGGGAGAGAGCGCAAAAGAGTGGGGGAGAGAGCGCAAAAGAGAGGGGGGAGAGAGCGCAAAAGAGAGGGGGGAGAGAGTGCAAAAGAGAGGAGAAAGCACAAAAGAGAGGGGGAGAAAGCACAAAAGAGAGGGGGGAGAGAGCACAAAAGAGAGGGGGGAGGGACCGCAAAAGAGAGGGGGAGGGACCGCAAAAGAGAGGGGGGAGAGAGAGCAAAAGGGAGGGGGGAGAGAGAGCAAAAGAGAGGGAGAGAGACAGCAAAAGAGAGGAGAGAGAGCAAACAAGTGGGAGAGAGAGACAGCAAAAGAGGGGGAGAGAGAGAGCGCAAAAGAGAGGGAGATAGACAGCAAAAGAGGGGGAGAGAACGTAAAAGAGAGGGGGAGATAGAGAGCGCAAAAGAGAGGGGGAGAGAGCGCGCAAAAGAGTGGGGAGAGAGAGTGCAAAAGAGAGAGAGAACACAAAAGAGAGGGGGGAGAGAGAGCACAAAAGAGAGGGGGAGAGAGAGCAAAAGAGAGGGGGGAGAGAAAGCAAAAGAGAGGGGGAGAGAGGGAGCAAAAGAGAGGGGGGGAGAGAACGCGCAAAAGAAAGAGGGGGAGAGAGCACAAAAGAGAGGGGGAGAGAGAGAGAGCGCAAATGTATAACGTTAGAACTTTTTATTATTGCAAGATTGATCCTTGGTAACTATGGGTTTTACAGACAATCTTGCTTTTGTTTTCAGTAGATAACAATTCCAGAACTTCAGCCGGTACTGTCAGTGAATTTTCCAAGTGATCATCACAATCATAAAATACTTCTGCTGATAAATGGGGCAGTCACAGTAAACACCTTCAGGCCCACTTATCAAGCTCCGTATGGAGCTTGAAGGGCCGTGTTTCTGGCGAGTCTTCAGACTCGCCAGAAACACAACTTATGAAGCAGCGGTCTAAAGACCGCTGCTCCATAACCCTGTCCGCCTGCTCTGAACAGGCGGACAGGAATCGCCGGACATCAACCCGATCGAATACGATCGGGTTGATTGACAGCTCCCTGCTGGCGGCCGCGAGTCAGCAGGGGGCGGCGTTGCACCAGCAGCTCTTGTGAGCTGCTGGTGCAATGTTAAATGCGGAGAGCGTATTGCTCTCCGCATTTAGCGAGGTCTTGCGGACCTGATCCGCAGTGTCGGATCAGGTCCGCAAGCCCTTTGATAAATGGGCCTGTGAGAGTTTTTCTTTATATATAAAATGTTTAGTTGTGAGTAATGAAACAACTGTGTTTTCATTATTTATTTTGCCCCCCCCCCCTTGTCATGTAATTTAGCTCTGAAAACTTAGCAATTTCTAATTCTCAGAACTTGAAATGCACCTGCTGACTTTTCAATGCTAAATCTGCTATATATATGTCTCTATTTAGATTTATTAGATAACAACTGCAAAACAATGTACTTTATACTAAGTTTATGACAGTGGCTAACCTTGTTATCTGTTAAATGCCAAATAAGGCAAGTGGAGGGTGGAGTTTGTCTATTGAAAACAAAATTGCAGTAAAAAGGATATTAATTTGTTTTAAAACATTATAGAATTGGCTATATTATTTGATGGCAGTACAACAGAAATGTCTTGTAATTACAATGGGTTTATTGGCTCTTTAATATGGCTGAAGCTCAAAATTGTTACCACCTGAACAATCTCCTGATTTTGTCATCCAAAAACCAAATGCGCAGGATTAATGACACCTAATAGCTATTTCTTTTGTAAGATATGGAGAGTCCACAAGCGTCATTCAATTACTAGTGGGAATATCACTCCTGGCCAGCAAGAGGAGGCAAAGAGCACCACAGCAAAGCTGTTAAGTGTCACTCCCCTACCCATAATCCCCAGTCATTCTTTTTACCTCTGTCAATGGAGAGGTGAAGTTTGGTGTCTGAAGAAATTAATTCCTTTTCCAGGTACTTTTCCCTGCAAGCAAGGATTTGGGTTTAGCGGAGTCCACGTCAATCTCTTCAGTAGAGTAGTGGTGGCTTTTAAGCAGTTAAGAAGTTGTGAGGTAGTCCTTGCTTTGTTTCTTAACACATTGCTGCCCATGGTACAAAGTTGTTTACTCTGTTCTTTCTTTTTGTACAGGTCTCTGTAAGGAGTATGTGTCCTTTCACGCCTTGTGAGCTGTCTTCCTGCTGGACAGCTAGACTGCAGGTAAGTGCTTTTGTCTTCTAGGTCTTGGAGACTTGCACTTCAGAAGAATATGTCATATGCAGTAGATGGGGACATTTTTAAAATCCTTCATACAGGATTTTCTTTGGCAGTGAGCAGGCACATTATGTATGTTGAGACAGGGGGCATATTTATCAAAGTGCGAGCGGACATGATATGATGTAGCGTATCATGTCTGCTGCCCATCAATAAATGCCGACCGCGTCATTGTACAAGCAGTTCACCAGAACTGCTTGTGCAATCCCGCCCCCTGCAGATTCGCGGCAAATAGGCTGCTAGCAGGGGGTGTCAATCAACCTGATCGTACTTGATCGGGTTGATTTCTGTCCGCCGCCTCATAGCAGGAGGACAAGTTATTAAGCAGCGGTCTTTAGACAAGGGGCATCGGAGCTTGATAATTCCCCCCCTAGGGGTTAATCTTCCCTTTATTGGGATGTTTTTCCTCTTTGGGCTAATTTTGTTGAAATACTTTATTAGTATGTGTGTGACATGTTTTATACAGGGATTTATGTATAAACTTAAAATTGTGCAGTTGATTTTCTTTGCTTGCTTAGCTAGAACAGACTAACTGACAGACTGCTTGAGCATTTGTGTAAATTAAGCTCCGGTGTTGTAGGCAGAGGGAAACTCGTGCCTTTTACTTGCTGTGTAGTTTCTTCTCTCTGCTGGTCATGTAACTTCTCTCTGCTGATGGATATTCACGGAGCTGAGCAGCGTCATTGAATTTTAGTCTCTTCAGTGTTGATCTACTATATATTCATTTAAGAGACTTCTGGCAGCCAAATTGTGTATAAGTGTTACGGTAAGGCACCTCAGCCTGTCTGAGGTGTAGGGGGCCTGATTGGTTTATTATTTTAAATCATTTTTGCATAACATTAAGCGGCTGTGGTATTAAAAATTCTTAAGGTGACAGTGTATTTAAAAAATTCTACAATTTGGGGAATTTTTTATTTAGTATTATGGACATGGACCAAGACTCTGTCTTTTGACAAATGCTTGTTATGCCTTGAGCACAATTCTGTGCTGCATGATTAGCTAGAACACTTCAGTTTAAAGATAAATTGTTGCCCTCTAAGCCCAATGTCTCTCAGGATGATGCTGTTCAGGCAATGCCACAGCTTTCTCCTCAAACGTCCCAAACCTCTATGGCATCACATACAGTGCCCTGCAGCTCCTCTCAGCCTCCTGGAGGAGTTTATTTGCCTGCAGATTTTGCTGCACAGGTATCTTCTGCGGTATCTGTGGTATTATCTGCTTTTCCTATGCTGGGAAAATGCAAGAGGAAAATTAGACATTCAGATAGTAAGGTTTCTGTTCCACCAGCTGCTACGCAGGTTGCCCTCCCTCATTAGTCTGATGAGGAGGATATGTTGGTAGCCTCTGAGGGTGAAATCTCAGATTCGGACTGTATTATTCCTTAATCTGATACTGAAGAAGTAAACTTCAGATTTAAGCTTGAACACCTTTGTGTACTGTTAGGAGGTATTGGCTACTTTGGACGACTCCGATACTTCTGTCGTTATCAACCCTAAGAAGTCTAGTAAAGTTAATAAATACTATGATGTTCCTTCCTCTGTGGATGTTTTTCTTGTCCCAGACCGTGTGATGGAGATTATTTCACAGGAATGGGAGAAGCCAGGGATTCCTTTCTCCCCGTCTCCTGTATTTAAAAAGATGTTTCCTGTTGCTAACTCCATTATAGACTCTTGTTGCATGGTGCTTAAAGTAGAAGGGGCTATTTCTACTGTGGCTAAGAGAACTATGATCCCTATAGAGGATAGCTGCTCCTTTAAGGATCCCATGGACAAAAAGCTGGAAGCTTATTTGAAGAAGATTTATGTTCATCAAGGTCTTCAATGACAACCTGCAGTTTGTATTGCCACAGTAGCAAGTGCGGCATCTTATTGGTGCGATGCCTTGTCTGCATCAATTTTAGTAGGGACTCTGTTGGAGGAGATACAAGATAGGATTAAGGCTCTCAAACTAGCCAAATCCTTTATTTCTAATGCTAACATGCAAGTTATTAGACTGGGAGCCAAGATATCTGGCTACACTGTCCTAGCCCGCAGGGCATTGTGGCTAAAATCTTGGTCAGCTGATGTTACCTCTAAGTCCAAGCTTCTGGTGCTTCCTTACAAGGGGAAGACCTTGTTCGGACCTGGTCTGGCAGAAATAATTTCTGATATTACTGGTGGAAAAGGGTCTTTACTACCGGAAGACAAGAAGAACAGACTCAAAGGACGTCAAAGTAATTTCTCTTGTAAGATGTATCGAGTCCAAGGATTCATCCTTACTTGTGGGATATTCTCCTTCCCTACAGGAAGTGGCAAAGAGAGCACCCACAGCAGAGCTGTCTATATAGCTCCTCCCTTAGCTCCACCCCCAGTCATTCTCTTTGCCTACTCTAAGTACTAGGAAGGGCAGAGCGAGTGTGGTGACAAAAATGTTAGTTTTTTATTTCTCAAGCAAAAGTTTGTTATTTTAAATGGTACCGGTTTGTACTATTTACTCTCTGGCAGAAAAGGGATGAAGATTTCTGCAAGGAGGATGATGATCTTAGCACTTTGTAACTAAGATCCACTGCTGTTCTCACAAGGGCTGAAGAGTACAGGAAAACTTCAGTTGGGGGAACGGTTTGCATGCTAAGCTGCATATGAGGTATGTTCAGTCTATATTTTTCTAGACAGACTGTGTTAATTCTAGAAAAGGCTGGCAATATTCCCATGAGGGAAGGGTAAGCTGTATTCAGACACTTGGATAGGAATTTCAGCTTGCATGAAGGGCTCATTAGTTACTGGTGACACTGTTAGGAAAGAAACATTTTTGTTTATTCAATAATGATGCAATTATAACTTTTTTGAAGGGACTAAAGGGGTCATTGTGGCTTGTTTTTGGGTTTTTTTAACCCACATGGTTAATTAAGAGACACTCTGGTGTTTTTCTGATAGGCCTCAAAACATTGAGTGAGGTGGGAGGGGCCTATTTTCACGCCTCAGTTGTGCAGTTTCTTTTCTTTAGAGAAATCTAACTGCTTCTCCAGAGGTTCCTGCTGTGTTTGGGGGCTGTAAAAGAAGTTTTTTCCCTCACAAATCGTTCTGAAGGGCAGGTAGGAGCCACAGCAGAGCTGTGGCAAGGTGCTGAAAGTCATTTTTACCGGTTTTGACATTTTTTCAATCCGGTTTTGCCATTAAGGGGTTAATTGTTTATTTGCATAGCTGTGCAAAGTTACTGAGGCTTTATGATGCTACTGTAAAAATTTCGTTAAGTTTACTGCTTTTTTACACTGTTTTACAGAATTTGTGCAGCTTTTTTTCTCTTAAAGGCCAGTACCGTTTTAATTCTAAGTGTTATTTACTTTGATTACAGTGTTTTCCAAGCTTGCTTGTTACATTACTAGCCTGTTTAACATGTCTGACACCAAGGAAAATCCTTGTTCAATATGTTTAGAAGCCATTGTGGAACCCCCTCTTAGAATGTGTCCCAATTATACTGATATGTCTATAAACTATAAAGAACATATATTAGCACTTAAAAATAGAGCAATAGATAATTCTCAGTCAGAAGTAAATGAGGGTTCGCCATCTAGCTCTCCCCAAGTGTCACAACCAGTAACGCCCGCACAAGTGACGCCAAGTACCTCTAGTGCGTCAAATTCTTTTACTTTACAAGACATGGCCACAGTTATGAATACAACCCTCACAGAGGTTTTATCTAAACTGCCTGGTTTACAAGGAAAGTGGGACAGCTCTGGGTTTAGGAAAAATGCTGAGCTGTCTGATGCTTTAGTAGTCGTACCTGATATGCCCTCTCAATGCTCTGAAGTAGGGGTGAGGGATTTGTTATCTGAGGGAGAAATTTCTGATTCAGGAAAGACGCTTCCTCAGACAGATTCTGATATGACGGCCTTTGAATTTAAGCTTGAACACCTCCGCTTATTGCTCAGGGAGGTATTAGCAACTCTAGATGATTGTGACCCTATAGTGGTTCCAGAGAAATTGTGTAAAATGGATAAATACTTAGAGGTTCCTGTTTACACTGATGTTTTTCCAGTCCCTAAGAGGATTGTGAATATAGTGGGATAGACCAGGTATTCCGTTCACTCCCCCTCCTGTTTTTAAGAAAATGTTTCCCATATCTGACACCATGCGGGACTCGTGGCAGACAGTTCCTAAGGTGGAGGGAGCTATTTCTACTCTGTCTAAGTGTACAACTATACCTATCGAAGACAGTTGTGCTTCAAAGATCCTATGGATAAAAAATTAGAGGGTCTCCTGAAGAAAATTTTTGTTCATCAGGGTTTTTCTCTCCAACCTATTGCGTGCATTGTTCCTGTAACTACTGCAGCTGCTCTCTGGTTTGAGGCTCTAGAAGAGGCTCTTCAGATGGAGACTCCATTAGAGGAGATTATGGACAGAATTAAGGCCCTTAAATTGGCTAATTCTTTTATTACAGATGCCGCATTTCAACTGGCTAAATTAGCGGCAAAGAATTCAGGTTTTGCCATTTTAGCACGCAGGGCGTTATGGCTTAAGTCCTGGTCTGCTGATGTGTCATCTAAATCTAAACTTTTGAACATCCCTTTCAAAGGAAAGACCCTATTCAGGCCTGAACTGAAAGAGATTATTTCAGACATCACTGGCGGGAAAGGTCATGCCCTAGCTCAGGAAAGATCAAATAAGATGAGGACCAAACAAAATCATTTCTTTCATGTAATTAACAAGAGTCCATGAGCTAGTGACGTATGGGATATACATTCCTACCAGGAGGGGCAAAGTTTCCCAAACCTTAAAATGCCTATAAATACACCCCTCACCACACCCACAAATCAGTTTTACAAACTTTGCCTCCAAGGGAGGTGGTGAAGTAAGTTTGTGCTAGATTCTACGTTGATATGCGCTCCGCAGCAAGTTGGAGCCCGGTTTTCCTCTCAGCGTGCAGTGAATGTCAGAGGGATGTGAGGAGAGTATTGCCTATTGAATGCAGTGATCTCCTTCTACGGGGTCTATTTCATAAGGTTCTCTGTTATCGGTCGTAGAGATTCATCTCTTACCTCCCTTTTCAGATCGACGATATACTCTTATATTTACCATTTCCTCTACTGATTCTCGTTTCAGTACTGGTTTGGCTTTCTACAAACATGTAGATGAGTGTCCTGGGGTAAGTAAGTCTTATTTTCTGTGACACTCTAAGCTATGGTTGGGCACTTTATTTATAAAGTTCTAAATATATGTATTCAAACATTTATTTGCCTTGACTCAGAATGTTCAACTTTCCTTATTTCCAGACAGTCAGTTTCATATTTGGGATTATGCTTTAAATTATCATATTTTTCTTACCTCAAAAATTTGACTTTTTTCCCTGTGGGCTGTTAGGCTCGCGGGGGCTGAAAATGCTTCATTTTATTGCGTCATTCTTGGCGCGGACTTTTTTGGCGCAAAAATTCTTTTCCGTTTCCGGCGTCATACGTGTCGCCGGAAGTTGCGTCATTTTTTGACGTTATTTTGCGCCAAAAATGTCGGCGTTCCGGATGTGGCGTCATTTTTGGCGCCAAAAGCATTTAGGCGCCAAATAATGTGGGCGTCTTATTTGGCGCCAAAAAATATGGGCGTCGCTTTTGTCTCCACATTATTTCAGTCTCATTTTTCATTTGCTTCTGGTTGCTAGAAGCTTGATGTTTGGCATTTTTTTCCCATTCCTGAAACTGTCTTATAAGGAATTTGATCTATTTTGCTTTATATGTTGTTTTTTCTCTTACATATTGCAAGATGTCTCACGTTGCATCTGAGCCAGAAGATACTACAGGAAAACCACTGCCTGCTGGATCTACCAAAGCTAAGTGTATCTGCTGTAAACTTTTGGTAGCTATTCCTCCAGCTGTTGTTTGTAATAATTGTCATGACAAACTTGTTAAAGCAGATAATATTTCCTTTAGTGATGTACCATTGCCTGTTGCAGTTCCCTCAACATCTAAGGTGCAGAATGTTCCTGATAACATAAGAGATTTTGTTTCTGAATCCATAAAGAAGGCTTTGTCTGTTATTTCTCCTTCTAGTAAACGTAAAAAGTCTTTTAAATCTTCTCTCTCTACAGATGAATTTTTAAATGAACACCATCATTCTGATTCTTTGGACTCTTCTGGTTCAGAGGATTCTATCTCAGAGATTGATGCTGATAAATCTTCATATTTATTTAAGATGGAATTTATTCGCTCTTTACTTAAAGAAGTACTAATTGCTTTAGAAATAGAGGATTCTAGTCCTCTTGATACTAATTCTATACGTTTGGATAAGGTTTTTAAAGCTCCTGCGGTTATTCCAGAAGTCTTTCCTGTTCCTAATGCTATTTCTGCAGTAATTGCTAAGGAATGGGATAAATTGGGTAATTCATTTACTCCTTCTAAACGTTTTAAGCAATTATATCCTGTTCCGCCTGACAGGTTAGAATTTTGGGACAAAATCCCTAAAGTTGATGGGGCTATTTCTACCCTTGCTAAACGTACTACCATTCCTACGTCAGATGGTACCTCGTTTAAGGATCCTTTAGATAGAAAAATTGAATCTTTTCTAAGAAAAGCTTATCTATGTTCAGGTAATCTTCTTAGACCTGCTATATCATTGGCTGATGTTGCTGCAGCTTCAACTTTTTGGTTGGAAACTCTAGCGCAACAAGTAACAAATCGTGATTCTCATGATATTATTATTCTTCTCCAGCATGCTAATAATTTCATCTGTGATGCCATTTTTGATATTATTAGAGTTGATGTTAGATTTATGTCTCTGGCTATCTTAGCCAGAAGAGCTTTATGGCTTAAGACCTGGAATGCTGATATGGCTTCTAAATCAACTCTACTTTCCATTTCTTTCCAGGGAAACAAATTATTTGGTTCTCAGTTGGATTCTATTATTTCAACTGTTACTGGTGGGAAAGGAACTTTTTTACCACAGGATAAAAAGTCTAAAGGTAAAAACAGGGCTAACAATCGTTTTCGTTCCTTTCGTTTCAACAAAGAACAAAAGCCTGATCCTTCGTCCTCAGGAGCAGTTTCAGTTTGGAAACCATCTCCAGTCTGGAATAAATCCAAGCCTGCTAGAAAGGCAAAGCCTGCTTGTAAGTTCACATGAAGGTACGGCCCTCATTCCAGTTCAGCTGGTAGGGGGCAGGTTACGTTTTTTCAAAGAAATTTGGATCAATTCTGTTCACAATCTTTGGATTCAGAACATTGTTTCAGAAGGGTACAGAATTGGTTTCAAGATGAGACCTCCTGCAAAGAGATTTTTTCTTTCCCATGTCCCAGTAAATCCAGTTAAAGCTCAAGCATTTCTGAATTGTGTTTCAGATCTAGAGTTGGCTGGAGTAATTATGCCAGTTCCAGTTCCGGAACAGGGGATGGGGTTTTATTCAAATCTCTTCATTGTACCAAAGAAGGAGAATTCCTTCAGACCAGTTCTGGATCTAAAATTATTGAATCGTTATGTAAGGATACCAACGTTCAAGATGGTAACTGTAAGGACTATATTGCCTTTTGTTCAGCAAGGGAATTATATGTCCACAATAGATTTACAGGATGCATATCTGCATATTCCGATTCATCCAGATCATTATCAGTTCCTGAGATTCTCTTTTCTAGACAAGCATTACCAATTTGTGGCTCTACCGTTTGGCCTTGCTACAGCTCCAAGAATTTTCACAAAGATTCTCGGTGCCCTTCTGTCTGTAATCAGAGAACAGGGTATTGTGGTATTTCCTTATTTGGACGATATCTTGGTACTTGCTCCGTCTTTACATTTAGCAGAGTCTCATACGAATCGACTTGTGTTGTTTCTTCAAGATCATGGTTGGAGGATCAATTTACCAAAAAGTTCTTTGATTCCTCAAACAAGGGTAACCTTTCTGGGTTTCCAGATAGATTCAGTGTCCATGACTTTGTCTTTAACAGACAAGAGACGTCTAAAATTGATTACAGCCTGTCGAAACCTTCAGTCTCAATCATTCCCTTCGGTAGCCTTATGCATGGAAATTCTAGGTCTTATGACTGCTGCATCGGACGCGATCCCCTTTGCTCGTTTTCACATGCGACCTCTTCAGCTCTGTATGCTGAACCAATGGTGCAGGGATTACACGAAGATATATCAATTAATATCTTTAAAACCGATTGTTCGGCACTCTCTAACGTGGTGGACAGATCACCTTCGTTTAATTCAGGGGGCTTCTTTTGTTCTTCCAACCTGGACTGTAATTTCAACAGATGCAAGTCTCACAGGTTGGGGAGCTGTGTGGGGATCTCTGACGGCACAAGGAGTTTGGGAATCTCAGGAGGTGAGATTACCGATCAATATCTTGGAACTCCGTGCAGTTTTCAGAGCTCTTCAGTTTTGGCCTCTTCTGAAGAGAGAATCGTTCATTTGTTTTCAGACAGACAATGTCACAACTGTGGCATACATCAATCATCAAGGAGGGACTCACAGTCCTCTGGCTATGAAAGAAGTATCTCGAATTTTGGTTTGGGCGGAATCCAGCTCCTGTCTAATCTCTGCGGTTCATATCCCAGGTGTAGACAATTGGGAAGCGGATTATCTCAGTCGCCAAACGTTGCATCCGGGCGAATGGTCTCTTCACCCAGAGGTATTTCTTCAGATTGTTCAAATGTGGGGGCTTCCAGAGATAGATCTGATGGCCTCTCATCTAAACAAGAAACTTCCCAGGTATCTGTCCAGATCCCGGGATCCTCAGGCGGAGGCAGTGGATGCATTATCACTTCCTTGGAAGTATCATCCTGCCTATATCTTTCCGCCTCTAGTTCTTCTTCCAAGAGTAATCTCCAAGATTCTGAGGGAATGCTCGTTTGTTCTGCTAATAGCTCCAGCATGGCCTCACAGGTTTTGGTATGCGGATCTTGTCCGGATGGCATCTTGCCAACCATGGACTCTTCCGTTAAGACCAGACCTTCTGTCACAAGGTCCTTTTTTCCATCCGGATCTGAAATCCTTAAATTTAAAGGTATGGAGATTGAACGCTTGATTCTTGGTCATAGAGGTTTCTCTGACTCCGTGATTAATACTATGTTACAGGCTCGTAAATCTGTATCTCGAGAGATATATTATAGAGTCTGGAAGACTTATATTTCTTGGTGTCTTTCTCGTCATTTTTCTTGGCATTCTTTTAGAATACCGAGAATTTTACAGTTTCTTCAGGATGGTTTAGATAAGGGTTTGTCCGCAAGTTCTTTGAAAGGACAAATCTCCGCTCTTTCTGTTCTTTTTCACAGAAAGATTGCTATTCTTCCTGATATTCATTGTTTTGTACAAGCTTTGGTTCGTATAAAACCTGTCATTAAGTCAATTTCTCCTCCTTGGAGTTTGAATTTGGTTCTGGGAGCTCTTCAAGCTCCTCCGTTTGAACCTATGCATTCATTGGACATTAAATTACTTTCTTGGAAAGTTTTGTTCCTTTTGGCCATCTCTTCTGCTAGAAGAGTTTCTGAATTATCTGCTCTTTCTTGTGAGTCTCCTTTTCTGATTTTTCATCAGGATAAGGCGGTGTTGCGAACTTCTTTTGAATTTTTACCTAAAGTTGTGAATTCCAACAACATTAGTAGAGAAATTGTGGTTCCTTCATTATGTCCTAATCCTAAGAATTCTAAGGAGAGATCATTACATTCTTTGGATGTTGTTAGAGCTTTGAAATATTATGTTGAAGCTACGAAATCTTTCCGTAAGACTTCTAGTCTATTTGTTATCTTTTCCGGTTCTAGGAAAGGCCAGAAAGCTTCTGCCATTTCTTTGGCATCTTGGTTGAAATCTTTAATTCATCTTGCCTATGTTGAGTCGGGTAAAATTCCGCCTCAGAGAATTACAGCTCATTCTACTAGGTCAGTATCTACTTCCTGGGCGTTTAGGAATGAAGCTTCGGTTGACCAGATCTGCAAAGCAGCAACTTGGTCCTCTTTGCATACTTTTACTAAATTCTACCATTTTGATGTATTTTCTTCTTCTGAAGCAGTTTTTGGTAGAAAAGTTCTTCAGGCAGCGGTTTCAGTTTGAATCTTCTGCTTATGTTTTTTGTTAAACTTTATTTTGGGTGTGGATTATTTTCAGCAGGAATTGGCTGTCTTTATTTTATCCCTCCCTCTCTAGTGACTCTTGTGTGGAAAGATCCACATCTTGGGTAGTCATTATCCCATACGTCACTAGCTCATGGACTCTTGTTAATTACATGAAAGAAAACATAATTTATGTAAGAACTTACCTGATAAATTCATTTCTTTCATATTAACAAGAGTCCATGAGGCCCACCCTTTTTTGTGGTGGTTATGATTTTTTTGTATAAAGCACAATTATTCCAATTCCTTATTTTATATGCTTCGCACTTTTTTTCTTATCACCCCACTTCTTGGCTATTCGTTAAACTGATTTGTGGGTGTGGTGAGGGGTGTATTTATAGGCATTTTAAGGTTTGGGAAACTTTGCCCCTCCTGGTAGGAATGTATATCCCATACGTCACTAGCTCATGGACTCTTGTTAATATGAAAGAAATGAATTTATCAGGTAAGTTCTTACATAAATTATGTTTTTCGTTCCTTTCAGAACTTTAAGAGTGGTCCCGCTTCAGCTTCCTCTGCTGCAAAGCAAGAGGGGAATTTTGCCCAATCCAAGTCAGTCTGGAGACCTAACCAGGCTTGGAACAAGGGTAAACAGGCCAAGAAGCCTGCACCTGCCTCTAAGACAGCATGAAGGGGTAGCCCCTGATCTGGGACCGGATCTAGTAGGGGGCAGACTCTCTCTCTTCGCTCAGGCTTGGGCAAGAGATGTTCACAATCCCTGGGCTTTAGAAATTGTGTCCCAGGGATATCTTCTGTAATTCAAAGACTCCCTTCCAAGGGGGAGATTTCACATTTCTCGATTGTCTGTAAACCAGACAAAGAGAGAGGCGTTCTTACGCTGTGTAGAAGACCTACATACCATGGGGGTGATCCGCCCAGTCCCAAAAGAGGAACAGGGGCTAGGGTTTTACTCAAACCTGTTTGTGGTTCCCAAAAAAAAGAGGGAACTTTCTGACCAATCTTGGATCTCAAAATTCTAAACAAGTTCCTCAAAGTTCCATCATTCAAGATGGAGACTATTCGGACTATTCAACCTCTGATCCAGGAGGGTCAATATATGACTACCGTGGACTTAAAGGATGCATATCTACACATCCCTATTCACAGAAATCATCATCAATTTCTCAAATTCACCTTTCTAAACTGGCATTACCAGTTTGTGGCCCTTCCCTTCGGGTTGGCCACGGCTCCCAGAATTTTCACAAAGGTGCTAGGGTCCCTTCTACGACCACGGGGCATAGCAGTGGCGCCTTCTCTAGACGACATCTTAATTCAGGCGTCGACTTTCCAGCTAGCCAAGTCTCACAAGGACATTGTGTTGGCTTTTCTGAGATCTCACGGGTGGAAGGTGAACATAAAAAAGAGTTCTCTCTTCCCTCTTACAAGACTTTCCTTTCTAGGGACTCTGATAGATTCGGTAGAAATGAAAATTTTTCTGAGGGAGGTCAGAAAATCAAAGCTCTTAACCACTTGCCGAGCTCTTTATTCCATTCCTCGGCCATCAGTGGCTCAGTGTATGGAGGTAATCGGACTCATGGTAGCGGCAATGGACATAGTTCCTTTTGCCCGCCTACACCTCAGACCACTGCAACTATGCATGCTCAAACAGTGGAATGGGGATTATGCAGATTTATCTCCTCAACTGCATTTGGACCAGGAGACCAGAGATTCTCTTCTCTGGTGGTTGTCTCAGGACCACCTGTCTCAGGGAATGTACTTCCACAGGCCAGAGTGGCTCATTGTAGCGACAGATGCCAGCCTGCTAGGCTGGGGTGCAGTCTGGAACTCCCTGAAAGCACAGGGCTTATGGTCTCGGGAGGAATCTCTTCTTCCGATAAACATTCTAGAACTGAGAGCGATATTCAATGTGCTTCAGGCGTGGCCTCAGCTTGCTGCGGCCAAATTCATCAGGTTTCAGTCGGACAACATCATGACTGTAGCTTATATCAATCATCAAGGAGGAACAAGGAGTTCTCTAGCGATGATGGAGGTAACCAAAATAATCCGATGGGCAGAGGATCACTCTTGCCATCTCTCAGCAATCCACATCCCAGGAGTAGAGAACTGGGAGGATTGAATCTGATGGCGTTCCGTCAGAATGCCAAACTTCCTCGTTACAGGTCCAGGTCCCGGGATCCCAAGGCGGTACTGATAGATGCTCTAGCAGTGCCTTAGTCCTTCAATCTGGCCTATGTATTTCCACCGTTTCCTCTCCTCCCACGTCTGGTTGCCAGAATCAAGCAGGAGTGAGCTTCGGTGATTCTTATAGCACCTGCGTGGCCACGCAGGACTTGGTATGCAGACCTAGTGGACATGTCCTCGGTTCCACCTTGGACTCTACCAATGAGGCGGGACCTTCTAATCCAAGGTCCGTTCACACATCCAAATCTAATTTCTCCGTGTCTGACTGCCTGGAGATTGAACGCCTGATTCTATCAAAGCGTGGTTTCTCTGAGTAGGTCATTGATACCCTGATTCAGGCTAGAAAGCCTGTCACCAGGAAGATCTATCATACGATTTGGCGCAAATATCTTTATTGGTGTGAATCCAAAGGTTACTCGTGGAGTAAGATTAGGATTCCTAGAATATTGTCTTTTCTCCAAGAAGGTTTGGAGAAGGGATTATCAGCTAGTTCCCTAAAAGAGGGCAAATATCTGCTTTGTCTATTCTACTACACAAACGTCTGGCAGATGTCCCAGACGTTCAAGCATTTAGTCAGGCTTTGGTCAGAATTAAGCCTGTATTTAAGCCTGTTGGTCCGCCTTGGAGCCTAAACTTAGTCCTTAAAGTTCTTCAAGGGGTTCCTTTTGAACCTATGCATTCCATAGATATTAAGCTTCTATCTTGGAAAGTTTTGTTTTTAGTAGCTATCTCTTCGGCTCGAAGAGTTTCTGAGCTATCTGCTTTACAATGTGATTCCCCTTACCTTGTTTTCCATGCAGATAAGGTGGTTTTGCGTACCAAACCTGGGTTTCTTCCTAAGATTGTTTCTAATAAGAATATCAATCAAGAGATTGTTGTTCCTTCTCTGTGTCCTAATCCTTCATCAAAGAAGGAACGTCTGTTACACAATCTTGATGTGGTTCATGCTTTAAAGTTCTACTTACAAGCAACTAAAGATTTCCGTCAAAAATCTTCATTGTTTGTTGTTTATTCTGGTAAACGGAGAGGTCAAAGAGCTACGGCTACCTCTCTTTCCTTTTGGCTGAAAAGCATCATCCGTTTGGCCTATGAGACTGCTGGACAGCAGCCTCCTGAAAGAATTACTGCTTATTCTACTAGAGCTGTGGCTTCCACATGGGCTTTTAAAAATGAGGCTTCTGTTGAACAGATTTGTAAGGCGGCGACTTTGTCTTCGCTTCATACTTTTTCCAAATTTTACAAATTCGATACTTTTGCTTCTTCGGAGGCTATTTTTGGGAGAAAGGTTCTACAAGCAGTGGTGCCTTCTGTTTAAGGTCCCTGTCTTGTCCCTCCCTTCATCCGTGTCCTAAAGCTTTGGTATTGGTATCCCACAAGTAAGGATGAATCCGTGGACTCGATACATCTTACAAGAGAAAACATAATTTATGCTTACCTGATAAATTTATTTCTCTTGTGATGTATCGAGTCCACGGCCTGCCCTGTTTTTTTAAGACAGGCATATATATTTTTATTTTAAAACTTTCAGTCACCACTGCACCCTATAGTTTCTTCTTTTTCTTCCTAGCCTTTGGTCGAATGACTGGGGGGTGGAGCTAAGGGAGGAGCTATATAGACAGCTCTGCTGTGGGTGCTCTCTTTGCCACTTCCTGTAGGGAAGGAGAATATCCCACAAGTAAGGATGAATCCGTGGACTCTATACATCACAAGAGAAATAAATTTATCAGGTAAGCATAAATTATGTTTTTCGTTCCTTTCGTAACTTCAAAGGTCAAAAGTCTTCCTCTCTCTCTTCCAAGCAGGAGCAGTCCAAGTCTTCTTGCAAGCCCAATCAGGATTGGAATAAGGGGAAGCAATCAAAAAAAACCTCAGCTGAGTCTAAGTCAGCATGGAGGGTTGGCACTGGTCCGGAATCGGATCAAGTGGGGGGCAGACTTTCCCTGTTTTGTCAAGCGTGGAGACGAGATGTCCAAGATCCTTCAGCTGTGGACATAGTATCTCAGGGTTACAAAATAGAATTCAAAACTTTCCCTCCCAGGGGCAGATTCTACCTCTCAAGATTATCTGCAGACCAGGTAAAAAGAGAGGCATTCTTGAACTGCGTTCAGGACCTTTCCTCCCTGGGAGTGATTGTTCCAGTTCCAGTAAGGGAACAGGGCCTATTGAAATCTGTTTGTGGTTCCCAAAAAAGAGGGAACTTTTCAACCTATTTAAGACCTTAAGTGCATCAGGCCTTGCCACATCTCCCAGAATTTTCTCAAAGGTTCTGGGGGCTCTCTTGGCAGTGATTAGGTCTCGAGGAATTGCAGTGGCACCATACCTGGACGACATATTGGTTCAGGTGCCATCCTTTCAACAAGCAAACTCTCATACAGAGATCTTGTTGTCTTTTCTACGTTCCCATGGTTGGAAAGTGAATCTGGACTATAATAGATTCCCTATCTATGAAAATTTTTCTGAGGGAGGTTAGAAAATCCAAAATTCTCTCCTCTTGCCTCTCTCTTCAGTCTACTGTTCAACCATCAGTGGCTCAATATATGGAGGTAATTGGTCTGATGGTCGCTTCCATGAACATCATTCCCTTTGCTCGATTCCATTTGAGAGCTCTGTAATTATGCATGCTCAGACAATGGAACAGAGACCATTGGATCTGTCTCAGAGGATAGATCTAGACCAGTCGACAAAAGACGTTCTCCCGTGGTGGCTTTCTTAGGACCATCTGTCTCAGGGCACATTCTTTCGGAGTTCTTCCTGGGTGATTGTGACCACAGGCACCAGCCTGCCAAGCTGGGGAGCAGTCTGGGACTCGTTAAGGGTGCAGAGACTATGGACTCAGGAGGAATCTGCTCTCCCCATAAACATCTTGGAGTTGAGAGCTATTTACAATGTTCTGATGGCTTGGCATCAGTTGTCTTTAGCCCGGTTTATCATGTTGCAGTTGGACAACATCACCTCAATTGCTTACATCAACAACCAGGGAGGAACTTGGAGTTCCTTAGCCATGAAGGAGGTGGCACAGATTATTCAGTGGGCGGTAGCTCACAATTGTTGTCTATCTGCCAACCACATTCCTGGAGTGGACAACTGGGAAGCGGATTTCCAGAGCAGACAGACATGTCATCCCGGGGAGTGGGCTCTCCATACGGAGGTGTTCTCCAGGTTAACCCTCAAATAGGGGGTGCCAGAGTTGGATCTGATGGTGTATTAGCAGAACGCCAAGCTTCCAAGGTATGGTTCAAGGTCAAGAGATCCTCAGGCTGCTCTGATAGATGCTCTGGCCGTTCCTTGGGATTTCGATCTAGCATATCTGTTTCCTCCGTTTGTACTCCTTCCATGAGTTATTGCTCGTGTCAATCAAGAGAGAGCATCGGTAATTCTAATAGCTCCTGCATGGCCTCGCAGGATCTGGTATGCAGACCTATAGTGAAGTTGTCATCTCGGCCGCCTTGGAGGTTGCCTCTAAGGAAGGACCTTCTAACTCAGGGTCCATTCCTCCATCCAAATCTCATTTCTCTGAAGCTGACTGCTTGGAGATTGAATGGTTAGTTCTGTCTACGCGTGGATTTTCTGAGTCGGTCATTGAGATCATGATCCAGGCTCGCAAGCCTGTTACTCGAAAAATGTACCATAAGGTATGACATAAATACCTTTATTGGTGTGAATCTAAGGGCTATTCTTGGAGTAGGGTCAGGATTCCTAGAATTTTGTCTTTTCTCCAGGAAGGTCTGGAGAAAGGGTTGTCAGTCAGTTCTCTGAAAGGTCAGATTTCTGCATTATCTATTTTGTTACACAAGCGTCTGGCGGATGTGCCAGATATTCAATCTTTTTGTCAGGCCCTGGTCAGAATCAGGCCTGTGTTTAAACCTGTTGCTCCTCCTTGGAGCCTTAATCTTGTTCTTAAAGTTTTCCAGCAGCCTCCGTTTGAGCCAATGCATTCCATAGATATTAAGTTGCTATCTTGTAAAGTTTTGTTTCTTATTGCTATCTCTTCTGCTCAGTGAGTTTTGGAACTCTCGGCTTTGCAGTGTGATTCGCCTTACCTTATCTTCCATGCGGATAAGGCGGTTCTTCGTACTAAATTGGGGTTTCTTGCCAAAGTGGTTTTGGATAGAAATATTAATCAGGAAATTGTTGTTCCTTCTCTCTGTGCTAATCCTTCTTCTCATAAAGAACGTCTGTTGCACAACTTGGATGTTGTCCGTGCTCTAAAACTATACCTACAGGCGACTTAGGATTTTTGCCAGTCTTCTGCCCTGTTTGTTTGCTTCTCAGGAAAGCATAAGGGTCAGAAGGCTACTTCTACTTCTCTTTCCCTCTATTTGAGAAGTATGATTCGTTTTGCTTATGAGACTGCTGGACTGCAGCCTCCTTAGATTATTACAGCTCATTCCACTAGGGCTGTCTCCTCTTCTTGGGCTTTCAAAAATCAAGCTTCTGTGGAACAGATTTGCAAGGCTGCAACTTAGTCCTCTATGCATACTTTTTCCAAATTTGACACTTTTGCCTCGGCTGAGGCCTCTTTTGGGAGAAAGGTTCTTCAAGTGGTGGTACCTTTTGTTTAGGTCTGCCTGTCTTGTTCTCCCTTCCTGTTCATTCTGTGTCCTCTAGATTTGCAAGGCTGCAACTTAGTCCTCTATGCATACTTTTTCCAAATTTGACACTTTTGCCTCGGCTGAGGCCTCTTTTGGGAGAAAGGTTCTTCAAGTGGTGGTACCTTTTGTTTAGGTCTGCCTGTCTTGTTCTCCCTTCCTGTTCATTCTGTGTCCTCTAGCTTGGGTATTGGTTCACACTAGTAATTGAATGACGTTGTGGACTCTACATATCTTAGGAAAGAAAACAAAATGTATGCTTATCTGATAAATTTATTTATTTCCGGATATGGAGAGTCCACGACCCCACCCTTTATTAAGACAGTTATTTTTTTACTAAACCTCAGGCACCTCTACACCTTTGTTTTATTCCTTTTTCATTTCCCTTCAGTCGAATTACTGGGGATTATGGGTAGGGGAGTGACACTTAACAGCTTTGCTGTGATGCTCTTTGCCTCCTCCTGCTGGCCAGGAGTGATATTCCCACTAGTAATTGAATGACGGTGTGGACTCTCCATATCCGGAAAGAAAGTAATTTATCAGGTAAATAGCAGACTATTCAGTAAAATCTATGCTAAAATACTGGACACTTAGGGGCGGAATTATCATTGTGTGAGCGGACATGATCCGATATTGTGGATCATGTCCGCTGCACATCAATAAATGCCGACAGCATACGCTCTCTACATTTATCATTGCACCAGCAGTTCTTCTGAACTGCTGGTGCAATGCCGCCCCCTGCAGATTCTCGGCCAATTGGCCGTTAGCAGGGGGTGTCAATTACCCAGATCGTATATGATCGGGTTGATTTCTGGTGATCTCTGTCCGCCGCCTCAGAGCAGGTGGACAGGTTATGGAGCAGCGGTCTTTAGAAGGCTCGCCAGAAACATGGGACATCAAGCTCCATACAGAGCTTGATAAATATGCCCCTTAGAGCTTAATTACAAGTGGAGCGTTAAATATCGCTTGCACACAATCGATATTTGCGCTCCACTTTGTAATATCAGCGCACACTAATGTAATATGAAGCAGTGCGCTTCTATAGGCTCCAATGGGCGCCTCGGTCAGATGCCGTCAGAGATGGCATCAGAACCTAGGCAGCGAAGGGCTAAGTAGCGCAGCTATGGCAGCATTTTTAAAGTATATGCTTATTTACATATATATTTATGTTAATATGTTTACATACACATATTAACATATATATAAGTATATATATGCTGTATATATTTACTGGAAACACAGAGTTCCCATAGACCGAAATGTAAAGGCACTTTTCAGTGCCGTTTTTTTTTTTTTTTTAACAACCCATTCCTGACAAGTTTAAAGCCTCAAAGCTGTCTTGTGCAGTTGTTTTTTATTTTTTTTAAAAATGCTACATTTTTTTTAACAAAAAACTATAATGCCCTCTATTTTGAGGGCATTTGGGGCACTTTAAGAAAATTAACCATAGATCTAATATCTGGTTAATTTTCTGAGCGCTTATTGCGGTAGCAATTACTAGACACTTGTAATGGCTGGTTATTTATCGCACGTCTGCAAACTGGCAAATTAGTCCATTTGTGGGCGTGCAATAATTTAGCGCTCCACTTATGAGCACATAACGTTTAGTGCTCCACTCGTAATCTGGCCCTTTATATTTAATAGGCTCTGTCATGAGATGCAGGACATATGCAGGACACAGCAATGATGGTACAACTCTATTTTATTACAGAGCACAGAAACATACATCTAGTCAGGTTGATTTCACTAACTAACTGCGACACAGACTACCGGACCTAAGCCCCGCCCCCAACTAGTGACATCACATCCTGCTCTCATCACATCTTCCCCTTTTTCAAAGGCGAAGCATACATTTGAATATAACAAATAACAAGGTATACGAACAGACTATACAACAACATTTTTTTTCGAACAATATGTAAACAAATAGGTTCAGAAAATATAAACACATAAATTACATCCTGACTTGGACATCGGGGTAGACTACCCTAGTCCACAGTGACCATGGGATTATTCTGCCCATACTTCCGGTCACTGTTCTAGCTAAAGTCAGTCCCTATATCTGGCCGGAAGTCTCACCACTCTTCCGCTTGATGTAACTTTGCATGAACTGTCCTCTGATACAGAAGATGGTGAATTAGAGTCCGCTGGAGGCAAAGATATATCCCCACTGTGATCTTGCTGAGGGGAAGGCACCTCTCTTAGAACAGGGGATCCCACCGGCGGTGGTACTGAGGCATCCAGTTCCAGACTCTCAGGTACAGGCTGAAGATGTCTTCGGTTACGGCGTGTAACCGTCCCTCCCTCAGTAAGGACTGTATAAAGACCTTGGTTCTGGAGAGCGGCCAACTACCGTAGCAGGCATCTTCCATTTCATCTCATCATCCAGTTTAATTCTGACAATTTGCCCCACATTCAGTTCCTGTAAGGGCCTGACCGAATGTCTCCTGTCGTAGAAGAAACGATAACCCTTTTTGGCCTCTTCATCCCTCCTAAGGACTTCGTCCCGAGGAACAGGGCCAGGCGGCTTGAAGACACCCACTGAGGGTAAAGTGGTGCGAATCTGGCGTCCTAGCATCAGCTGTGCCGGGCTAAACCCGGTAGCTTGAATGGGCGTCGTCCTGTATGACAAGAGGGCCAGGTACGGCTCAGATTGCTTTAGAATGAATTTTGTTGTTTGAACTGCCCTTTCAGCCATTCCGTTGGCCTGCGGATAATGTGGACTTGACGTGGAATGTACAAAGTAGAAGCGAACTGCATACCATTATCACTCACCAGCTCCATTGGAATGCCCCACCAGACGAACAAGCTCTTCAGGCGAATGATAACGGCTTGACTTGTGATATCATTCAGGGGTGCAATTTCCAAATACCTGGAATAGTAGTCGATCACAACAAGGAACTTTTTTCCGTGCAGTTCACACAAATCAGCAGCTATTTTCTGCCATGGCCCCGCAGGCAGCGGAGTAGAAATCAAGGGCTCCCTTCTCTGAGTAGGCCGGTGTTCCCGGCAAAAGGCACATTTAGACACGTGATTTGCAATGTCGGAGATGATCCCAGGCCACCACACAGCTGTAGCTGCCCTTTCTCTGCACTTTGTAATGCCTAAGTGGCCATCGTGAATCCTGTTTAACATCTCTTTCCTCATGCTGACAGGAATTACAATGCGGTCTTGGAACAGCACCAACCCCTCCAGCTCCGTGAGCTGCAACCTCTCTGGCTGGTAAGCACTTAAAGACATCCAGGCTGCCTGGCTCTCGGGCCAGCCTTCTTTTATGTACTTTATAACCTCTTGCAGATCTGTGTCCAAATATGTCTCTTTCTTTATTTCCTCCAGTTTCCTTGAAGAAATGGACTTAGAGGCCAGAACTGAATCAACATACACTTTCACATAAGATTCTGTGGAGGATTCTTCAGCAGCAGCCAGCGGGAGCCTGGATAGTGTATCCGCCACAACCAGTTGTTTCCCTGGCACATGCACTGCCTGAACATTGAACCTGAGCAGTCTCATTAAAAGTCTCTGGCATCTCAAGGGTGTTTTGTCAATGTCATAAGAGTTAATCAGAGGGACTAGCGGTTTGTGGTCAGTTTCCAGACTAAATTTCTCCAAACCCACTAGATAACGCTGAAAGCACTCACAGGCCCAAACTGCAGCCAGGCACTCTTTCTCAATTTGAGCGTATTTTGATTCTGCAGCCGTCAGTGTGCGGGAACAGTAGGCGATGGGCTGTAGTTTATTTTCATTTAACTGCAGGAGTGCAGCCCCCAACCCATAACTGCTTGCATCGTCACTAACCACAGTCTTTTTTGAAGGGTCGTAGAACCCCAGCACTGGGGCAGACCCCAGCAGGGACTTGGCCTGCAGAAAAGCTTTTTCTTGTGAAGGTCCCCAGACCCAGGCAACGTCTTTCTTAAGCAACTCTGTGATAGGGTGTAAAACTGTTGATAAGTCTGGAAGAAACTTGCCCACGTAATTTACAAGGCCCAATATCTGTCTCAGCTCATGTACATCAGAAGGACTTTTCATCTGTTCAATAGCACAAATTTTCTCGGGGTCTGGCTTGATGCCATCCCTGTTGATGATATGCCCAAAGTAACATAATTCAGTTTTCCTAAAATGACATTTTTCTTTATTCAGCTTCAGCCCAGACTCTTTGATAGCCTGTAGCACACAACTTAAACGCTGATCATGCTCCTCCACTGTAGACCCATACACTAGAATGTCGTCCATGACGACCGCTGTGCCCACGTGGTCACTCAGGAGAGAACTCATTTCCCTTTGAAAGATTTCAGGAGCGGAGGATATCCCAAAGGGGAGTCTGCAGAAGCAGAACCGACCTACTGGTGTTATAAAGGTAGTCAGTTTGCGGCACTTTGGATCCAGGGGGATCTGCCAAAAGCTGCTAGAAGCGTCTAATGTGGAAAAGAACTTCGCCCCAGTCAACTTTGGAGCTATATCTTCTAATGTCGGCAGCACAAATCTCTCTCTCTTCACTGCCTCATTCAATCTTTTCAGGTCCACACAGATGCGCACCTTTCCGTTTTTCTTTGCAACTGGAACAATGGGGGCACACCAATCAGTCGCTTCAACAACCTCTTCAATAACCCCCATAGACTTCATGCGCATAAGCTCTTTCTCCACTTGAGGCATGAGCGGGAACGGAATTCTATGGGAAGTAGAAATACTGTATGGGACTGCTTCACTTTTAAGTGCTATACGGACTGGTTTGCAATTCAGTAGGCCCAACTCGCCAAACATATCTTCGGAAATCTCATTCACTCTGGCCACGAGGCCCAAGTCACGGGCTGCTTTTCTGCTCAATAAATTGTTAACACACTGACCTCGAATCACATGCACCCACATGGTGAACTTTCTTTGCTTGTACTCACAGCTGGCAAGAAATTTCCCCACACAATCAATGCGACCACCAGGACTATGGACATATGTAGTAACCTTCGCCAGCTGGAGCTGTCGAGGCAGTTTCATAAATTCAGCAAAAGACATTACAGTGATATCTGCTCCTGTGTCAATCTTAAAATCAACTTTGGCTCCCATTACAGTAAAAGTAACTTTCCAATCTTCCTCTGAGCTTGGCCGTTCCACAACGGACCCCACAAATGACACTTCCTGACCCTCCTGGTCACTGTCCACCTGCATCTCCTTAATGTATTCAGTTTTACACACCACTTCAAAATGGCCCATTCTGTTACATTTTCTGCATCTTTTATCTCTGGCCGGGCATATAACACTCTGATCATGGGCACGGTAGCACCGTGTGCATCGGGCATGTTGCGCCCATCCACTTATAGGCCTTTCCATTATTTTAGATCTACCGCTCACACTGTGCCTTTCACTAGCAGTTTTCCTGGACTGTTGCACTTCATCCACAATACTCTCAGACCTCAGATCAGCACTTTGCTTTTTCACCAGTTCACTCTGGCGGGCCATCCTAATAGCCCCATCTAATGTTAAATCAGGCTCTAACTGCAGCTTCAGTGAGACTTCAGCATCTGCAATTCCAATAACTATTTTGTCTCTGATTTGCTCTTCTTTAGCAACACCAAACTCACAGAATTCAGCTAGTTCATACAGGCTGCGCACAAATGACTCCACAGATTCTCCCACACGCTGATTATGTTTGTGAAAACAAGCTCTCTCATGAATCACATTTCTTTTGGGCACAAAGTGAGCACTGAGTTTATCCATAACTATATCAAAGTTAAATTCTTCCCCTTCTTGGAAAGTAAAAGCATTGAACACTGGCTCCACATCTTTCACATAGAGTATAAAAGAGAATTAACTTGTACATCACTACTCTCTTTGTTCAGTTTGGAAGCAATCCTGAAGCGCTGAAACCGCTGACGCCATGTGGGCCAAGCTGCAGGCTGAGAGAAATCAAAAGGCTCAGGTGGGGTAAACTTTGACATTGCAATCGATCAGGAACAGAAGCGCAGGCCAGAACTTCTGACACCATGTCATGAGATGCAGGACATATGCAGGAAACAGCAATGATGGTACAACTCTATTTTATTACAGAGCACAGAAACATACATCTAGTCAGGTTGATTTCACTAACTAACTGCGACACAGACTACCGGACCTAAGCCCCGCCCCCAACTAGTGACATCACATCCTGCTCTCATCACAGGCTCCTATATGGTTTACAGCCAAAATTAGTTGGAAAGAGCCTGAGTTGAGGCTTCACTTATGCTGTGACTTATTGGCTCATACTTATTTAATAAGTCTCAAAACCAAAACATTTTATAATTCCTAATACAGATATGCTTGATTCAGCAGAATCATAAGATGATAGATGCTTAGTTACCTTTCTTAGAGATTTATTATGTATGCAACTGAGTAGGTGCTTCTCATTGTGTATCTGTTATTTATCTTGTGATAAATATTTGACTGAATGTTTAACTCCTCTCTTGGTTCCCAGAGGGGCCCTTAATACACCCATCCTTTTTTCATTTTCCTACATCAGTCATTTCAATCCAGGTGGCCCAAGAGAGGCCACTATGTTTGATTATGGAAATTTTATGTCCATCCCTTGTAACTCCCCATTATTTATAGGTCCATGAGAGGCCAATATTATTCAGAAGGGGGTTATCTGTTTTCTAAAATTCTGTTACATTTTAGGGATAATCTATATCATTTCTGTTTTAAAATTTGAGGTGTCAGTCGTGCTTTAGACATGAAGACAGCCCTTGTGGAGTTTCATATATACCTTCTGTTTGATGCTGTACTGTGATGTAACTAATGATGTATGGAGGTTTTATGCTTATTTTGCTTGTATTGTTTGTCTATTCACCTCAATAAAAAAATATAATTAAAAAACAAAAAAAATGTACCTTACGGATAATGAAAAAAATTATAATGGCTGATTGCGCTTATATCGGCATCACAAATGTTTCATAGGCAACTGTTAACATACCGCTAATTATCAAAAGATAGATTAAGTTCATTCCCTATGTGTTTATTAATCCCTAGAAAGGGGTTAAACACAAAGAGAAATCTAAAGTACCAGGTACTCTCACAAAACTTGTCTGAGCAGGACAGACCAGTGATTGGTGGAGACCTATGTATGCTATTTCTGATTGGCTCACCAGCCATGTCTTTCTTAGGGGCTCCAATGCATTTCGGCCCCCAAGAGGGGCTTTAACATTTTATTTAACCAAATTGAATTGTTACTGGGGATCATTCATGCAATAATAAAATGCTTAAACCAAGTGTATTTTATTTTTCTGCTAGAATGTCCTTTTATGTCATGGCAAGTTTTAAAATAAGTATATTTAATAATCATCGGGGTATTTTATGTGAACGTTGTTTATTGAAACAGAACACCTCAGGGGTTTGATTGTCTGAAAGTAAACAATCCCATTACTGAAAACCACAAGAAACCTTTTAAAGGAAAACATTTGTAACATGTTAAATGTGGTAATTATTTTTTAATTTAAATTTGTCTGAATAATGGTTTCACTGGACAAGATTAAATAGATTACAGCAAAACCCTAGAGGTGCAAGTCAAATGCGTGTTGCCCTCTAAGAATTTGTTAAAGGTCTTTTTAAACAGAAATTGCTGTTCTCCGCTTATTCTAGCCAAGATTTAACTGAATATTCATAAGGAATATGTTTCTGCATTATCGTATGCCGTTATGACAGATTATGCTGCTGTAGGCAAACCAAAGCTAACCACACTTGTCACTCCATCATGCTACCTAAATATGCACAAATCTTTGTCAATTGATAAAAAAAAAAAGTCCTACAAGCAAATTATTATAAAAAAAATAAAGCATTTTCTTTTGTGTTCATTATTAATAGAGAACTTCACATAGTACCAGGATCTACCATCTTAAAAATACATTTATGATAAAGAAAAGGCTCAGGAGATGCATTTAACTTAAAGTGATGGTAAACTTTCCCCTTTGTATAAACCGAACTGGAATGTTAGCGATATTTCAAATGGAAGACAAAAGACAGAAAAGCTCACTCTTATCAAGTGGAGTTTATTAACAAGCGCACTGCGCACAAGATAAAATCGTACTTACAGAATAACTGATTAAAAACAGCATGTAATATACTGTAGATCACTGTGTAGGTGAGCCGCAAAAAATCCTTCCGGGATCATTTTGAAAGACACCCTAACGCTCTCCCAGCGTATAACCCTCGGGGTGAAATCTGGTTTGGACTGCAGTTAACCTCACTGAACAGCTGGCATTGTGGCAAGTAAGCATAAGTGTGCATACTGTATATTGTCCAGATAGTGTAGCCAACGCGTTTCTCCTGGGTTTCGACCAGGATTTTTCAAGGGAAGGTAATGACGATCTAGATAAGAGCAAAGTATGCTATTATTTAAAGCACTATTGGACCAAGCAGGTGGGGGGGGGGAGTAGACAGGTAAAATCCACCTCACCTGTGACAACATAGTGGTCCGGTAATTTAATAATATGCAGTGCAAATGAGCAAAATAAATATATCATTGCTCACATAAAAAACATAAAAACATTTGTACAATAAAAACATCATACAATAAAAACATCTTGTTAGTACTTTCTTGATATGATCCCTAAAACTTGTAGTCTCACTATATCTGACCCTTTCTGTTCACAAATTAGAATCACTCATCGTCACAGCACCACAACGGTTTTCTTCTATCCCTGAAACATGGAACTTAAGGTTTTACCTGTGACTTACCCTCTGCCGTTGCAGAGTTTACATTGAGGTACTTTTGGTGCTATTACAGCACGGGGGACATATCCCACACCACCTATTACGGCTAATAGACTGGTCACCTACATTTGGTATTCAAACTGGTTCACGTATCCATAACATAGCTTGGTGCTTTCTTTACTATATTGCAATTTACGTGTGATTTATATAACATAGACTGTTGAAAGAGTGTGGCCATTTTTATTTATGATATTTGGTTATATTAGACAGCGGGAAATTTAGCGCAGTTTGTTTTTCCATTTGATAGTTCAAATGGAGTTTAATTAATCAGTTGTAATGAAGTTGCGCTTTAACTTACTTTTTAATGTAGCACTGAAATTCAAAAACCCCGCGCTCCGACCGCCCACTTCAAAAGTAAGTTTTTATGAGCTAACGGTTTGTTCTCCAATCGGAGCTCTAGCCATACAGCACTCACACTAGTTTTTGTTTTTTTCTCTACAGCGCAAATTGGAGAACAGTTCAAACCGTGAGCTCACAAAAGATAATTAGTTTTGAAGTGGGCTGCCGGAGTGCGAGGGATTTAAATTTCAGCGCTGCAATAAAAAGTAAAGTAAAACGTATGTTCATTACAACTAATGAGTCAAACTCCATCTAAAATATTGCTAACATTCCGGATATATTTATATAAAGGGGAACGTTTTACCATCACTTTAACCTCTTGTCTGCTAGAGGCTATTGCAACCAGGAGTTTTTCTAGTCCTCAAAAATGAGGGGTGTTTACAAAGATTACTACAGAGCAGAATGAGGATGGAACATGGTAAAGGTAGGGGTTGTTTTTTTTAACTTAATTAAAGAGGCATAAAACACATTTTTTCCCTTAATGATTCGGATAGAGCATATACAGTAATCTTAGCATTCCAGAGTACTTTTCTTTTCTAATGTGCTAAGTTCTCTTGGTACCATATAATTGAAAAGCATATCTAGGTAGACTCAGGAGTTTGGAGCTAGCTGCTGATTGGTGGCTACACATATAAGCCTTTTGTTATTGGCTTACCGATTTGTTCAGTTAGCTCCCAGTAGTTCATTTATTTCCTTCAACAAAGGATACCAAGTGAATAAAGCAAAATTGACAACAGAGGTAAATTGGAAAGCTGTTTGAAAATGTATGCTCTCTTTGAATCATGAAAGAAAATAATTTGGGCTTTATATTCCTTTAATCACCCCTTTGCTCCCATTTACCCTTATTTTTTGGCCTGGAAAGAGCAAAGGACAAGTATTAAATGTAATACTTTGCATTAGATACTGATACCTTTGAGACTTAGGGGTGATACAATGATGAATAAAGATAACTAGGACCCCAACACCCACAAAACCATTATCAGCTGCATCAAATTACTTAAAGGGACACGGAACCCAATTTTTTTCTTTTGTGATTCAGAGCATGCAATTTTAAGCAACTTTCTAATTTACTCCTATTATCAATTTTTCTTTGTTCTTTTGCTATCTTTATTTGAAAAAGATAGCATCTAAGCTTTTTTTTTTGGGTTCAGCACTCTGGACAGCACTTTTTATTGGTGGATGAATGTATCCACCAATCAGCAAGAACAACCCAGGTTGTTTTCCAAAAATGGGCCGGCATCTAAACTTACATTCTTGCATTTCAATTAAAGATACCAAGAGAATGAAGAACATTTGATAATAGGAGTAAATTAGAACGTTGTTTAAAATGTCATGCTCTATCTGAATCGCAAAAGAAAAAAATTGGGTTCAGTGTCCCTTTAAGAATTCACTGCTGTCCTCATCTGCACCAAAAGGGTTAAAGGGATTTGAATATCAAATTTAACAATTAAAATACAGCATGTGATTTCAAGAATCTCCAATTCTATTACCAAATTTACTTTGTTGAAAAGCATCAATAGCAATGCACTACTGGGAGTAATTGATCTAGTAATTGATCGTTAGCTACTAGACATGTGCATTCGGCAGTTTTATTAGCACACAAATGTGGAAGAAGGCTGCAGCTCACAGATCCAGATCTTAGTGTATTGCACTTTCACAAGAAGAAATCCGGCTCCGAAAAGAGCCGAGTGCCGCGAGCGGCTGACTTCTTAGGCAGCTAAGAAAACTTCCGAATGCACACTTTGGGCTAGATTACAAGGGGAGCACAAGTGATAGCACAGGGTGTGTTATCTTGCACTCGGTCTGGCATTAAGTATAACACACAATATGGTATTACAAGTGAATGGTTAACAATTTTAACCAGAGCATGATGGGACATTTTTTTTAAGCCTCCCTATACTTTTAATGGATAGTGCAGGGAACACTATTATCATGCTCATTGCATTTGTATTACAAGATGTGAGTTAAAGGGACATGAAGCACCAAACATTTCTTTCATGATTCAGATAGAGAATACAATTTTAAACAACTTTCTAATTGACTTCTATTATCTAATTTGTTTCATTCTCTTGGAATGCTTTGTTGAAGGAGCAGCAGTGCACTACTGGTTTCTAACTGAACACATGGCTGAGCCAATGACATTGGTATATATATGCAGGCACCAATCAGTAGCTAGAACCTAGGTTCTCTGCTGCTCCTCAACTTGCCTAGATAAACCTTTCAGCAAAGGATAACAAGAGAAGGAAGCAAATTAAATAATAGAAATAAATTGGAAAATTGTTTAAAATTGGATTCTCTATCTGAGCTATGAAATAAATTTTGGGGTTTCATGTCCCTTTAAGTAATGCACTCATGCTCAATTAAAAACTTTAAAATGTAGCACTTTTTGAAACCTGAAGTCCTGTGCTTCCCCATAGTAGTGAGGGATTGAGCGCACCCCCAATATCTGACATGCAAATGTAAGCACACCCTAGAGCAGTGATTTTTAACCTTTTTTTTGCCGTGGCACACTTTTTTACATTAAAAAAATCCCGTGGCACACCACCATCCCAAAATTAAAAAAAATCACACATTGTAGCCTAATACAGCATATATATATACACATACACACAAACACACACCTACTGTATGTATTGTGCTGTTATGCCATGCCTCCTACAAACTACCCCTGCACTGGGAGTAAAAAACAAGCAAAGTTTAAAAAATATGTCACACTGTTGTCAGTCTGCCGTGGCACACCTGAGGATCTCGCACGGCACACTAGTGTGCCACGGCACACTGGTTGAAAAACACTGCCCTAGAGTATCGACACTTGAGTGATAAAAAATAACGTTCGACTTGTAATATGAGCACAAACAAAGAAGCACTCTTATTTGCGCTTGAGTGATATTAACGCACAATATCGCAACCATTTTGTGCTCAACTTAGCTCTTGTCATAGGGTTCCATTTATTAAACAGCGGATGATGCTTTGGAGCCCCATCGTTTCAGGATGATTGATGGCTCCTGCTAGCGAGCAGGGCGCAGCATTTCACAAGCATTTAAACAGAAATTCATGTGCAATGATAAATGCCGACAGCATATGCTGTTGGCTTTTAGCAAGGTCGAACGGACATGATTCGCTACAGCGAATCTTGTCCACTCGCTCTTTAATAAATCTACCCCATAGTCTCACCAGATGTGCTCAGCTATCTCCCAGTAATGCATTGGTTCCTTTCGATCCTTAGTCAGTGTAGGATACATTTCTTTTCACTTTCCATTTTATTTTTCTAACCTAAGCATGTCCATCCTTAGGCTGTGGTCACCTCACTGAAGCCCTCCAGCATGTTTTATCTGCCCCTACACCAAACGCTAATCCTCTACCACACCCTTGTGCAGCACATAGGTTTCTGTTTCAGTTAAGTCAGTATGGTTCAATTACTTAATGATGGTTCAATGGATATGATCTGCACTTTCATATGATTTAGTCATATTTAATTTTCTAAATAATAGTTTGTTTACTAATACAAATATTTATATTTTCACAAAACATTTGTCTGTCCAGAGGAAAAAAGTAACATGGCAGTAAACACCTTGGTTGAACCATATCTCGTTGAGTCTTTCTCGCTGTCATTGACTTTATTTCTCTCCAAATTTTATCTCTTTACTAATTTTACTTTCTTTGGCCTTTACATTTTCTTTATTTTATTTTTCATGTTCTCTCTTCTTCACATGGTTATTTTTCTTCTATTTCCTCTCGTTTTCTCTGTACTGTTTTTTTTATCATTGCACTTTGTATTTCTTTCCTCCAACACACAGTTTTGTCTTCCTCTCTGCCATCAGATCTCTCTTTTCTTTCATGTAAGTGGCAAGAGTCCATGAGCTAGTGACGTATGGGATATACATTCCTACCAGGAGGAGGCAAAGTTTCCCAAACCTCAAGATGCCTATAAATACACCTCCCACCTCACTTATACTTCAGTTTTACAAACTTTGCCTTCGTTGGAGGATGGTGAAGCAAGTCGTGCTTGATTTCTTCTGTGAAAAGTGCTTCTTAGCATTTTGAAGCCCATTTCCTCTCAAAGTACAGTGTTTGTCTGAGGGATGTGAAGGGAGTATTGCCTGATGATACCATGTTTTCACCTATGGGAAATCTATTCTAAGGCTCTCTGTAAATTCGGTCGTGGGGATTCAGCTGCCACCTCCCTTTACAGATCGACATTATACTCCTCTACCATTACCTCTGCTGATATGTTTCAGTACTGGTTTGGCTTTCTGCTATATGTGGATGGGTGTCTTCAGGTAAGTATATATATCTTTTTTAAGACACTCTCAGCTATGTTTGGCACTTTATATTTTTAAAGCTTTAAATATATATTGCATATATTTGCCATGAGGCAGGTCTATGTTTATTTCCCTTTGCAGTCTAACAGTTTCAGCATGGAAAATTATGTTTGGGAGAAATGTATTATATTTTTTACTTTCCTGAGGTTTCAGCTAGTTTTTGCGGGCAAATTAGGCTCACAATGGCGCAAAATACTTTTGTTTATTGGTTTGTTTGTTTTTGGTGCTGAGATTGCGTTTGTTGTGATGCGAGTCACGTCTTTTATTGCGTCTTTTTTTACTCAAATTGTTTTGGTGCAAAGTCGCGCCTGTTATGACGCAAATTGTGCAATTTCCTGTTAAACCTTGGCGCCAAAAGTTTTTTTCTCAGCATTTGCGTCATCTTTGTTAGCGTCATTTTTGGGGCAAAAATTTTTATATTAAGTCTCTCCCTCTTTTGCTCTCTGCTTTCATTTGTTACAGAGGGCTATGTTATTTGCTTTTGTTTTTCATATAAGCATTTTTTCCCATTCCTGAAACTGCTATTTTGTGGAAATTGGAAAAAAATTTTAAAAAATTTGTTACATTTTTAAAGATGTCTCAAACTGATCCTGCCTCTGATGTTACTGTAGGAACCAAGTTGCCTGAAAACAAAATCTACCAAAGCTAAGTGTGTGTGTTGTAAATTGGCTGATCTTTCTTCTTCAGCTCAAGTTTGTGGCACTTGTTATGAGAAATTGTTTCATGCTGATAAAGTTTCTATAAGTACAAATGCATCTACAGTTAAATCCTTCACAGTCAAATGTACATGATATTCCTGTTGATATAAAAGATTATATTGCTGCAGCCATAGAGAAGGCTATGACTGCTATTCCGCCTTCAAATAAACGTAAAAGGTCTCTTCCTACTTCTCATAATTCTGATGAAGTTTGTATTGACCAACAGCATACTGAAGTATTGTCTGCTGATGAGGACTTCTTTGGCTCAGAGGATCCTACTTCAGATTCTAAAATTGATAAATCTTCCTTTCTTTTTAAGATGGAATATATCCGTTCTTTGTTAAAGGAAGTATTGTTTACTTTGGGTATTGAGGAATCTAGTCCTCTTGATAAAAAGAATAGCAAATGTTTGAATTCTGTTTTTAAGACTTCTAAGGTTACTCCTCAGGTTTTTCCTATCCCAGATGCCATCTCTAATATGATTACTAAGGAATGGTCTAAGCCTGGTACTTCTTTTAATCCTTCTTCTAGGTTTAAAAAAGGGTATCCTTTACCTGTATCTAATTTAGAGCTTTGAGAGAAAGTCCCTAAGGTTGATGGCGCTATTTCTTCTCTTGCTAAACATACTACTATTCCAATGGAAGATAGTACTTCTTTTAAGGATCCCTTAGATAGGAAGATTGAATCTTATCTTAGAAAGGCATATTTACATATTGGCTATATTCTTAGACCTGCTATCGCTATAGCTGATGTTGTTGCTGCTTCAACTTTTTGGTTGGACAGTCTAGCACAGCAGTTATCGGATCCTGATTTAACTAGCATTGTTCTTCTACTTCAAAATACTAATCATTTCATTTGTGATGCTATATTTGATATTATTAAGATTGATATTAAATCTATGTCTTTAGCTATTCTATCTAGAAGAGCTTTATGGCTTAAATTATGGAATGCTGATATGGTGTCTAAATCTAGATTACTTTCTTTATCATTTCAGGGTAGTAATTTATTTGGTTCTCAGTTGGATTCTATTATCTCCACTATCACTGGGGGTAAGGGAGTTTTTCTGCCTCAAGATAAGAAATTGGGAAGTGGATTATCTCAGTTATCAGACTTTACATCCGGGAGAGTGGGCTCTCTATCCAGTTGTGTTTTTTTCAATTAGTACAGATGTGGGGTCCCCCAGAAATAGATCTGATGGCCTTGCGTCTGAACAAGAAGCTTCCAAGATATCTTTCCAGGTCCAAGGATCCTCAGGCGGAGATGGTAGATGCTCTAGCAGTTCCTTGGTTTTACCAACCTGCTTATATTTTTCTGGTTCTTCTTCCAAAGGTGATCTTCAAGATCATAATGGAACAATCTTATGTGTTTCTGATAGCTCCAGCTTGGCCTCTCAGGTTTTGGTATGCAAACCTTGTCAAGATGTCCAGTTGCCAACCTTGGCCACTTCCTTTAAGGCCAGACCTTCTGTCTCAAGGGCCGTTTATCCATCAGGATCTCAAATCTCTAAATTTGATGGCATGGAAATTGAACGCTAAGTGCTTAGTCATAGAGGTTTTTCTGACTCTGTGATTAGCACTATGATACAGGCTCGTAAGTTTGTTTCCAGGAAAATTTATCATTGGGTTTGGAAAACCTATATTTCTTGGTGTTCCACTCATAATTATTCTTGGCATTCTTTCAAAATCCCTAGGGTTTTACAGTTTCTTCAGGATGGTTTGGATAAGGGTTTGTCTGCAAATACTGTACTTTGAAAGGACAAATTTCTGCTCTTTCTGTCTTATTTCATTGAAATATTGCTAACTTTCCTGATATTCACTGTTTTGTTCAGGCTTTGTTTCATATTAAACCTGTTATTGAATCTATTTCTTCTCCTTGGAGTCTTAATTTGGTTTTGAGAATTGTGCAGGCTCCTCCTTTTGGGTCTATGCAGTCTTTGGATATTAAACTACTTTCTTGGAAAGTGTTATTTCTTTTGGCTATCTCTTCTGCTAGAAGAGTTTCCGAGTTGTCTGCTCTCTCTTGTGAGTCTCCTTATCTGATTTTCTATCAAGATAAAGCTGTTTTGCAGACTTCATTTAAATTTTTGCCTAAAGTTGTGAATTCTAACAACATCAATAGGGAAATTTTTATTCCTTCTTTATGTCCTAATCCCAAGAATACTCTTGAAAGGTCTTTACATTCTTTGGATGTGGTAAGAGCTTTGAAATATTATGTTGAGGCTACTAAGGATTTCAGAAAGACTTCTAGTCTATTTGTTATTGTTTCTGGCTCTAGGAAAGGTCAGAAAGCCTCTGCCATTTCTTTGGCATCCTGGTTGAAACTTTTGATTGACAAAGCTTATTTGGAGGTGGGGCAGTCTCCTCCTCAGAGAATTACAGCTCATTCTACTAGATTAGTTGCCATTTCTTGGGCTTTTAAGAATGAAGCTTCAGTTGATGAAATTTGCAAAGCAGCAACTTGATCTTCTATGCATTCTTTTACTAAATGTTACCATTTTGATGTGTTTGCTTCTTCAGAAGCAGCCTTTGGTAGAGAGGTTCTTCAGGCAGTTGTCTCAGTTTGATTCTATTGCCTTTTTGATTTGAGTTTTTCTGACATTTTTAAGAAAACTTATTTTTATTTTTTTAATTTAATTTCTCAGCGGATTTAGCTGTTTTTATTTTATCCCTCCCTCTCTAGTGACTTGTGGACTTCCACATCTTGGGTATGGGTATTATATCCCATACATCACTAGCTCATGGACTCTTGCCACTTACATGAAAGAAAACATAATTTATGTAAGAACTTACCTGATAAATTAATTTCTTTCATAGTGGCAAGAGTCCATGAGACCCACCCTATTTTTTGTGGTTTTGATTTTTTTGTATAAAGCACATTATTTTTTCCAGTTCCCCTTTTTGTATGCTTTTTACTTTTTTTTTTTTACACCTCACCTTTTGGCCATTCGTTAAACTGAAGTATGAGTGAGGTATATCCCATACGTCACTAGCTCATGGACTCTTGCCACTATGAAAGACATTAATTTATCAGGTAAGTTTTTACATAAATTATGTTTTTCCTTATATTGTACTTCATCCTTTTGTTTCTTTCTCTCTCTTCCCCATTTATCTTGTTTTTGAAGCTGTTGGATAATGTTATTGTTATATATCCTAGGTTACGAGATCATTTCATTGTATCTAAGCAGTAACCTCCAACGTGTTATATAATTATACGTAATAATATTTTTGATTAATGGAATTATGAATATAAATAATCGTTCATAAAATTATCATCAGCAATATCTTCAATTAATACAGTGGAATTTGTCAATACACTCCAGTGAAACGTTATATAATCTCTATTGTGTATTCCAGAATGATATTGAGATCTCTAGAAATTATGACAATAAAATTATTATAAACATTAATATTTAATCTCAAATTAAATTAATTCCTGAATTCTGATCAGTTAATCTTTATATACACTTTGATTATATTTATGTAGCAACTGAACATCACCTATGACCAGTTATATCTTTGAACAACACAACTTTAAAATATTAAGCAGGCCATAGAGATATTTAGAATAATTACTATTCAATAGATATTGTCTATTATCCTGTAAATGTAAGAAATATTTCTATAAATTAACCTAAGCTCAAAATGAATTAAACATCAGATATTACCATTAAACTTACAAGTCAATTTGCAATTAACCAGCAATACTTACTCCAATGCCAAGATGCGGACTACTAACTTAACAATGCTTAGTTAACAATATAACCAGATATTTCAACACAAATCTTACCAAATCTCAAAAAATCTAATAGAACTTTCAGAAAAATATAATTAAGCTATTTGGCCCAAAATAGTTTTATAAAATTTCAAATAATCAACCAGAGATTGTACACAATTATATTATCAACACAACATATATCTAATAATGCTGTATTAATAAGTCTAATCTAGCCACAATAGCACATGCAACTTCTAACTATTTTACAGCAACTCTAAAGCAATTTTATAAACATAAAATACAAAATCTCTCTTTTCCTCTATGGTCAAATTACTTAATTTTGAATATGATTATTCTTACCTAAGCTACCCTAGACTATGCAATGTTAATTTAGAAATACAAAATACCCTTTTAAATCACAGCTACAATTTAACTATAGCTATAGAATACCCTTGATTTAAAACATTAAAAATATAAAACAAGCATTAATACGTTACCAATAGCCAATATGATAATTCAATATCCAGATGTTTCTATTGGTCATACATGAAGGAATATTCCACTTATTTTGCAAGGGTACAGGTCACAGAGTATCTCTCTTGTCCACAGAGAGTGTTCCAGCCAGGACTCAGAAAAAGTATAGGCCCAAAATGTGTATCTCTCTCTTACAAAGTGACACTGTCTTCTTGCATAGAGTGAAAGCCTATATCAGTCATAAGCCACTCCTTCATTCTCTAATCATTCCAATAGGATCTGGTTACGCCCTTTAAACTGGAGCTCACCTCTCATAGGTTACTGGTAATGCATATGGTAATTTAAATACCCTGACAATTTAAAATACCCTTTGGTTGTAATTCACGCATTGAACACCAAAGGGACAACAGGCAACAGAATGCACCTTCATTAACAAAATACTTTAAAGTACAGAACAATATAGATTTTCATAAATGTATACTCAATATACTTATTATTTCCTAGTATTAATAAACTATCTGGTCAACATATGTGGGACTATTTAATACTACTGAGGATGCACATTTCAAGACCAAACGTGGCATAATTATCAATTCTATAGAATATATATATATATATATATATATATATATATATATATATATATATAACATACATATCCTTAGTGTATGTCTCACTATAATTTCCTACTTATAATATTTTAAGAGATGTATTCAAAAGTCACATTTTTATGAGGGGACTTAAAAGGATTTTAATTTAATACTTTCAGTATGATATTAATATATCAGTTCATTTAATATACTGGTATATGTATTGCATTTCCCAGTCACCATCTTATATCATATATGTAATTGGAAGTGAACTCTGTAGTAACAAATTTTACAGATATATTTATTGGATTCTCATTTCCTATTAATATAAATATACTCCATATTTAGTACATCTCTTGATAATGTTATTTTGAATGCACAAAAACACAGATATGATATAATCCATTGGACAACTTATTTCAGATGTATTCATTTCCAAAACTCATTTGGGATCAGATTCTGGAATAAAGCAAATGCTGTTTATTTTGAAATACCGTCAAACATTTTAAATTCACCAATACAATTATTTGTTTAATTATCAGACACTTATTTAATATAGGATATTAGGCCTTTCTTTCAGACTAATATATATATTTTCCATCTTAATATGAGGAGAGTCCACGGCTTCATTCCTTACTTGTGGGAATACAGAACCTGCCCACCAGGAGGAGGCAAAGACACCCCAGCCAAAGGCTTAAATACCTTCCCCACTCCCCTCATCCCCCAGTCATTCTTTGCCTTTCATCACACGAGGATGGCAGTGAAGTGTTGGAAGATTCGGAGTAGTCTCTTATGGAGGGTAGTCTCTTATGGAGGGTAGTACTCTTACAAGTTACAATTAAAATAAAAAAGCTAACATTACTTAAAAATAAAAAACCTAAAATTAAATTAATCTAAGATTACAAAAATAAAAAAGTCTATCATTACATAAAATAATAAACCAAATGATCGAAAAATAAACAAATTAAACCTAATCCCTATGAAAATAAAAAGCCCCCACAAAATAAAAACACCCCCTAATCTAATACTAAACTACCAATAGCCCGTAAAAGGGCCTTTTGTAGGGCATTGCCCTAAGTTAAACAGCTCTTTTAATTTAAAAAATACTAATTCCCCCCTCTAACAGTAAAACCCCCACCCACCAAACCCCCCAAAATAAAAAAATCTAACACTAAAAAATCCTAAACTACCCATTGCCCCTAAAGGGGCATTTGTATGGTCATTGCCCTTAAAAGGGCATCCAGCTCTTTTACTGCCCTTTAAATGGCATTCAGCTCTATTAAGAGTGACCTAGGTCTAACCCCCAAATAGGTACTCACCATTCCTGAAGTCCAGCGGAGAAGGTCCTGTTCCAGGCGGTGAAGTCTTCTTCCAGGCGGCTAACATCTTCTTTCAAGCGGGACCTCTTCCTTCTTCATCCAGGACCAAGCCAGCGCGGAGATGAGCGCGGAGCAGGACCAGCAACTGTGTAGCCATGGAACGTGGAGGATCCTCTTCGTATGATCGCCGCCATACACATGAATAGTGAATTCAAGGTACGCAATTAAATATGGCGTCCCTTGCATTCCTATTGGCTGATTTGATTCTTCAAATACAAATCAGCCAATAGGATGAGAACTACTGAAATCCTATTGGTTGATTTGAAGAGTCCTGCTCTGCGCTCATCTCCGCTCCGCGCCGGCTTGGTCCTAGACTTAGGCTTTTTTTTATTTTTGGGGGTTTTGTTTTTTTTAGATTAGGGATTTATTGGGCACTCTTAAAAGAGCTGAATGCCCTTTTAAGGGCAGTAAACAAGCTGAAAGCCCTTTTAAGGGCAATGCCCATACAAATGCCCCTTTAGGTGCAATGGCTAGTTTAGGATTTTTTAGTGCTATTTTTTTTATTTTGGGGGGTTTGGTGGGTGGGGGGTTTTACTGCTAGAGGGGGGATTTAGTATTTTTTAAATTTAAAGAGCTATTTAACTTTTAGGGGCTATTGGTAGTTTAGTATTAGACTAGGGGGTGTTTTTATTTTGGGGGGGCTTTTTTATTTTCATAGGGATTAGGCTTATTTTTTTATTTTAGATCATTTGGTTTATTATTTTATGTAATGTTAGACTTTTTTATTTTTTGTAATCTTAGATTAATTTAATTTAATTTTTTTAATTTTTTTTAAGTAATGTTAGATTTTTTATTTAATTGTAAGTTAGTATTTTTTAATTTAGGTAATTAGGGTTATTTAGGGGGTGTTAGGTTAGGGGGATTAGTAATTTAATTAGTTATTTGCATTGTGTGGGTTTGGCGGATTAGGGGTTAATAGTTTTATTATGTTTATTAGGGAAAAATACATAATAAAAGTATATTGCAAAATGTACACACAACTAAACATTTTATACAAAAATATCAAGGTTGTATGGTTCATTTATCAATGATGAGATACATGCATTTATAATAGAGTTGATTTTGTATCTTGTAGCTGTGATGAGAGGCAATTACAAATTTCTTTAATTTCTCACTGTTCCTCCTGCAGTCATCCTCTCACTGTTCCTCCCGCAGTCACCCTCTCTCTATTTCTCCTGCAGTCATTCTCTTACTGTTCCTCCTGCAGTCATTTTCTCACTGTTCTTTCTGCAGTCATCCTCTCATTGTCCCTCTTTGTAGTCACCCTCTCTCTGTTCCTCCTGCAGTTATTATCTCACTTTCCCCCCTGCAGTCACCTTCTCTGTTCCTCCTGCAGTCACCCTCTCACTGTTCCTCCTACAGTCACTCTCTGTGTTCCTCCTGCAGTCATTCTCTCATTGTTCATCCTGCAGTCACCCTCTCACTGCTCCTCCTGCAGTTACTCTCTGTGTTCCTCCTGCAATCACCCTCTCTCTGTTCCTCATGTAGTCACCCTCTCATTGTTCATCCTACATTCTCTCTCTCACTGTTCCTACTGTAGTCACTCTCTCACTGGTCCTCCTGCAGTCACTCTATCACTGTCCCTCCTGTAGTCACTCTGTCACTCTTTAACTGTTCCTCCTGTAGTCACCCTCTCACTGTTCCTCTTGCAGTCACCCTCTCACTGTTCCTCCTGAAGGCAACCTCTCACTGTTCCTCCTGCAGTCACCCTCTCAGTGTTCCCCCTACAGTCACCCTCTCAGTGTTCCCCCTACAGTCACCCTCTCAGTGTTCCCCCTACAGTCACCCTCTCACTGTTTCTCCTGCAGTCACCCTCTCTCTGTTCCTCCTGCAGTCATTCTTTCACTGTTCCTCCTGAAGTCACCCTCTCACTGTTCCTCCTGCAGTCACTATCTGTTGCATGCAGTCTCACTCTCACTATTCCTCCTGCAGTCACTCTCTTACTGTTCCTCCTGCAGTCACTCTCTCACTGTCCCTACTGTAGTCACTCTGTTACTCTGTCACTGTTCCTCCTGTAGTCACCCTCTAACTGTTCCTCCTGCAGTCACCCTCTCACTGTTCCTTCTGAAGGACTGAAGGAGGAACCTCCCACTGTTCCTCCTGCAGTCAACCTCTCACTGTTCCCTATTGCAGTCACCCTCTCATTGTGTGATAACGTTTAACACACAACTTTAATTACATAAACATAAGGTACTCACATGCGTACAAACAAATATTTTTGAAATCTCTTTGAATGAGGAACAAAGATACCTTGATATGCAATATTTGTTTGTACTCTTGTGAGTACCTTATGTTTATGTAATACAAGTTGTGTGTTAAACGTTATCACACTATTTGGAGCTTTCTTTTATTCCCAAGTTCATTGCGCTCTTTTTCTCTGGGAGCAACTGCAATCTGTGTAAGATGCAAGGCAAGCAGCGTTTGGAGGAGATGCAGCTGGTGTTTATTGAGAAAAGCCTGGGCAATAGCAACCTTTGCTACACGCTGAAACTAAGGATTAAAAACTACTCCTACCTGAGAACATATCAATAATTATTAATTGAATTGTTTCTATTCAATACATCTTGTATATATATATTTTTTTTATTTATCTTTATCTACAGAATAGTTTTACATAGTGGTTGTGCGCTGACCTTAATTGTCATTTCTGTTTCAATATATATATATATACATACACATTTGATGCCTTTCCTGTCAAACACCTTGACATACCATATGCCTTTGAAATAATGTGAATACTTTTTTGTTTTTAAAATAGAAATACATGAAATAGCATTGTTCTTCACTTACTTTTTATCCATATATACACTATATATATATATATATATATATATATATATATATATATACCCCTTTAACTGACCCTTATCCTCAGTCTTTGGCATAACATTCCTTGTAGATTTGAACAATTCCCCCACACACACAGACGAATACACAAACACACCTCCATCCCTCTTTATCTCACTCACTGATGTTGTCTTTTTGTTGTCTACTTAACAGATGAGGGATGTGCAGAATGAACATCTTACACGCTTTGTGGGGTCCTGCATTGACCCGCCAAATGTATGCATCCTGACCGAGTACTGTCCCAGAGGCAGCCTGCAGGTAAGTAACTATCTCCCTTACCCCTGCAACTACTCTTAAGTATTCCAAAACATCCCAGATCCTTTATTTAGAACATGGAAACTTTTTTCTCAAGAACTACTCCACTATACACACACCAGAACAAACACTTCTTTCTTTGTAGTTTTCACTATTAAAGTGACAGAAAAGTCCAAATTAAACTTCCAGTAGTGCATAGCTGCGCCTAAGCCTGCTCTTCAACAAGGATGCAAAAGAATTAAGCAAATCTGATAAAAGAAGTAAAACTGAAAGCTGTTTAGAATTGTGCTCTCTATCTGAATCTTGAAAGTTTCATTTTGACTTTTCGGTCCCTTTAATGTCATGATGCAACTGTCGACATTTACAGTGATCAAAGGGTTAGGTGGGAGTGTGAGAATGAACAGACTTCAGTGAGCCAGAACTTCAGCAAAGAAGGTAGTTTCATCTTGATGGGCACTAGGAAAACAGACTGCTTAATTCCATTTAACAATTTAGCTGCTGGTCTGTACTCTCATAATATAGAGATAAAAGTATTGAATACCACAAAGACAACACTCTGCAGCTGATATTTGTAAAGTCAATGTTTACATGATGAGAGACGAAATCATTCAATCAGAAAAAAACTACTGTCTTGTCTACATACTGCTTTCCCCTCATTCCTAGACATCCATTCCACATAAGATCTCAGAACAACCACACACTCTTACAACAGGACAACCATTCTGCGTTTATCATAGGACATCATGGCAACCAGTTCATTAAAGGGATAGTAAACCCAATTTTTCTCTGTCATGATTCAGATAGAGAATACAATTTTAAACAACCTTCTAATTTACTCCTATCAATTTTTATTTGTTCTTTTGGTATCTTTATTTGAAAATGCAGGAATGTAATGTCAGCTTAGGAGATGGACCATTTTTGGTTCAGCACCCTGGGTAGAGCTTGCTGATTGGTGGCTAAAAGGTTGTTGATTGGTGGCTATATTTAGACACCAATCAGCAAGTGCTACTCAGGTGCTGAACAAAAAATGTACTGGCTCCTAAGCTTACATTCCTGTTTTTTAAATAAAGATACTAAGGGAATGAAGAAAAATTGATAATAAAGGTAAATTAGAAAGTTGCATTCTCTATCTGAATCATGAAGGAAAAAAATGTGGGTTTCATATCCCTTTAAAACAGATAGGCCTTCCCCTCTGTCCACAAAAGGATAGAAACGTAACAGGACATGGAAATAAAAAATAAGTGAAAATAGGGAAGCTACATTTTATAATATTGAAGTAAATGTTTTCCAATCAAAATGAATAATGTTGTTTTAACAAAATAATTAGAAACATGTATTTTCTAAATACCATCTTTGAGTGGCAGTTATTGGGATAAAAGGCTCTGGTGTTCTAACCTCTTCAGCATTTGAGTTTAACCTTGGTACAAAAATGTAAATAAGTAGTGAAACTCAAGGCAGATTTTCTGACAGAGTCTCTCCAGGTAATGCAAATAACTATATCTGATTCTGACAGACGTGCTCATGCAAATTGATCCTTAATTCATAGTCTGTAAGTAGCTCTACCCCCGAAGGCCTAGGATCAGCTAGCAATCATTTAAATCTAATAGTCATATGCTACTGGGCACAAGATAAAAAGCTGTTTAAATACAAATTGCCCTTTTAGGAAAGGAATACTATACCTCCCATGTAACAGCTAGATTATGAGTTATTCGCGATATAGGGAAATTAACGAAATAAACAAAAGTTGCGTTATTTAACCCCCTATAGCGCTGCCATTACAAGTTTTGAAACAGCCGGCTTGTGCGTGTGATATGGCTGCGTTGAGCTCCATACCGCACACAACCCAAACTCTGTTTTGACATGCTCATGCATGCTTTCCCCATAGACATCAATGGGGAGAGCGGGCAAAAAAAAAGCCTAACACCTGCAATCGTGGAATGAAAAGCTCCTTAACGCAGCCCCATTGATGTCTATGGGGAAAATAAAAGTTACATTTAAACCTAACACCCTAACATAAACCCCACGTCTAAACATCCTTAATCTGCTGCCCCTGACATTGCCGACACCTAAATCATGTTATTAACCCCTAATCTGCCACTCCCAATATCGCCGCCACCTAAATAAAACTATTGACCCCTAATCTGCCGCTCCCGATATCACTATACTAAAGTTATTAACCCCTATTCCGCCGCTCCCCAACATTGCCGCCACTAAATAAAGGTATTAACTCCTAAACCTCTGGCCTCCTACATCTACCACTAAATAAACCTATTAACCCCTAAACCACCAGCCCCCCACATCGCAACAACCTAAATTAAACTATATATTAACCGCTAAACCTAACCCTAACGTAACCCTAAACCTAACACTCCCTAACTTTAACATAATTAAAATAGAGCTAAACTAAAGTTACAATTATTAACTAAATAATACTTTTTTAAAACTAAATACATACTTACCTGTGAAATAAAACCTAAGCTAGCTACAATAGAACTAATAGTTATATTGTAGCTAGCTTAGGTTTTATTTTTATTTCACAGGTAAGTTTATATTTATTTTAACTAGGTAGACTAGTTAGTAAATAGTTATTAACTATTTACTAACTACCTAGCTAAAATAAATACAAACTTACGGCTAGATTTAGAGTTTTGTCGGTAACGACCCGCATAGCTAACGCTGGCTTTTTTTTCCCTGCACCTTTTAAATACCGCTGGTATTTAGAGTTCACAGAAGGGCTGCGTTAGGCTCCAAAAAGGGAGCGTAGAGCATAATTTACCGCCACTGCAACTCTCAATACCAGCGGTGCTTACGGACGCGGCCAACTTCAAAAACGTGCTCGTGCACGATTCCCCCATAGGAAACAATGGGGCAGTTTGAGCTGAAAAAAACCTAACACCTGCAAAAAAGCAGCGTTCAGCTCCTAACGCATCCCCATTGTTTCCTATGGGGAAACACTTCCTAAGTCTGCACCTAACACCCTAACATGTACCCCGAGTCTAAACACCCCTAACCTTACACTTATTAACCCCTAATCTGCCGCTCCCGCTATCGCTGACCCCTGCATATTTTTTTACCCCCTAATCTGCCGCTCCGTACACCGCCGCAACCTACGTTATCCCTATGTACCCCTAATCTGCTGCCCCTAACACCGCCGACCCCTATATTATATTTATTAACCCCTAATCAGCCATCCCCAACGTCGCCTCCTACCTACAATTATTAACCCCTAATCTGCCGACCGGACCTCGCCGCTACTCTAATAAATGTATTAACCCCTAAAGCTAAGTCTAACCCTAACCCTAACACCCCCCTAAGTTAAATATAATTTAAATCTAACAAAATAAATTAACTCTTATTAAATAAATTATTCCTATTTAAAGCTAAATACTTACCTGTAAAATAAATCCTAATATAGCTACAATATAAATTATAATTATATTGTAGCTATTTTAGGATTAATATTTATTTTACAGGCAACTTTGTATTTATTTTAACCAGGTACAATAGCTATTAAATAGTTAATAACTATTCAATAGTTACCTAGTTAAAATAATTACAAAATTACCTGTAAAATAAATCCTAACCTAAGTTACAATTAAACCTAACACTACACTATCAATAAATTAATTAAATAAAATACCTACAATTATCTACAATTAAACCTAACACTACACTATCAATACATTAATTAAATACAATACCTACAAATAAATACAATTAAATAAACTAACTAAAGTACAAAAAATAAAAAAGAACTAAGTTACAAAAAATAAAAAAATATTTACAAACATTAGAAAAATATTACAACAATTTTAAGCTAATTACACCTACTCTAAGCCCCCTAATAAAATAACAAAGCCCCCCAAAATAAAAAAAATGCCCTACCCTATTCTAAAATAAAAATAGAAAAGCTCTTTTACCTTACCAGCCCTTAAAAGGGCCTTTTGCAGGGTATGCCCCAAAGAATTCAGCTCTTTTGCCTGGAAAAAAAACATACAATACCCCCCCCCAACATTACAACCCACCACCCACATACCCCTAATCTAACCCAAACCCCCCTTAAATAAACCTAACACTAAGCCCCTGAAGATCTTCCTACCTTATCTTCACCACGCCGGGTATCACCGATCGGTCCAGGCTCCGAAGTCTTGATCCAAGCCCAAGCGGGGGCTGAAGACGTCCGTCCTCCGGCTGAAGTCTTGATCCAAACCCAAGCGTGGGCTGAAGACGTCCATCCTCTGGCTGAAATCTTGATCCAAGCGACGCCTGAAGAAGTCCATCATCGGGAAGAAGTCTTCATCCTATCCGGGCAGAAGAGGAGATCCGGACCGGTAGACATCTTCATCCAAGCGGCATCTTCTATCTTCTTCCATCCGACGAAGAGCGGCTCAATCTTCAAGACCTCCGGCACGGATCCATCCTCTTCTTCCGACGTCCTAACACAGAATGAAGGTTCCTTTAAGGGACGTCATCCAAGATGGCGTCCCTCGAATTCCGATTGGCTGATAGGATTCTATCAGCCAATCGGAATTAAGGTAGAAAAAATCTGATTGGCTGATTGAATCAGCCAATCAGATTCAAGTTCAATCCGATTGGCTGATTGGATCAGCCAATCAGATTGAGCTCGCATTCTATTGGCTAATCGGAACAGCCAATAGAATGCGAGCTCAATCTGATTGGCTGATTGGATCAGCCAATCGGATTGAACTTGAATCTGATTGGCTGATTCCATCAGCCAATCAGAATTTTCCTACCTTAATTCCGATTGGCTGATAGAATCCTATCAGCCAATCGGAATTCGAGGGACGCCATCTTGGAAAAATCAGTTACGTGTGCGGGACTGATGTTGCGTTACAGGGTAAAAGGCTTGAGGTACAGCTATACCGACAAGACTTGTAATGGCTGCGGTGCTGTTTTAACGCTGAAATTACCATTTTTTCAGCGTTAAAACAGGAACGCACAACTCGTAATCTAGCTGTAAGTGAGTTATCTATTTAGCATATGTCTCATGCAGCGCTGATTGCCGGATCATTTTGTTCCTAGTATTTGACATTTACTGTGCCATGTTTCATTATTTTGCTTGGCAGAAACAAAGTGGAGGTGGAGGTTGAGTATAATGCACAGATAGGTTTCAGTGCTGTAAATCTGGAGAGTGGTGTTATTTTTTTTAAATGTGTGATGTCATCAGGCAGAAGCAAAGGGAATCTTGGCATTGAGACACATACATTAGACATAAGGTGGGAATCAAAGCTAATTACAGACACATTTTGTCCTCTTTAAATAAAAAAAAGTTGCCTAATACTAAAAAAAGACTGCAGCCAGTGTGCTATGACAGCGTTCTGCAAGGCTGATCAGCAAAATTTGTTATACTGCTATCTGATTTGATCCAGTAGAGCTCAGAAAGAGCAGGGCTGTAAGTCTTCTACCTTAAGATATGCATCAGTGATAGTTATCACATTAAATTATGGTTTGTCTCCTCCGCTGTTCAAGTGTACTGTAAAACTGAGACTTTGGAAAATAGTGACCTTAGAAGTGAGTTGCCTAATAAGCCTTGATAAGTTTCTTGCTGTAAGCGATATATTCAACATATTCTAAAAGGTGAAGAGATAAAAAAGACAAATATTTTGTTCAGTTTTATTTTATGCAGTCATCCTTCAAATTTAGAAGGTTTGCAAAAACATAAAAAAAAAAAAAAAAAAAACAGTATCAATCTGTGCAATGTGCGACAATATTGTATGGAAAACAAATACCTGCGTGATGCATCTATATAAACCTATTTCTGAAAATAAATCCACAGGTTCAAGGTTTCCTCTGTGGAAAAAAAAAAGTAATTTCCAAACAGCATTTGATATTGATGAAATGTCTTCATAAGACCACTCTGAAAACAAGTCTCCTAATTGATTTATAGCAGAAGCTATAGAATTTATCTATACAAATAAAAACGTGAACCTTGTAGGTCAAATAAAGAAAGCAGAGAAATATAATTTGGAGATTTTTCAACATCAATACAAAATGCTAGATGCTTTGGGAATCTCTACTGATAGCAAGGAAGTCGCAGCGTAGCAACAGCATAGCACTTGAGCAGCTCAAATTACAACAGTGGAAGGTCGCTTTTGACTCCCATTCAATTCATTGGCCTAAATTCAATAAAACCTGTTCATGAAACTTATATCCTGCACCCTAATATCTTGAACCCTACATTATAATCAATGGAATTGCAAATGTCATGTAGCTATTCAAAAGTTCCTTTGTGAATAATACTGGGATCATGTACATGCCTTTAAAACATTACAGAAAAAACTTGAAATGAAAAAAAAATGAAATAAAAACTCCCAATATAAAACAGGCCACTCCAACGTGCAAAAAAAGAAAAGAATAATAAAATAAAGGGAAATAAGATAAAAATGAGAACACCACAGGGATTTTTCTTAGCAGCGATCCTAGCCGGTTGCACACTCCTAGAGCTCCAGTTGAACCTCCACAGCAAAAATCACCTTCTTTGACCACTACTTGGCTTCAGCACATGGTAGTGCTTTATAGACAACGCTACCCCCCTTGGTACTCCGAGGTATTCAGCCAACACCAAACATCCCGGCACAGACTCTATCTATACCGTTCTCTTGCAAGAAGGGACACAAGCACAAAGAAGAAGATAAGTTACTTAAGGGGAATCAAAGCAAAAGGCTTTTATTACCCTGCAGTTAAAATGGCTACCACATAGAAAGCAGTCCCACAAGACAGCCTAAGTATCCACATGGCCAGATTCGAAGAACGGTGTCAATACCTTCTAGATAATGCCCCATTGGACTATCTATTGAGCCGTTTGACCACCACAAGCACAGTAACTACAACTATTGAGGGTGCAATGTAAATAAATCCACTTGACACAGACCCCTGGCAGGGGAAACCTCAGCACTCGGAGGTTACCTCCTGGATATCACACAAGCCACTATACAGAGGGGAGATGTCAAAGGCTTTGCATAGCCTTCCTGCAGAAGCTTTCTGCAGAGCTTCAGACCCAAGGTACTCACTAAAAACAATGATAATCTCTACGGATCCATCTGGCACTCTGAGAGACTTTCTACAGACAGGAGGTTACCCACCATTAGGTGGGGCCGAATGGGAGTTTGTGGGGGGCTCCCAGGATGCCATGGTAGTAAAACAGGCACACTCCCTACTCAGTATCATCACTCCAGTAGACAACTACAACAAAACTGATCCACAACCAGAGGTTTTCCACAAACGGCAGGGCTACACAAAGTCCTTAAGCTTCCTTGAAGGGACTTCAGAAGAGGTTGGTTTGAGCTTCCGATCGACCCCGAGTCACTGCAACAGCCTCTCTCGGAGAGATTTTCACATTGCGAGTGGGACTTAGCCTTTCTCATGGACAAAATCTTTGGAATAATATAGTAAAAGCAATTTGCTTCTACCGCCATCCGCTCCACAACAATGGCGAAGACACTGTTGGGACATTCACATGTGTTATGCTGTGTTGATTCTGTTATCTTTAGCTCAGTTCACATAACATAATTTACCAATGTCTCATGTTTTTTGTTTTTCTTGATTATGTTATTGTTATATTTATTCTAGTGAGGAAATAGGCTAGACAATGTCTCCAGGACAAATTGTATTGTATATGTGGCTTATGCTGCCCAAATATAAGCAAGATTTATCTATTCCTCAACATATCGCTGTCCCTTTTATATAATTGCCCAGCGCCATACTGACCCTCTTTATGTGGCTAGTGGCCGGGGGCAACGGGAAATACAAGAAAATAAAAGGACAGGGGAAAAGGGATAGCATAAACGCAGCATGAGGTTATGAATCTTTTTATGATGGAAGCTACCCACATATGTACAAATCCCATGGGAAACTAGAAATTTACTTTACTCACAACTATTTAGCCTCATAGTTAATATTGTTGAACACAGTTATCTGATCCTGTACTCAAAGTGAGGAATCTTTCTAAAACCTTAATATAGCTTATATCCCCTCTACTTAATACTCAATATGGTATCTATTCTCATTCTTATATTTCTACACCCCTTTCAACATAGTGTATACATCCCCTCTTCCCACACGAAATATGTATGAGCAGGGTGCCACATATTTAAGCTTTGCATTAACGTTAAAAGTTTGTTTTTGGTCCTTAAATTGTAAATCTCATAATACTTGGTTTATACAGTTTTGCTATGTTTCAGTTTCATTATATATATTTCTTTTCATATTAATATCAAGGACCCAAGAGTGGGCCGGACTCTTACTAACTGGGACAAAAAAATGAGGATTGTTGTGTAAGATGTACAAAAATGTTTTCCAAGCACGTTTTGTATTTTTCTTTTACTTTCCTTTATGACATTATAATAATTGTATTGTGCAATTCCTCAATAAAAATTATTCAAAAATTAAACTAAAAAAAAATGAGACAACCACATCAGTTGTGATAAAATGAGACACGACCGGTGGATAAAATACTTTACAGGGACAATAGAGTCTTTATGAAATCCACACAAAAAAACATTGCCTGAGGGGAAGCCGTGATTGGAGCAAGCCGGATTCTTCATTGGTGACGTATGAAGAGTCTTGCGATGGGCAGGGGAAGCGCTAGAGCGGCTTCCAGAATAAAAGGTAAGTATTTGTACAAAAACGGGGAAATGTAAACTTTGATGAATGAAAGTGCCCCTGTTTTTAATAGTATTTTTAAAAACAGGGCACTGATTCATCAAAGTTTACCTTCACTTTAATGTTCCTTTAATATTGCTCCATAAAAGATCCAACAGAATGGGATAAATGTAAGGATGTAGACATAGCTAGCTGGGAGAGAGAAAAAAAAAGATAATTTTAAGGAAGATTAACCCTCAAATTCTATGACTCTGAAAAAAATATTCCCGTTCAATAAACTAAAACATAATTTCAAGAGCTGATATTAATATTGTAATAAAAGCTGTAAATACTTCATTTTGGAGGGAAAAAAACACAAATGCAGAAGCCAAGAAGTTCATCCTACTCAAAACTAATTGATATGAGAATTTTTTTTGCAGCACATGCAGTTATATATCTTATATGGCAAACAGCCAAGTGCAGGATTTTATGGGGGAACAGCTTTGTGACTTGGATTGTGGGCAGCAAGTTCTGAAGTGAACTTATGTACATTTGCTTTCAAATAATAGATGTTGAACATGGGGTAAGTTTGCTTGTACCTCAAGTTAACAGATAAAGATATTTATCTGAGAAACAAATCCTTTCAATAGAGGCTTTACATTACATGATGAAAGCAGTTACGTTGCATGTAGAGATAGCTTCATGTCGGACAGGACAATCACTTTTATTCTGTGCTTTGAGGCTGAATCACTGTATTTTCTTGCTGGAAATTATTATAAGAGAACATTGAAGTGAAAATTAAATGTTCATGGTTTAAATAGAGCAAACAATTAAAAATAATAATAAAAAAAAACTTTCCAATTAAATTCTATTATCTTCATGGTTAAAGCTTGGTCCCCTTCTATATGGGCATACTGAAGTAGGTTCAGCAACATACACATGTTTTGAGCACTATATGGCAACAGTGGGCTCCATTCACCAAGCTGCAATAGCAGCTTTGGAGCCCCAGTATTTCATGCTCACTAAGAGCAAGTCTGAAACGCTTGTTAAATAGCAGCGGTCTAAAGACCACTGCTACATAAACTGACCGCGACACTTTTGGTGGAGGATTGCAATAATCTTGCTACTTAACCTGTCTGCAACACTTAAGGTGGGGGATTGCAATCATCTTGATCAGATCAGCCCTTCTTGCGTGCAACCGCAGGGGGCGGCTATACACAATCTGTGGATTGTGCAATGTTACATGCTGGTAGCGAGCCACTTTCCGCTGCTGCAAGGCTGGGTGGACAAGATACATGACAGCGAACATTGTCCGCCATCTTTTGTTAAAAGGGAGCCTAGTGTGTGAAGCGATATTATACAAACAAGGTGTAGAGGAAATTTACACCAGGCAGTGCTGACTGACATCAGGAAACCCTAACAGCTCTGCCATCACTTACAACTACTGCTTGAATGTCTACTGCCATATAGTTCTCAGGGTATGTTGAAATTCCTGAGCCTAATTCTGTATGCCCACAACTTTCAAATTATCAGAATAAGAAAAAAAGTAAATTTGATAATATAAGTTAGATTTTTTTTGTAAGTTGTTCCCTGTTTGAATCGTGAACATTCCATTTTGACTTCCATCATTCCATATACCCTTGGCTTGCCTACCACATCATGTTGGGTCAAGATTAAAACAACTGTTTATATGTCTGATAATAAAAGACCACCTGGACCTGAAGCTGACAACATGATGGTTGTTTTTGTTGCAAGACTGCATAAGTGAGTGAATTGAGGCCTGTTAAGTTTTAGTCCATTACCTTTGTGGTGGAGCTGTCTTATTTGTTCAATGTTGTCATGGAATATGTAACAATAAAAACATTGCTACTGGTAAGGTGCATGTTCTCTGAGAACATAGGGTGAGAAGGAGAAACCATGAGAGCAGCAGGATGGAGAGCAACCTTTTGATTAGCAGATAGTAGAATATGAAAATTAGCACTACAGGTAGGTTTCTAGGTATAAGAGGCAGCAGTGTGGGAATGACTATCATTGGTTTATGGGTGAGCTGCTGACTGTATAGTGAGTGGGTGCACTTGAGAAGCATCTGCCTGAGGAACAGGTGGTTAGGTATGAAAAGCTACTGTTTAAGGAGTAATTAAAATGGGATGAAGTGTGGATAACAAGATGGCAGTGAGTAGAAAGAACAAATGAGTGCAAGAGGCTGCTGTAATATAAGCAGGTGGATACTAGAGTTAAAGAAGAGAGTTACAGGGTGAATGAGAGGCTACTGAGTGAGGAGCGTGTAGGGGAGAATTAAAGATGTTTAGTTGATAAATTAATGTGTATGATGAGTGGGGAAATAATGGTGATTGATCAGGACAGGGAGCCAGGGTAGAAATAGGTAGCTAATTACAAGAGGCTGATGGGTGGGGAGCAAATGGATGAGTCTGCTGTTTGTAGGAGGGTTTGAAGTTCTTCATAAGGAATGAGTGAATATGGAGAACAGCTGAGGTAACAGGGCAGCAAGTGATGCATAAGCACGTTTATAGACAAAGTAATATAAGGTATGAGAGATGTAAAACACACACTACACTGACACACAACACTCACTCACTACACTCACATACACACACTACAAACACTACACATACATACACGCTTCTCACACACACGTACACAGAAACTACAGGGGTGTACACTGCACTCACACAATAACACTCACTCAAACACTACACTCACATACACACCACACGCACTACACACACATACACTACTATCAAACACACATACATGTACTCAGACACTACACTGATACACACTGCATTCACACACACTAACACTGCATACACACTACACACTACACACACACATTACACACTCACACGCTCCTCTCATACTACTCTCAAACACATGTACACATATACTACACTGATGCACACTACACACACACATTACACACTCACACGCTCCTTACACACTACTCTCAAACACATGTACACAGACACTGCATACACACTACACACACATGCGCTCCTCTCATACTACTCTCAAACACACACACACATACACAGACACTACACTGATGCACACTGCACTCGCAAACTTACACTGCATACACACTACACACGCATGCTCCTTATACACTACTCTCAAACACACATACACAGACACTACAATGACACACCCTACACGCATCCTACACTCACACACTAACACTGCATACACACATACACACACACTACACTCACACGCACTCTACACACACTGACTAAAATCACACACACATATTACACACGTGTGCACACACCAATATTTACATTTGTTAAAATATCTAGAGTTATTTGTTATAATTTTCTTTTTTATGGCGTCGGTAAGGTGTTGAATTTACCTCTTAACTTTTTGTGCCATATATTTAATAAAGATATCTGTATATATTCAACTTCACAGAAAATTTATGTTTCATATTTTTCCTAACAGGATATTTTGGAGAATGAGAGCATCACTCTGGATTGGATGTTCAGATACTCGCTGATTAACGACATTGTGAAGGTACCAGCAGAGCAGTAAAGAGGGGGAGGTTTATAATGGAAAAAAAGATTCAGTAGCATCATAAAAGTGCAATAAATATACTGAGGTCTGGTAGACTGACTAGCTATATTACAATATTACTACTCTTCTCCATTTTTTTTTTCTATCTTCCACCTTTTTCCCTATTCTTTTTCTTACTATAATACTCCAATTCTTTCTTATCAGAGTCCATCTTCTTACCTTGCTTATTTGACCCTATCTATTCCTTTTGATATGTGAAAATGTCTTAATAGAGAGAACACACAACATTAGCCATCACATAAACAGGTTACAGTTAGATAATATAATCCCACATACACACAAAAAAACAGAAAGCTAACACAGTTTATACTAAGGATGTAAGACAGGGCTGGAGAGCATCTTTCATAAATAATAAGAATAATATATGTATATCTTGGAACTCCCTGGTAATGCTTACCAGTGAAAAGCCCTCACCTAAGAGGCGAGGTCAGAATCAACCACTCCCCTGATTACCTATAAACATAACCTCTTTCTCCTCCTAGTTCTTGTCCAGCCCTCATGGAAGTAGTTCATGGGAAACCAAAACGTCAGAGATATTCTGTAAAGAGGATTTCGCCAAAGTACCAACTAGTAAATCTTTGTGATTAATTATGAATCATTTGGTTGAAGTCATTACTCTTACTGGTGTTGCTAAACATAATACAGTTAATGGTAGATATGAATGTTTCGTAAAGACATGTAAAGTACATTGTTGGTGTTGTTTGTAAAATAAAATTCTCTTATTAGAGCTAATAGGAATGTAGTAATAAAGATAAGTATATGTCCCCTACTGAATGCTGCTATCTAGAGGTAAGACGAGCACGAATAGGGCCAAATTATAAGTTGCGTGCTATATTACTTTTTCACTCTTGTGCTAACTGCTTTCAAAGTAAAAATGTATCGTGGTCAGGTTAGTGTGCATATTACAAGTTGAAAGTAAAATCTTAGAGCGAGAGTAAAAGATAGTTATCGCTTGTGCACTAACCTCATTAGACCAATTGTGCAGTGAGTTAGGAATACTTTAAATTCCTTTGTTCTTCATATAGAAGAAAATTTTATTGTTTTATATATATATATATATGTTTATTTTTTTGTACAATATATATTTATACCTATATCTCTATATGAATAAGTCTTGAAACCTTTATTGTACCATGGTCCACAAAAAAAACAACGTTCCAGACCCTTGTTAGATCCTTAGTCATGGCTGGAGTACCTTTTTTCAAGACTTATTGATACGGAGGGGGTGGCTGACTCCTTGCTCCTGTGATTGATTGTTTGGTTGCTGTTCCCCATTATTTGTTTCTCTATGTCAATATATATATATATATATATATATATATACTGTATATATATTAAAATATAAAAATAAAATTTGTGAAGAGCATAGGAATTTCAAGTCTATTAAAACACATTAAAAAAAGGTATTTGACTGGGAAGAGCTCAAAAGTGTGTATGTATTTTTATATACAGTTGCAAGAAAAAGTATGTGAACCCTTTGGAATGATATGGATTTCTGCACAAATTGGTCATAAAATGTGATCTGATCATCATCTAAGTCACAACAATAGACAATAACAGTCTGCTTAAACTAATAACACACAAAGAATGAAATGTTGCCATGTTTTTATTGAACACATCATGTAAATATTCACAGTGCAGGTGGAAAAAGTATGTGAACCCCTAGACTAATGACATCTCCAAGAGCTAATTGGAGTGAGATGTCAGCCAACTGGAGTCCAATCAATGAGATGAGATTGGAGGTGTTGGTTACAGCTGTCCTGCCCTATAAAAAACACACACCAGTTCTGGGTTTGCTTTTCACAAGAAGCATTGCCTGATGTGAATGATGCCTCGCACAAAATAGCTCTCAGAAGACCTACGATTAAGAATTGTTGACTTGCATAAAGCTGGAAAGGTTTATAAAAGTATCTCCAAAAGCCTTGCTGTTCATCAGTCCACGGTAAGACAAATTGTCTATAAATGGAGAAAGTTCAGCACTGCTGCTACTCTCCCTAGAAGTGGCCGTCCTGTAAAGATGACTGCAAGAGCACAGCGCAGACTGCTCAATGAGGTGAAGAAGAATCCTAGAGTGTCAGCTAAAGACTTACAAAAGTCACTGGCAAATGCTAACATCCCTGTTAGCGAATCTACAATACGTAAAACACTAAACAAGAATGGATTTCATGAGAGGATACCACAGAGGAAGCCACTGCTGTCCAAACAAAATATTGCTGCACGTTTACAGTTTGTACAAGAGCACCTGGATGTTCCACAGCAGTACTGGCAAAATATTCTGTGGACAGATGAAACCAAAGTTGAGTTGTTTGGAAGAAACACACAACACTATGTGTGGCGAAAAAGAGACACAGCACACCAACATCAAAACCTCATCCCAACTGTGAAGTATGGTGGTGGGGGCATCATGGTTTGGGGCTGCTTTGCTGCGTCAGGGCCTGGACGGATTGATATCATTGAAGGTATGCCTTCTGAAGTGGCCCAGTCAGAGTCCTGACCTCAACCCGATTGAGATGCTGTGGCATGACCTCAAGAAAGCGATTCACACCAGACATCCCAAGAATATTGCTGAACTGAAACAGTTCTGTAAAGAGGAATGGTCAAGAATTACTCCTGACCGTTGTGCACGTCTGATCTGCAACTACAGGAAACGTTTGGTTGAAGTTATTGCTGCCAAAGGAGGTTCAACCAGTTATTAAATCCAAGGGTTCACATACTTTTTTCACCTGCACTGTGAATGTTTACATGGTGTGTTCAATAAAAACATGGCAACATTTCATTTTTTGTGTGTTATTAGTTTAAGCAGACTGTGATTGTCTATTGTTGTGACTTAGATGATGATCAGATCAAATTTTATGACCAACTTGTGCAGAAATCCATATCATTCCAAAGGGTTCACATACTTTTTCTTGCAACTGTGTATATATATATATATATATATATATATATATATATATATATACATACACACACATATACTGTGTGTGTGTATATGTATATATATATATATATATATATATATTCTGTATATATGTCTATATACATGTGTAATCATGTGTTTATATGTGTATGTATGTGCATACATATTTACATACACATGTATACACATATATATATATATATATATATATATATATATATATATATATATATATATATATATATATATATATATATATATACAGTACATTGGAGCCCTTCCCAGTAATCCATTTTAACCTTTTTAAAACATTTTAACAATATTTAAATTATTGTACACTTGAGTGTAATAGTTTATTTTAATGTGTTTTGTGTATTTTTTTTAACCTTTACAGTTTAGTTCAAATCTGAAGTCACACTAAATATTTTAGCGCAGTTTTGGCTTTTGATTGAGCGCAAACGATATTGGTTATCAGGCCCGCGCTATCATTAGCACACCACTTGTAACTGAGCTCATAAATATTAAATGTATATAACCAGTAAAACACACAAAACAAAAAATTGCGCTAGCTGAAAATACAGTTATAGATATAAATAAATATAAAAGAAAATTAATTTCACTAAGTCACTAACTATAGATCTTTGGGGATGAGTTAACCCAATATAAAATCAAAGCATTCCAATCTCGAGTGTTTTGAAACAGTATAATAAAATATAATAAATAAAATAGGGAATTCTGTTATATATAAAGACACCTTATATATACTATGTTTTCAGTGAGTTAATAATTTGAGATAGTAAGTTATTTATTAAAGCATTAGAGTAATAAAGACAACCTCACTGATAACTACTTACTTTGTGGCTCAGGGAGTATAGGTAGAATACTTATATTGGTTATTTTTGCTTCCAATGGATAGCCCTCCCGTAATGTTGAATCGATGGTGCTGTTTCCACTTTCACTGAGCACTAAGGAGTGCTCAGACAACGAATACACTGGAACAATTTGGGAATTTGCTGTATATGTCCTCCGCACTAGGCTTTTATACTCATCAATATCTTACTCAGTACTGGCAGATCTCATGTAGCCCTTCCTGTCTACGCGTTTCATCCGACTTCAGTGGACTTTCTCAAGACACTGGGTACAGCTGATGATCAGTACTAAGTTATATATCGATGAGTATAAAAGCCAAGTTCAGAGGACATATACAGCAAATTCTTTAATAACAACGGAGGCGGATGTTGTGCGGAATTGCCACCCAGATCTGTATTACGGGTTGATTACAACCAAGGCTTAATGATTTTAATCTTCTTGTAAGTGCAATTGATTATGTGCTCGTTTTAAAGGTGTTAAAGTTTTACCTTGAGTCGTGGATGTGCTCTTCTGTTCTTTTTTCCAGTATATAACCAGTAATCTCATATATAAAGATGGATATATGGCCTTTAATCTCAAATTAAATAATTAACAAGAGATCCACATGTAGTTCACAGTAGATCCACATAGCGAAGCATATATTTACCAAGCCATACGCATGCCACTGGCTGGTAATCATGTATTAATTCATACACAGAGAAAACAAAAGCAGTAGTGCAAGGCAATATAATTTATAACATGTTTATAATAAAAGCTAAATATATTGCCTTCTTTCCCCCACTTCTGCTGAAAATGTATCTTGTACAGTCACATTTCTTCTTGACCTCTTTCACCATTTCTCATTTTCTTTCTCACTGCATCTTATTTCACTAGCTCCCTTTCTTCATCAACCCTTCACCATTCTCTCTTTGTCATTACTATCAAGTCAATTTGGAACTGGTTATTTGTGTCTGATTTGGGATTTTGGACTTAGATATGGATTGTTTTCTTGCCAGCAATTGGCTAAGTCCAAAATCCCAAATCAGACAAATATGTCTGCACAAGTTGGGAACAGACAACAAGTACTGTAGTCATTAGGAGATGGACAAAGAGTTTACACCTAAGCAAAAATATCAGGAAATATACCTGCTTAAGAAGGATTGTAACAAACCCAATATCACAGTGGTAAGTGGGTTTGCCATGATGATGTAGGTATAGAAGAAGATATGAAAAGAAAATAGGAGTGCGTGTTCTTTACAGGAAGGATACGCACATGTTGTTAGTGTCATGCCACTTACCTGCTAATAGTTCAAGAGAGGAAGATAGAAAGCAAGAGGGTACATGTCAATTACAGAAATCTAAACATTAAAGTAAAAGCTTTTATTAAAAGGTAGTTACTGGATTGTGATACTACCACAAAAAAAAAGGAAGCTACAGCTATATATATATATATATATATATATATATATATATATATAGACTCCTCTGGAGTCAATTAGTTCTCTGCCAGGGACAATAAAATAATATGCATACATTAATCAAAGCAACGGCCTGAGACAAGACAGCTCCAACAACTGATTCCGATACATGGATCTCAAGGATGTAGGGCCAATTCATATAATAGAAATGAGGACTGGAAAATAACCCTTTTTACTTTAAAAAATGCAGCGGAAGCTTCTTTTAGCCAATTTGCCTATGTTTAGTGAATAAGGTAAAGGTAATTATAGGTAAAATCTTATCAGGGTCCATTTGATTTTCATATCACGGTAGACTATAGGATAAAAGGGTCAACTTACAAAATGCGTGTATGTATATGGTGATTTTTTTTAAATCAATATATCAGCTAAATCTGGACTATCAAATCCATGCCTCAGAATCTACTTATGAACCTTTTCTTAAGATCCATCTACAAAAGCATCACAGTTTGTGTAATCACTTAATATGTGGAGCCATCTCAGTCTCCGATACAACCAAACTGGAGCCCAGCTGCAGTATGTAACTCATATAGGCAGACAAAAAAACTATGGAAATGGCAAGTTGTTTGAGTCTTTTTTTTCTTAACTTGTTTAAGATTGTGGAACAACTGAATGAAGCGTTTCTTCTATATCCACCCTCAGAGAACTCACAATGAGGGAGATTACAAGTTTTGCAGTACGGCTTTGCAGAATGGTCAACTCACCGGTGTTACAAGTCGCGCGTTGCGGCTTTAACGCGATTGTTATGGCCTATACAGCAACGATCCATTCCGCAATCAAAAAATAGAAGTTATGGATTTTGCGAAACAAAAATGTTTCTCAAAACTCATAAAAAATATGTTACAAAGTACGCTAATATCCATAAACTACACTATTAACCCCTAAACCGCCACCCCCAGCATTGCAAATATTAAAATAAACCTATTAACCCCTAAACCGCTGACCCACAACATTGCCAACACTAAATAAACTTATTAACCCCTAAACCGCTGACCCCCACATCGCTAACACTAAATAAACTTATTAACCTCTAAACGGCCGAACCCCCACACCGCGGCTCCCTAAATAAACCTATTAACCCCTAAACCACCAGCCCCCTACATTGCGGGGGTACCTTGCATTCCTATTGGATGACATTTTCAATCAGTTTATTATTTGTGATGTGGGGGTGCGGCGGATTAGGGATTAATAGCTTTATATAGGTGTTAGCGATGCGGGTTGCGGAGGATTAGGGGTTAATAGCTTTATATACTGTAGGTGTTAGCGATGTGGGTGCGGCAGATTAGGGGTTAATAGCTTTAGTTAGGTGCTAGCAATGCGGGGTTCGGTGGGTTAGGGGTTAACAGCTTTATTTAGTGTTGGCGATGTCGGGGGTGGTGGATTAGAAGTTATTAGACTAGGGGCTTAGGTTAGGGTGTAAGATTTAAACAAAACTTTCTTGTCTCCATAGACATCAGTGAACTGTATGCTCAGTCTAGTTGATAAATAATTGTCCAATAGTACATCAGATCTTAAAAAAGTTGGGATAATTTACAAGGTAACTGGAAGATACTTCATAGTTGAACCATTAATAAGCTGTAGAGGCAATGAGTTATGGGAAACATTTGAAGCAGGGCAAATCATGTGGCAGCTACCAGTTCCTCCAGAAAAATATATAGCCCTTGCTGGAAGAACCCACTATAATTACACACAGTAATAGCACAGATAAGGTTAATTGAATCACAGGATCTGAAAAATAAGGATGGAAAGCTTTACCTTTTAGCAAACACTAGAGCTTCTGCAGAAACATGCAAAAAAGCCTGCACTTTTCAGTTGGATAAATTACCTATGGTGTATACAGCCCCATAGGTTAATCCTCAAGCAGAGGATCATTAAAAATAACATAATGATAGCATACCCACTTTTATATGTTAATCTTACAGTAGTTTATTCTTACAGTAGTTTAGTCAAGCCCAGAAGAAATTGATATTTCAGAGGTGCACACTATTCAAAGTAATCATAGTGGACAAACACCTAAACAATGTCATGTGATCTTCCACCAGTCTTTTGCCAAAGTATATGACCAAGAGCAATCTCAGGAGTATTGTAAAGGGTTTTCATATAAAGGAAACATGGCAGTAAGAATGGGCAAGAGTCTCTGTAATATAACACTGTTAATCTTCAACAAATGATGAGCCCAAAACATCAGTTTGCCTTTAAGTAGATCAATGATAGCCCTCATCTTCATGAAGTCATAATTCTAAATATACAGGCAGAAATAAGTTCCTTAAGTGTAAAGAACATCACAGACAAATCCTCCTCTTAGCTCATGTGCATAGGATGTGTTTAGGGTTCTACAAGAGATACATGATGACACCACACACAGTGAGGAAGTGCCCAAAGGCAATGTCAAGGATCTTAGCAAAGAGAAAAACAACAGGACAGATGCTGTATTAAAGTAATGGGTGTGAGCCAATTTCTTTGCTACTTCAATGCCTCTATTTTAACCAGTTATTCTATTAATACAGTTACTTATCTTTATGCCTCTATGTCCTTCTCTACATTTGTTTCATTTTTTCACTGCATGTTTCCTTTCTTACAATCTTTGTTTCCATTACTTTAATGGTCTGTATTCTCTGTTTCACTACCATTTTCCTTCTCCTGCATTCTTGCCCTCTATCACCCATTAGTTCTTTCTCCCAGTTAATCATTTTCCTCTACTAATTTCACTTTCTCTCCCTCTATCTTAGTACTTTCTTTTTTTATTTCACTTTCGTCCCTTACGTTTTCTCATGCATCCCCTTCTATTCTGTCTCCTTTTCTTATATGTATCATCTTATCTTTCACTTATTTAGCCCCACTAATTTTATTTGTTATTTTCCACCCTTTTTCCTTACTTGTCCTTTCTTTATTCACCTATTTTTTCTAATCCCATTCTCTTACCCTTCTAATATCAATAATGTTTATATACTTTTTTTACTCTTCCTATTGTCTCAAATAATCATGTTACTTTCTCTGCCCCTTCTAATCAATTTTCACCTAGCCTACATCACCTTATTAAAGGGACAGTAAACCCCCAAATTTTCTTTATTGATTCAGATAGAGGGTACAATTTTAAACAACTTTCCAATTTACTTATATTATCTGATTTGCTTCATTCTTCAGATATCCTTTTTTGAAGAACTAGCAATGCACATGGGTGAGCCAATCACACAAGGCATCTATGTGCAGCTACCAATCAGCAGCTACTGAGCCTATCTAGATATGCTTTTCAGCAAATTATATCAAGGGAATGAAGCATATTAGATAATAGAAGTACATTAGAAAGTTGTTTAAAATTGTATGTTCTTTCTAAATAATGAAAGAAAAAATGTGGGTTTCATGTCCCTTTATTCTCTCTTTATTACTTGTCTAATAGTTTTATCTCCTCTTCTAATTTGTTTCACACTCCCTCTTTCTTTATCTCTAATGTCGCTAGATCTACTTTTTCCCCAGGGGATGCTCTTTCTACATAACAGTGTCATTATGTCCCATGGAAATCTGAAGTCTTCTAACTGTGTGGTGGACAGTCGCTTTGTTCTGAAGATCACTGATTATGGTCTTGCAAGCTTCCGTTGTTCTCTGGACTCTGAAGACTCACATGCTTTCTTTGCCAGTGAGTTGAGAATGGAATTATTAGGATAGGCTAAATACAGGGCATAACAGGCAATGCACAGTGGTGGGAGCAGATCTGTGAATAGAGAAAACCTTACATACGAACAAGACAAGAAGAGTGTAGAGGGGAGAACAGAGAGTGTGCAATGTAAAGCTTAAAGGACCATTGAATAGAGCAGAATTGAACAGTCAACAAATGCATAATGAAAAGGCAATGTAAAATCACTGGATTTCAAATGAGTAGTAGAATTGTTCTACCTTACAATGTATGCATATAAAAAGACTGCACATTTTGATAATGGAAGTAAATTGGAAAGTTGTTTTCTATTGGAATCATAAAAAGGTTAATTTTGACTTTAGTGTCTGACTGTAGTGATCATGAAGTGTAAAGGGGAGAAATTGCAAAGTAGAAGAGAAAGCTTCAGTTGAGGACATAATGGAGAGTTCAATGAGTAGGACAGGAAGTATGAATTAATGAGGGTCTTATAGTGAAGTGATGTCAGTATAAATGTAATAAGAAGGTGAAGCTTTGAGTTGGACAAGGAGAGTGCAGTAATAAGGTTAAGTAGAGACAGTATAAAGACAGCAGTGGGGAGAACTAAGATATTTCAGTGAGGAGCAATGGGAACATAAAGTAAGGATGGTGGAATGAGGACTGTGAGGATGGAAATATGATAGATGCTCCCTTATGGAAGGTTTTGTGACTGGACGAAAAAACTAAATGCAGAAGGAATGGTGTGAGGCTTTATAGAAAAGTATTAAGAGGTGTCTTCTGCTCTGTGTTGTAGAAAAACTATGGACAGCACCTGAGCTTCTGCGCATGGAGAATCCACCTCCCCAAGGCACACCGAAAGGAGACGTCTACAGCTTTGGAATAATTCTTCAGGAGGTTGCACTGCGCAATGGAGTCTTCTACTCTGACAATGTGGAATATAGTCCCAAAGGTTAGTCTGTGTTTCTTTGAAGGGGTTGAGGAATGTCTCTATCAATCTTTTTTTATCTTGTCTTTCACTTATTTTCTTACTTCTTATTTTGTTATTAGTTTGCCTCAGTCTTTGGTTGTCTGTAGCTCTCTCCCCCTTGATTTCCAATCTATAGATTTGTCTCCTTTAATAAAAGTCTTAAAAGCTCACCAGCTCAAGGGAAAGCTATCTTGCAGACCACAGAGGGAAAGCTCTCACTGAATTCTCTAAGAAAAGAGACTTCACCTGGGAGTTTCAGCAAGCTGTAGCTGTCTCACATACAGCTAGATTACAAGTTATGCGCTATAGAGAAATTAACGCTGCCATTACAAGTTTTCAAACAGCCGGATTGTGCGTGCGATATGGTGGTTTTAAGCTCCATACCATACACAATTTAAGATCTGTTTTGACGTGCTCGTGCACGCTTTCTCCATAGACATCAATGGGGAGAAGGTGTCAGAAAAAAACACCTGAAGCGCGGAATGAAAAGCTCCGTAACGCAGCCTCATTGATGTCTACTGTATGGGGAAAAAAAAGTTACGTTTAAATTTAACACCCTAACATAAACCTCACGTCTAAACACCCCTAATCTGCCGCCCCCAACATTGCCAACACCTAAATAAATCTATTAACCCATAATCTGCCGCTCCCGATATCGCCGCCAATATACTAAAGTTATTTACCCCTATTCCCCACACCCAACATCGCCCACACTATAATAAATATATTAACCCCTATTCCGCCGCTCCCCGACATCGCCACCACTAAATAAAGTTATTAACCCCTAAACCTCTGGCCTCCCACATCACTACCACTAAATAAACCTATTAACCCCTAAACCACCAACTAATTAAAGTTATTAACCTCTAAACCTCTGGCCTCCCACATCACTACCACTAAATAAACCTATTAACCCCTAAACCGCCAACATAATTAAAATAGAGCTAAATTACATTTACAGTTATTAACTAAATAATACCTATTTAAAACTAAATACATACTTACCTGTGAAATAAAACCTAAGCTAGCTACAATATAACTAATAGTTATATTGTAGCTAGCTTAGGTTTTATTTTTATTTCACAGGTAAGTTTGCATTTAGTTTAACTAGGTAGACTAGTTAGTAAATAGTTATTAACTATTTACTAACTACCTAGTTAAAATAAATACAAATTTACCTGTGAAATAAAACCTAAGCTGCCTTACACTAACACCTACCATTACAAAAAATATAATTTTTTTCCTATTCTAATACCCTTTAAAAAAAAAAACACCCCAAAATAAAAAAAACTAATCTAGAATAAACTACCAAGGGCCCTTAAAAGGGTCTTTTGTGGGCCCTTAAAAGGGCCTTTTGTAGGGCATTGCCCCAAAGTTAACGGCTCTTTTGCTTCAAAACAAAACAAACACCCCCTAACAGTATACAACCCCCTATCCCCCAAATCCACAGAATAAAAATAAAGTAAAACCTAATCTACCCATTGCCCTTAAAAGGGCATTTAGCTTGTTTATGAAAGGCCCAAGCCCTAATCTAAAAATAAAAACCCACCCTAAAACAAAAAAATACATTACACAAAATAACAAATTATCAAAAATAATAAAGATTATTCCTATTCTAATACCCATATTAAAAAAAAAAAAAAAAAACACCAAAATAAAAAACCTAATGTAGAATAAACTACCAATAGCCCTTAAAAGGGCCTTTTGTAGAACATTGCCCTAAGTTAAACAGCTATTTTACCTGAAAAAAATACAAAGACCCACTAACATTACAAACCTCCACCCCCCCAAACCCACAAAAAAAAAAACTATCTAAAAAACCTAAGCTACCCATTGCCCTGAAAAGGGCATTTGTATGGGCATTTAGCTTGTTTATGAATAGCCCAAACCCTAAACTAAAAAAAAACAACTTAAAAAACCCCACGAAGATCCACTTACAGTTTTTGAAGTCTCGCTTGAACTATCTTCATCCAGGCGGCTAAGTCCTCATCCAGGCGACGAGAAGTGAGAAGTCTTCATTCAGACGGTCTCTTCTATCTTCATCCAGGCAGCATCTTCTATCTTCATCCCGGCGGCGCGGAACGGGTCCATCCTGAAGACATCCGGCGCGGAGCATCCTCTTCATACAGTCGCCGCCATATACTGAATCTTCAATGCAAGGTATGCAATTCAAAATCGCGTCCCTTGCATTCCTTTTGGCTGATTTGATTTTGGAAATTAAAATCAGCCAATAGGATGAGAGCTACTGAAATCATATTGGCTGTTCAAATCAGCCAATAGGATGAGAGCTTCTGAAATTCTATTGGCTGTTCAAATCATAGTGATATTTTTTAAGGGTTTTCTGGGTGTTTTTTTTTAGTTTAGGGTTTGGGCTATTCGTAAACAAGCTAAATTCCCTTTTTAAGGGCAATGCCCATACAAATGCCCTTTTCAGGGCAATGGGTAGCTTAGGTTTTTGTTAGAGTTAGGTTTTTTTATTTTGAGGGGTTGGTTGAGTGGTGGGTTTTACTGTTGGGGGGGTCTTTGTATTTTTTTCTCAGGTAAAAGAGCTGTTTAACTTAGGGCAATGCCTTACAAAAGGCTCCTTTAAGGGCTATTGGTAGTTTTTTGTAGACTAGGGTTTTTTATTTTGGGGGGGCTTTTTATTTTGATAGGGCTACTAGATTAGGTGTAATTCTTTTTTATTTTTGATAATTTAGTTTGTTATTTTTCGTAATTTAGTCTTTTTTATTTTTGTAATTAGATAGTTTGTAACTTTTATAGTAGTGTTAGGATTTTTTTTATGTGTAATATAGTTTATTTAATTGGTAGTGAGTTTTTTTTTTAATTTGATATGTAAGTTTTAATTTAATTTAAGATAGGGAAATTGTAATTTTAATATAAAGTTGGGGGGGCGATAGGTTTAGGGGTTACTAGTTTAAATGAGTTTATTGCGATGTGGGGGGCTTTCGGTTTAGGGTTTAATATGTTTATTTAGTATATTTAGTTGTGGGGGGCTTTCAGTTTAGGGGTTAATAGGTTTATTATAGTGGCGGCGGAATTAGGGGTTAATAACTTTAGTATAGTGGGGGCGATATTGGCGGATGGCAGATAAGGGGTTAATAATATTTAAATAGCGTTTGCGATGCGGGAGGGCGGCAGTTTAGGGGTTAATAACTTTAATATAGTGGCGCGATGTCGGTGAGCGGCGAAATAGGGGTTAATACATTTTATTAGTGGCAGCGATGTTGGGAGCGATGTTAATACGTTTATTATATTGTTTGCGATGCCGGAGGGCCTCGGTTTAGGGGTTAATAGGTAGTTTATGGGTGTTAGTGCACTTTGTGACAGTTTAGTTATGATTTTTATGTAACAGTTTTGTAGCTTAAAACTCATAACTACTGCTTTTAGATTGCGGAAACGGATCTTGTCGGAATAGGCTGCAACACAAGCTTTTTAGCCTCACCGCAAAACAGTAATGGCTGCGTTATGGAAGCTAGTCAATACTGTTAAGAATGGGCTCAGATGCTCCTATAGGAGGAGCCCAACATTGGGTAATCTCCTGGCTCCTACGCTATTGAAAAATAATACTGAGAGTCAATCATCCTGGCTAAGGCATACTGGCATGTTCAAATGTGGTCGGCGCAAGTGTAAACCTTGTGAGTACGTTCATGTGACACGGAATTTTTCCAGTATTGTCACTAATAAGAGGTATGATATTGGTACCTGTATGAACTGTACCACTGAATATGCCATTTACCTTATTGAATGTTCACACTGTAAACTACAGTATGTAGGTCTCACCTCACGGGACCTTAATACCCGGATACGGGAACACCTATCGTCATTTAAAATCAACAAGGCCAGTACTCCAATAGTACAACACTTTGGCTCTTTTCATAATAACGATCTGAGATATTTCTCATGGTGTGCTATAGAAAAAGTCCTTAGGCCCCCTAGGGGTGGTGATATAGATACAATATTGGCTAGAAGGGAAGCATATTGGATATTTACCCTTGAAAGCAGACTACCTAAAGGTCTGAACTCCAGATTTGATATCATTAATCACTGGGAATAATATTCTGCCAATATTGGCTCTGTACACTAATGATTGTATTTATCTTCTAATAGCTCACATGTCAGTATCTATATATATATATAGCATAGGAGCCCTCCTGATACCTATACATCCCCTTTATTGCATACGACGATATACATCTTGTGCATCTTTCACTTGTATTATGATTCTTCCTTTAATGAAATCCCTTCAAGCATTCATGGTGTTTATTTCACCACATAAAATTGCTCATTATGCCCTTTCTAACTTACCAAGTATTTATTCATTTATTTAGTTTACTACTTTATCTATAAATCATTTTAAATAATGTAGTAGCTATAAAAATCTCCCTGGTGCTACATCTTTAATATCTTAAACATTATTTTTATATAATTTCACATTAGGATTGTGACTGTCATTTAATTATACTAATATGTTTATTCATATGCATTTCTATTTACAATGGTTGTTTATTGTGTATAGCACATATGCTGGCCACTGAGATAATGAAGTGTCAATTAGGATTAACTGCTGTATATGTTAATTTATGTCCTATTGGCTAGAGTCTATGGGGGTAGTTCCTGTTTTAACCAATTATATTAGCCCATGGGGTTTTTAAACAGGTGTGTGGGGTAGCATGTCAGGCTGTGACTACGGAATCTTTTTCCGAAACACGTATGCCTGTGTGCTGCGCCCACGTCTGAATCTAAGTACATTTGCTGTGTTGTCTCTTCATTTTTTAACTTTGCCCAATAAAGTTTAAATGATTTTATCTACAAGTAAGATGGATGTCGGTGTCTCCTTTTCTATTTGCGTTATGGAAGTCCCATAAAAAAAACTTAATTTTTACGAGTGCGGGACTGACGTTGCGTTACAGGCTAAAATGCTTGCGGTACAGCTATACCGACAAGACTTGTAATGGCTGCGATGCTGTTTCCATCTTAATATGGGAAGAGTCCACAGCTGCATTCCTTACTTGTAGGGAAATACTGAACCTGGCCACCAGGAGGAGGCAAAGACACCCCAGCCAAAGGCTTAAATACCTCCCCACTTCCTCATAACCCCAGCCATTCTTTACCTTTCATCACAGGAGGTTAGCAGAGAAGTGTTAGAAGATTTCGGAGAAGTCTCTTATGGAGGGTAGTACTCTTCGAGACAGGACTGGAGTTTTAAGTAGTCCTGTCAGCCTCTCAGTGAGAGCATGGATGAAAGTTAGAGTCTGGAGATGCAGGGAGAGTCTTTCTGCGAAACCATCCCGACTCATATTAACAGCTCCATAGGCAATCAGCGTTGACGAGTTTCGCTGCCCGCTTTCTTCACTCAAGTCCATGTCAGAAGCGATGCTACTATCTGTCACACTTGAAGGCCGTGTTCCTGTTCCACGGCGTAGATTCTGGTAACATCATTTCATTTTTTATACATGTATGATAACGCAAGAAGACAGGGTCACAGTGTGACTCATTTTATCTGCATAGAATCAAGGGTTAATATCTCCTTCTTGGGATTATTGAGCAAGGGGGAATAATCTTATATGTTTATTTAATTTTATGCTGCTTTTATGTGTTAGATGTTATGGGCTCATAGGCTGTTATGGAATATACAGGTTTCACTTTCACTTTAAGAGCCATGCAGCTTACAAGCTTGGCGTGCTTTCTCATAGCAGGGACGGTCCTGTATTGTGCACCATGTGATTCATTCCCTTTTTCCTGACCGGGTGTCTATCAGAGAGGAGTCATAAATCTCTGTACTGTCTGGGTCATAGGAGGTGGTGAGTGCCCCAGCCATTGGGGTATAAGGGTGCCGTTTTTTTTAATAAAATAAGATGTTTTATTTCTCTAGTTCTCCTGTTATTGCGCTAGCGATGGAGGATTCTGTTACTTTAGAGGGTACTCCCTCTATTCCTAATGAGTAATTCCTGTTTTATATGGTGAGGAGGCCTTAGTTCCGCCCTCTTAATTATGTTCCATATGCCTTGATAATGTGATAATATCAAACATGTTTGATAGAACGGAGCCGTCCACCGCTGAGGAGTTGTCGTCCAGTGAGGTGCGTACCCTACATTCTTATATCTCTACACGTTTTTTTCCGTAGCATTGCTAATCCTCCATCTGGAGGGGGCCTTTTTTCACCAGACGTTACTGCGCAGTTCAGACGGCGGTGACTGCGGCCTTTAATGCTTTACCTTGCCCTGCTAAGCGCAAGCAAAAGGTTACATATTGTACTTTCCAGAGTACATCAGATAATTTATTGGATTTAAATGAGGGTTATCTGAAGATGATGTTCTTTATGTGACTTCAGAGTATGAACATTCTGGGTCGGAGTCTGCTGCCTCTAAACCTCCGGCTGCGGAGTACCCAGACTTTAGTTTAGGAATTTGCGCTTTCTTCTAAAGGAAGTTTTTGGTGAATTCAGAGGTCCCAGAGGCCAAAATGCCTGATGAACCTTTCATTTTTAAATTGGATAGAGTTTGAGGACAGGGTGGTACCTTATCCTTCCCTGCTCCTTTTAGATGGCGAACATTATTATGAATGAATGGGACAGGATTGGATTCCTTTCCCCCTCATCTCCCTTTAACAAATTGTCCCCAGTCCTGGACTCTCAATGGAGTTGTGTCCCTAAATGGGATGGCGTTATCTTCACCCTTGCTAAACGTACTACTATCCCGCTTGAGGATAGTTCTTAGTTTGAAAAGCCCATGGATAAAAGATGCAAACTCTCTTAAGAAGGATGTTTCAACATACGGGATATTTGTTTAAACCGGCGGCGGTTGTTGCCGCGGTTACGGAGAAACTACCTTCAGACGTGACTCCTTATAGGATTGATCGGGGTGGAGGGTCCCCTCGATGTTACTCAGAAAAGCTTTACGGCCTTGAGGGTTGTTAATTCTTTTATCTGTGCTGCTATTAGGCAGTTTATTCGCTTGAAATATAACTTCTAAGTCTAGACTTTTTTCCTCCCTTTAAGGGAATGATTTTGTCTGGTCCAGGCCTGGACTCAATTATCTCCACGGTCTCAGGGGGCAAGGGTGCCCTCCTACCGCAAGAGTATATGAACTAATCTAAGGGATGATTTTCATTCTTTTCGTTCTGATAGCCCATGTCAGCAGTCCTCCGCTAAGCCAGAGCAAACCAAGAGCCCTTGGAAGCTGGCTCAGTCCTGGAATAAATCCAAGCAGAGCAAGAAGCCCGCTGAGTCGACGTCGCCATGAATGGGTGGTCCCCGGTCCTCTTCTGGATTGTGTAGGGGGGCAGTATGTCACTCTTTTCAGTCGCTTGGTTCAGGGACGTGCAGGATCCATGGGTCCTGGAGGTCATAGCTCAGGGTTACAAGATAGGTTTAAGTCTCAGCCACCCAAGGGCAGATTCCTCCTGTCTTCCTGACCAGAAAGGAGGGAAGCCTTTTTGGGGTGTGTACGGGATCTGTCCTCTAGGAGTTATTGTCCCGGTGCCTATCGCAATGAGAGGGTTGGGATACTATTTAAACCTTTCGTGGTCCCTAAGAACGAGGGAACTTTCTGTCCGATTCTGGACCTAAAGTGCTTAAGCAGGTTTTTAAATGTCCCCTCGTTTAAGATGGAGACAATAAGGTCCACTGTTCCCCTCATTTGAGAGGGGTAGTTCATGACCACGATAGATCTGAAGGATGCTCCCTTCACATACCAATCCTCAAGGACCACTTCCAGTTACTAAGGTTTGCATTCCTGGACCAGCACTTCCAGTTTATTGCCCTTCCGTTTGGTCTAGCTTAAGAAATTTTTTGAAGAGTGGACCATTTAGAATATCTCCTCTGTCTTCTTCGGTCCCATGGATGACAGATAAGCTAGAGAAAGTTCTCCTGTATCAAGTACCAGGGTAGAATCTCGGGTACTATATTAGTCTCCATAGACATGAGAATATTTCTAACAGACCAGAGATATTGCAAGCTAGCTTCACCATGTCTTGCCCTCCAGATCTCCTTAAGGCCATCTGTGGCTCGGTGTATGGAGGTAATTGGTCTCATGGTGTCCAGCTTGGACATCATTTCCTTTGCCAGGTTTCACCTCAGACTGCTGCAACTGTGCATGCTGAACTAGTGAAACTTCGATCATTCGGATCTGTCTCAACAGATTTCTCTGGACAACCAATCGGGAGAATCGCTCTATTTGTGGTTTTGTCCAGATCACTTGTCCTGAGGGACGTCTGTCCATCCTGGGTGATTGTGACTATGGTTGCGAGTCTGTCAGGATTGGGAGCTGTTTGGGGTGCCAGGAAGGCACAGGGCCTCTGGTCTCAGGAGGTAAAGCTCCCTCCTGATCTCATTTTGGATCTTCTGGCAATATACAATGCTCTGAAGGCCTGGATTCTGCTGGGTTCGTCCCAGTTAATCAGATCCAATCAGATCCAATCAAGACGAGAAGTTCCCTAATGTTGAGGGAAGTATCTCAAATTCTGGTTTAGGGGAGACCCCCTGTAGGGGTTGAGGTACAGGGATCCTCAGGCAGAGCTAACAGATGCATTAGCGGGGCCTTGGAGGTTCAATCTGATTTATCCTTTCCCACCGTTACTATTATTTCCTAGTGTGGTGGCTCGAGTCAAGCAGGCGTTAGTGATACTGACCGCTCCGTCTTGGCCGCGATGGATATGGTTCACAGATTTAGTGGGGATGTCATCATCACCTCCGTGGAAGTTACCTTGCCGTAGAGATCTGCTGACCAAGGTCTCTTTGTTAATCAATGTCTAGATTCTCTGAGGCTGACTGTGTGGAGATTGAACGCTTAGTCCTAGCCAAGAAAGGGTTTTCTGAGAGTTATTTTTACTCTCATTGAAGCTTGAAAGCTGGTTGCTCGTCGCATCTATCATAAGGTGTGGATGACCTATTTATTCTGTTCTCCAGTATGAACTGGAGAAGGGCTTTTCTGCTGAGTCTCCTGATGAGACAGTTTTCGGCCATGTCTGTGTTACTGCACAAGAGGTTTGCAGAGCTTCGTTTGTGCCTTGAAATTTCTATCTTCACGCCACGAAGGATTTTAGACAAACCTCTTTCTCTGTTAGTTCACTTTTCCTGGAAGCATAGGGGTCAGAGGGCCTTTTCGACTTCCTTATTTTTTTGTCTGAGGAGTGTCATCCGTTTAGCATAGAAACGGCAGGACATAAGCCTCCCCGAGAGCAGTAGTTTGCTCTTGGGCCTTCAAAAATGAGGCCTCAATGGATCAGATTTGTAAGGCGGCTATCTGGTTCTCCTTTCATACATTTTTCCAAAATTTTTACAAGTTTGATGTTTTTGCTTTTGCTGAAGCAGCCTTCGGGAGAAAGGTTTTGCAGGCTGTGGTGCCCTCAGATTAGGGTCTGCTTCTTTTTTTTCCCTCCTGTTAGCATTCCGTGTACTCTAGAGCTTGGGTATATGTTTCCCACAAGTAAGGAATGCAGCTGTGGACTCTTCCCATATTAAGATGGAAAACATAAATTATGCTTACCTGATAATTTCATTTCCATCTATATGGGAAGAGTCCGCAGGTCCTGCCCGTGTTCTCCGATGGGCGGCTCTAAATTTGAATTTTTTTCTTCTGGCACCTTTTTACCCTGATATTTCTCCTACTGTTCTTTGTTCCCTCGGCAGAATGACTGGGGTTATGAGGAAGTGGGGGAGGTATTTAAGCCTTTGGCTGTGGTGTCTTTGCTTCCTCCTTGTGGCCAGGTTCAGTATTTCAGTGTTAAAACACGAACGCAAAACTCATAATCTAGGTGATAGAAAGTAATAATGATTGCTGGGGGCCGAATTATTATGCTCTGAATGGAGCTTGATGCCCCAGGTTCTGTGCGAGCCTTCAGGCTCTCCGGAAACAGCAGTTATGAAGCAGCAGTCTAAAGACCGCTGCTCCATAAATTGTCCGCCTGCTCTGAGGCTGCGGAGATCAATCCGCCCGATCCTATACGATCGGACTGATTGACACCCCCTGCTACCGGCCAATTGGCCACGAACCAGCAGGGGGGCCGAATGGCACAAGCAGTTCACAAGAACTGCTTGTGCAATGATAAATGCTGACAGCGTATGCTGTTGGCATTTATCAATGTGCGGCGGACATGATACTCTACATGGTATCATGTCCACTCGCAATTTCATAAATCGGCCTCTTGGAGTGCAGAGCTGGGGAGTGCATAGTTAACATGGAAGCACCTAGAACAGATAAAAATAATCTCTGTTTGAAGGCAGCAACTACAGATAAAATTGCAATATTCACTGTGCTATTTAACTTGTGTTCATTTATATTCATGCTTTTACATTCATTTTTTTCTATTTATTCTTATTTTATTATCTCATAAATCAACTTTGACCCTTCTCTGCCCCCTTCAATTTCTGCTCTCTCTCTCTCTCCTTCTCTCTCTCTCCTTCTCTCTGTCTCCCATCACTGTCTCCCCCTTTTTGTTGATTACTAGTTTTCTCATCTTCTTTCTCTTTCCTATCACTAACTCATGTACTGTTCCCCCTTCTCCCTATTTGTTGATTTTTAGTTCTCTCAACTTCTCTCTGTTTCCCATCACTAACTTATGTACTGTTCCCACTTCTCTCCCTTTTTGTTGAATTCTAGTTCTCTTATCTTCTCTCTGTTTCCTATCACTAACTCATGTACTGTTCCCACTTCTCTCCCTATTTGTTGATTTATCATGCTCCGTATGAAGCTTGATGCCCCTTGCTGGTCCATAACTTGTCTGCCTGCTCTGAGGCGGCGGACAGAAATCAACCTGATCCAATACGATCAGGTTGATTGACACCCCCACGAATCTGCAGAGGGTGGCATTGCACCAGCAGTTAACCAGAATCATGTCCACTCGCACGTGATAAATATGCCCCCATGTCTCTCTCCTTTTTTTCTCCCATTACAATTTCTTGGTTTACTGTTCTCCCCACTTTCCCCTATTTGTTGATTTCTAGTCTCTCTCCTATTTTTCTCTCATCACTATTTCTTGGTGTTGCATAGATCGATTTCTAGTCCCTTCTTTATTCACTTCATACAGCTCTCCCATTTCATTCTCCGAAGACCCCCGGTATCTCCCTTGGTCTTCTGTCTAACCTCTTTATTCTCAATCTCTATGGTGTCTCAACTCCATTAGTGATCTCCTAGCTGTCCCTTTATACTTTTTCTCTCATATATATTTTTTCTTTGGTAATTTCCTGCATTTTCTAACTTTTTGTTTATTAAATAGCACTCTATTAGTTTATCTTCCTTTATTTCTTTTTCTTTCATATATTTTCTATCAAATCTCTCAACTCTATTGTCATTTTTTTTCATACCCTCTCTCTCTTTCACTCTATCTCTCAATTCCCTTTCTATGATTCTTCCTAGAAATAATTGAACGGGTCAAAAGCCATGAGAAGCCAAGTTTTAGACCTTCCACCAACTTGTACTGTCACATCCAGGAGGTAGGGCAGCTAATGCAAAAATGCTGGAGTGAAGACCCACTGGAGAGGCCAGACTTCAACCAAATAAAAGTGCTGCTACGCAAATTCAACAGGTGAGGATTTGAAAATAGTGTTATACACAGTAACCTTAGCCTTCCCATTTTCCAATGATAGTTTCTATTTCCCTTCTGATTACACTTACCATAACACACCTTAGCACTTGTCCTTATGATGATGACAAGGCAGGCTAGTGTACATGCTAACTTACAGTGACCAGTACCCTAGTCTCTTTTTTACTCTAGTACACTCTTTCTCCTGTTAAGTGTAGTCAGTCCACGGGTCATCCATTACTTATGGGATATTAACTCCTCCCCAACAGGAAGTGCAAGAGGATCACCCAAGCAGAGCTGCTATATAGCTCCTCCCCTCTACGTCACACCCAGTCATTCTCTTGCACCCAACTAATAGATAGGATGTGTGAGAGGACTGTGGTGATTAAACTTAGTTTTTATATCTTCAATCAAAAGTTTGTTATTTTAAAATGGCACCGGAGTGTGTTGTTTTTCTTCTCAGGCAGAATTTGAAGAAGAATCTACCTGAGTTTTTCTTGTATGATCTTAGCGGACGTAACTAAGATCCATTTGCTGTTCTCGGCCATTCTGAGGAGTAAGGTAACTTCAGATCAGGGGACAGCGGGCAGGTTCACCTGCAAAGAGGTATGTTGCAGTATATTATTTTCTAAGGAATGGAATTGACTGAGAAAATACTGCTAATACCGATATAATGTAAGTACAGCCTTAAATGCAGTAGTAGCAACTGGTATCAGGCTGATATGTATGTATGTTTACACTTAAGTATTTCTGGGGAATGGCACTTCACTGGGAAAATACTATATGCATATAACTTTTAGCCTAACTTGCAGTGTGAACGACTAGCAGCAGGCTTTTAATGACATTTCATAAATTAGATTTTAAACGTTTGCTGGCATGTTAAATCGTTTAATTATCTGAGGTACTTGGTGAAAAATTGTTTTGGGCATTATTTTCCACATGGCTGTCGTTTGTTTTAAATTAAAACAGTTTACTGAGCTTCCCTCACTGTTGTATTGTGAGTGGGAGGGGCCTATTTTGGCGCTTTTACTACGCATCAGAAATTCAGTCACAGTCTGCCTTTTTCTCCCTGCATGATCCAGGACGTCTCCACAGAGCTCATGGGTCTTCAAAACTAGTTTTGAGGGAGGTAATCACTCACAGCAGACCTGTGAGACTGTGCTTTGACTGTGATAAAAACGCTTATATTAGGGGCGGAGCGAACGGCCGACTAAGATGGCCGCATTCCACTAAGGCTCTTGACACAAGCTGGGTGTTAAGAACAAATTTCTCTCACTATACAACCCTTCTACTACTGTCGACTACACAGCCATGTACTTAAACGTATGAGGAACACAAAACTCCCTTTCTCCAGTCTGACAGTTACTCGCCCAGCTGGGAGACGAGGTAGTAAACAGTGTGAGGTTGGAGCACTGTGAGGTGTGACGCAGCATCAAACCGAACGGCTCCTGCAGTGCCATCAACTAAAGCCTGTTCACATCGGAAAAGACTGCCTCTATAAACAACTTACTCCCACAGCGGGTAAGCAAATAACACACTACCACTCTGCTGCACCCGATCCCTTTCATTATCATACACCGGAGGGCCGGGGACCCGCTCCGGTGTGTATAACACCTCACATAAGCGCTCCTGACAAGCACCTCTCTAAGGCACAAACAGCTGCTAAAACCAAACTGACAGTTAACACAAGCACCGGAGGGTCGGGGCTCCGCTCCGGTGCTCACAAATTAATACCCACGCTGCCTGGAGTCATCTGTGCATGAAGCCCATTACTATTTACAGCTTTTAGTAAACAGATAGGTGAAGTGACTACGCACCTTAGCAACTACAAAACCAGTGGGTATTGATTGATTTTACCTGCAGCCACAAGATCTGGAATAGGTGTACGGACCACTACTAAACTAAAATTTAACATTTGCAGCATTGGCAACCATCCCACTCTATTGATCTAGAGACTCTATACCAGTAACTGGGGACACTGTACTGTAACGTTTCCTCACTGCCTTAAGTGATCTCATTCTGGGGGTGATTTTCTTTTGCACTTTCTCCTCCCTCTGCCTAGCATTATATGTTGCTACCCCTCTCTGGACAGCGTTTTTGAAGCACCTTATAGAGTAGCAAAACACCTACTGTTTTTATTCGGTGACTCTGAGAACCATTCACTAGCCCCTGGGACATATCCATAATACCCCACTCTTCCTCCCATTTCCCGCTGTCTGACGTAACAGCGGGTCATATCCTCTTCCCCTTTTCCGGCATCGCCCTGTGAGGGTACTTTCCCTGGAGAGTGGGGCAAAAACTCATCATAACCCATCCATAATATATATACAACTCCTAAGGATACTGATTCCCATCACCCTGCTTAACCTACCGTTGCCCTGCTAAAATGTCACAAAGGAAAGGAGCAAAGACTGACAAGCAACACAAGACATCTCAGAAATCCCAAGAAGGGATGAGCGCCTTTTTCAGACAAGCGGACAAAACTAAACAAAAATTGGGGCCCTCCCTTACACCACCCAACAACACAGATGAAACGGAGGGTGATTCTGATGCCTCAAGAAGCCCATCTCCTAATATTCCTGCTGTTAGAGATGAACCTCCTATCACCTTTAAAGCTATGGAGAATCTGATCGACCAAGTCAAATCGTGTATAAAAACCGAATGTGCAGATCTCAAAAAAGAGATTGGTGATCTGGGCCGAAGAGTGGACTCCCTGGAAGAACATGAGTATGTCCTTTCTCAAAAATTGGCGGACCTGTCATCTAAAGTGAAACAACAACAACAGCATTCCATAGACTTGGAAGACAAGTTAGATGACCTGGAAAACCGCACCAGACGTAACAACTTACGGTTTAGGGGAATCCCAGAGTCTATACAAAGCAATGATATTCAAGACTTCTTACGGGGCCTTTTCGCTGAGATGACTGGATCTGCTGATGGTGATCAATCAAATATCATTTTAGACAGGGCACATAGGGCACTTCGCCCAAAACCAGCCACTGACGCACCACCAAGAGATATTATTGCCCGCTTCCAAAACTATCAACAACGTGAGGAGATCTACAACTTAGCTCGCAACCAGCAGGCTGTGGTCTTTCAAAATGTTCATATACAGATATTTCAGGATTTGTCTGCAAGGACTTTGCAAAAAAGAAGAGATTTCTCGTCCTTGACCTTGCACCTGAGACAACTGAAAATCCCCTATAGATGGGGATTCCCCACCTCAGTCATCGCCACTAAAAATGGAAGCCGATTTGATTGCAGATCACTGTCTGACATAGAAGGGTTCTGCTTAGCTTTAGGCATCCCAGCTCCTACCATAGAAACCAGACAGCAACCACGCAAATCTCCCCCGGACCAGCTATCCCCGAAACCACAGAGAAGACCCCTACCAGACAACTTAGCCAGCCAATCCAAGCGGAGACAGCTAACTTCAGCGGATGGAGATCTACAACAACCTGGGTGAATTTGGTGAATTTTCCCCTTTTATTTTTAGCCCTCTCTTTACCTGCGACAATTGTTTGTCGAATTTATTCTGAATACATTGACTTGCCTCACTCTGTGTACTCTCTGCCGAACTACAAAGTTCTTACGAAGATGCAAAGGAACGCGGCAAGTATAATAGTTACTGTTGTAGAAATGTTATGAACATACTCGCTAATTATGTTAGCCAATGACTTTGAGATGACTCGTTCCCTGATACAAGTTTAGGTTGAGATCAGTTTAACTACCAGAATGCGATGCTAGTTTCCCTATAGCACTTACTAAACGATTGCAGTCCAGTGTTCATAACTATTGTTTATTGAGAATATTCTTGTTATCAAGTTGATGTCACTGTGTTTTCTTTGTTTGTACCAAACACAAAATATTGAGGTAATATGTTCACATACATAACCTATAGCTGTAACTAGTTTGATATAATATAGATGTACCGCAGCACCCATAGCTCCCATTATGGGACTAACCTCTACTGCTTGTTCTTTCTATATAATTAGTCTAGCCCGCTATGTGTAGAACTCTGAAACTGTTTAGACATGTCTTGGGTGCAGAGTAGTGGATCTCTGATCCGAGCCGTCCAATCAAGATGTTTTGAGATTTTTTCTCTTTAACATCGGCCCTGTCCTTTTTCTCCGGGCTCTGGACGGAGCGGACCGGACTCATAGGAATCAACCTAAGAATGTATTTATTTATTATTATTTTTCTTTGCCTCTATTGTCTGTTAAACCCCACGTATTGTTTGTCACTACCTCTGATATGTTGAATGTCCGAAAGTTTTCAGCAAACTATAATGAAGATCATCTGGAGACCCTTGCAATGCTTATTACATAGTTCCTAAAATTTAAGGTTGTATAACAAAACTTGAACTTGTGTGAACACCCGGCTTGTTAATTTGCCCCAACTGCTCTTATACTTGTTGTTATCTTTTGTTGAATTCCTTTTTCTCTCGTACGTTTTCTCAACCTAATACTACTTCCCTCTTAATATTTTTCGGTCCCAGTTCATTAGGAACTGACATATATTCTCTGTGCATTTCTACCTTTTCTTTTTCTTTTCCTCTTTCTCTGCCCTACCCCTCCCTAGCCTTTCCCTCCACCAGTATCAATTGGTCCCCCTCTGGGACCTGAACTGAATATCCCTGCCCACACATCTCTTACATAGAGAACAATACCTTGCCGTTTACTTTTTCTGAACTCCCTACACTTAGTGATGAGCGCGTTAACAATAGCTACCCAAAATGTGAAGGGGTTCCTTTCTGCAGAAAAGCGTTCCATAGCATTTCATGACTTCCATAAAAGGAACATAGATTTTATTATGATTCAAGAGACCCATTTTAAAAAACGTAATGAACCGAAATTAGCTACACGATACTATGACAAACACTTTTTTAGCTCTGGTCCCGACAGGAAAAACGGTGTCTGCATCTCCATCAGGAGAAATGTTCCTTTTGAACTTTTGCAGAAATACTCTGATTTAGAGGGTAGGATTCTGATCCTGATTGGGTTATGTTATGGTCGCCCGATCACTGTGGCTAACATATACGCACCAAATAGACCTACACCTTCCTTCTTTAAACCTGTGACTAATAGAATACTCGACATCGCCAAAGGCCCTATTGTGTTGGGTGGTGACTTTAACTTTACGATGACCCCTGTTCTTGATAACTCACAGGGCACATCATATCTTAGCAATAAGATGCGGAAAACTAATTGCGCCACACTGCACTCAATCTCCTTATTCGACACTTGGAGGATAGCTCACCCTACGCAGAAGGACTTCACTTTTTTCTCACACCCTAAACATACATACTCACGCTTAGATTACCTAATGTGTGACCAGTCGCTTCTCACTGACCTGACCCAATCTAACATTCTGCACACACCTTGGTCGGATCATAGCATGGTCCTGTCCGCTTTCCACTGGTCTGCTAGGCCTAGGAAGTCTTTTAGTTGGAGACTCAACGACGCTATTTTAACGTACCCAGAAACACTAGAAGACCTGACTAAGGCGACCGACGAATATTTCTCAATAAATAAACCAGACGACACGTCCACTGTGAATAATTGGGAGGCATACAAATGTTACATTAGGGGGTATTTAATCAAACATGCTGCCAAAATACGAAAACTAAATTCTGCTCAATTTTCCCTCCTGACAAGTACCCTATACCAAACTGATGCTGCCCACAAAGCTGACCCGTCCTCTGCTCAAAAACTCCTAGATCTTTCCCTAGCGAGAGATAACCTCAACAAATATCTGACTTTAAATGCACATTTGAGGGCGCTCACTTCTAAAGCCAAATTTTTCTCGGAAAGTAACAAAGCAGGGCGACTTCTAGCTAGATCGCTCAAAAAGCAAAGATTCAACTCCTTTATAAGATCCATCACACACCCCTCAGGGAACTTAGTGAGCAAAAACGAAGACATAGCCAACACTTTTGTTTCTTACTACTCTAGACTTTACAATCTCGATCCCCACATATCCCAAGAAAAACTTGCTGACATAGACAACTATCTAGACACACTGAAAACCCCACAGCTTACAGAAGAAGATAAACAATTACTTGATTCACCCATCACACACCAGGAAATTGCACTCACCATCAAGGCCCTCCCTAGTGGCAGATCCCCTGGTCCGGACGGTCTAACAACCAAATTCTTTCAGCTACTTCAAACCCAACTAGGCCCACCATTACATACATTGTTTACCTCAATAGATAAAGGAGAAACCTTCTCTCAATCCCTACTAGAGGCCCTTATAACGGTTATACCGAAAGCTGACAAACCACCCGATCAAGCAAGTAATTATCGTCCCATCTCTCTTTTAAATACTGATATAAAGATTTACGCAAAAATACTAGCTAATCGCATGAATGCCATCCTACCAAAATTAATTCATCCGGACCAGGTAGGATTTGTCAGGGGGAGGGAAGCCAAAGATAATACGATCAGAGTACTACATGCACTACAATCCTCATATGAAGATAAGACCCCCCTTACCCTTTTATCAACGGATGCTGAGAAGGCCTTCGACAGGGTCAATTGGCACTTTATGTGGCGAACCCTGTCGAAGTTTGGTTTCTCCCCGACTTTTACATCCCGGATTCAGGCCTTATACTCGAAACCTCAAGCAAGGGTTCGGATCAACGGCACAGCCTCACAATCCTTCTCCATAACGAACGGAACCCGACAGGGTTGTCCGCTGTCTCCATTGTTGTTCGCTATTACAATTGAGATTCTGGCTATAAAGATAAGGGAAAACCCTGAGATAATTGGAATACAATATAGAGATATTAACCAAAAATGCCTGCTGTTCGCAGACGACGTGATTTTCACGCTTCAATCCCCATCTACGACTCTTCCTGCCTTGATCCGTACTCTAGATACTTATGGTCGAGTATCTGACTTCTCCATCAACATGGGGAAGTCGGGAATCATGACATTGAATACACCCGTTCAGGACATAGACTTTATAAAAACCCACACAAAATTTCGACTGTCTGACAAGCTTAAATACTTAGGCCTCTTGCTCCCTAGTACTCACCAAGATCTTTTGCAATATAATTACATCAGCCTTCAACGATCAGTACAAGCTCTTCTCGAGAGCTGGCATAAACAAGGCCATCTGTCCTGGATGGGGAGGGTTAATGCTATCAAGATGATGATCGTCCCTAAGTACCTCTACCTTTTCCAGACTTTGCCAATGACACTTTCCACCTCATATTTCAAAACTCAGCAGAAAATGCTTAACTCTTTCATTTGGTCATATAAAAAACCCAGGGTTCCCCAGAACACGTTACATCTAAGTAAAGAAGATGGCGGGCTTAATGCCCCACACCTCCTGAATTACTACAAAGCTGCCCATTTATCTAGAGTGCTTTCCTGGACTCGCTCTGATCCTCAGTCTTTATGGGTCCGGACTGAGTGCGCCCTATTGCAGATTAACACCATGAGAGATATTGCATGGCTCCCTAGGCCCCATAGACCACCACAGGCACTCAAGAACTATTACGTTAAGACCACCCTAGATGTCTGGGATCAATTACTCAAATACAATAAAGAGATCTCTACCCCAATTTCTCCTCTTACACCATTATTAGGTACTCAAATATTTTTTCCGCCACTGACCTTTGCTCAGCCGAATACTACTACACATTTGCAGAACCTACCCATCTACACCCTATTAGAATCAGGAGCACTCAAGGACAGAGCAGAACTAATTGCTGAGATAGGACCACCTTTCCATAACTGGTACTCATATTTCCAGATTCGACACGCACTTTATAATAGCACACATAAATTAAGTATCCTTAGACCACTAACAATATTTGAGAAATTATGTACAAATCCTGACATCCAGAAAGCATTCCTCTCAATAATTTACAAGCTGCTCAGAGGATCCTTTCCCATACAAAGGCCTTCCTATCTCAAGAAATGGAACACAGAAATACCAGGAGATATTGTGGACGAGGAGTGGAGGTCCTGCTTTAGGGCCACTCATTCGGCATCCACCTCATTACTTATAGCAGAATCGAGTTACAAAATAATATCCCGCTGGTACCTGACACCACAGAGACTCCGATATATTTTCCCAACAGCCTCTTCTGCTTGCTGGAGACGCTGTGGGGGAACGGGCAACATGATACATATATGGTGGGAATGCCCACTTATGTCCGATTTTTGGAGGGGCATAGAAAATAGTATCAATAAGATACTAGGTTCGAGCATATCCTTTTGCCCTAAACTCATCCTCCTTAATCTCCTCCCACCACTCCACTGTATCTACCGCACAAAATTACTCCAGATAATGTTAGCTAGTGCTAAAAGACTAATACCTAGATTGTGGAAATCTCAAACAATTCCTACACACTCTGCTTGGCTAATGGAGGTCAAACATGTTCTAGCTTTGGAAAAACAATACTATTGCTATTTAGGTAAACAAGACTTTTTCACAGATATGTTCTTTATTTGGGAACAGGGTATCTCCGCACTTGCTACAAATATCCCTGTCCTCTCTGTAATATAATTGCACATGACACACTTTACTAGCTCCATTGCTAAACCTCCTTCTCCTAAAAGTAGCAAAGATCTCAACTATTTGAATTATATTTGTTTACCGGGCATGAGCTGTCACACAATGCTAAGAAATTCATGGGAACTCACACTCTCGAACCTACCCCCCTTACCTCTCTTCCTCCCCTCTCCCCCCCTTTTTCCCCTTTTTTTTTTTTTTTTCTCTCTTCTCTTCTTTACCCTCTCTTTCTTCTATCGCTGTAAAACGTACGAAGCATTTTTATTTCTATAACTGATATTACTTTCAAAATGTTTAAACTTTGGGGTAAACTGTTATCACCCATGTGGTAGCAATTTTATGCATGTTGACTCTTGTTAATGTCCATCATGTGCTCTTATTTTTTGCTGTCATTGTATGAATATATGTAAACCCAATAAAAAAAATTATTGAACCAAAAAAAACGCTTATATTTTCAATTGTTATACGTTTTTTCTGATATTAAGGGTTAATCATCCATTGCTAATGTGTGCAATCCTTTGCTAAATTTATGCTTTTACTGTGAAAATTTGGTTTCTATAACTAATCCGGTTCATTGTTATTCAACCGTGACAGTTTTTCTGTGCTTCTTAAAGGCACAGTAACGTTGTGTATATTGCTTGTAAATTTAGTTGAAAAGTATTTCCAAGCTTGCTAGTCTAATCGCTAGTTTGTTTAACATGTCTGACACAGAGGAATCTCTTTGTGCAATATGTTCAAAAGCCAAGGTGGAGCCCAATAGAAATTTATGTACTAATTGCATTGATGCTACTTTAAATAAAAGTCAATCTGTACATGTTAAGCAACATTCACCAGACAGCGAGGGGGAAGTTATGCCGACTAACTTGCCTCACGTGTCAGTACCTGCATCTCCCGCTCAGGAGGTGCGTGATATTGTAACGCCAAGTACATCAGGGCGGCCATTACAAATCACTCTACAAGACATGGCTAATGTTATGACTGAAGTTTTGTCTAAATTGCCAGAACTTAGGGGTAAACGAGATCAATCTGGGGTGAGAACAGAGTGCGCTGATAATGCTAGGGCCATGTCTGATACTGCGTCACAATTTGCAGAACATGAGGACGGAGAGCTTCATTCTGCGGGTGACGGATCTGATCCAAATAAACTGGATTCAGACATTTCAAATTTTAAGTTTAAGCTGGAAAACCTCTGTGTATTGCTAGGGGAGGTGTTAGCGGCCCTGAATGATTGTAACACAGTTGCAATCCCAGAGAAAATGTGTAGGTTGGATAAATATTTTGCGGTACCGACGAGTACTGACGTTTTTCCTATACCTAAGAGACTTACTGAAATTGTTACTAAGGAGTGGGATAGACCCGGTGTGCCTTTCTCACCCCCTCCTATATTCAGAAAAATGTTTCCAATAGACGCCACCACACAGGACTTATGGCAAACGGTCCCTAAGGTGGAGGGAGCAGTTTCTACTTTAGCTAAGCGTACCACTATCCCGGTGGAGGATAGCTGTGCCTTTTCAGATCCAATGGATAAAAAGTTAGAGGGTTACCTTAAGAAAATGTTTGTTCAACAAGGTTTTATATTGCAACCCCTTGCATGCATTGCGCCTGTCACGGCTGCGGCAGCATTTTGGTTTGAGTCTCTGGAAGAGACCCTTGACTCAGCGCCATTGGATGAGATTACACACAAGCTTAAAACCCTTAAGCTAGCTAATTCATTTATTTCTGATACCGTAGTACATTTAACTAAACTTACGGCTAAGAATTCCGGATTCGCCATTCAGGCACGCAGAGCACTGTGGCTAAAATCCTGGTCAGCTGATGTAACTTCTAAATCTAAATTACTTAACATACCTTTCAAGGGGCAGACTTTATTCGGGCCCGGTTTGAAAGAAATTATCGCTGATATTACGGGAGGTAAAGGCCATGCCCTGCCTCAAGACAGAGCCAAACCTAGGGCTAGACAGTCTAATTTTCGTGCCTTTCGTAACTTCAAGGCAGGAGCAGCATCAACTTCCTCTGCTCCAAAACAGGAAGGAGCTGTTGCTCGCTACAGACAAGGCTGGAAATTTAACCAGACCTGGAACACGGGCAAGCAGGCCAGAAAACCTGCTGCTGCCCCTAAGACAGCATGAAGTGAGGGCCCCCGATCCGGAAACGGATCTAGTGGGGGGCAGACTCTCTCTCTTCGCCCAGGCTTGGGCAAGAGATGTCCAGGATCCCTGGGCGTTGGAAATCATATCTCAGGGATATCTTCTGGACTTCAAAGCTTCTCCTCCACAAGGGAGATTTCACCTTTCAAGGTTGTCAACAAACCAGATAAAGAAAGAGGCGTTTCTACGCTGTGTACAAGACCTTTTACTAATGGGAGTGATCCACCCAGTTCCGCGGTCGGAACACGGACAAGGATTTTACTCAAATCTGTTTGTGGTTCCCAAAAAAGAGGGAACCTTCAGACCAATATTGGATTTAAAGATCCTAAACAAATTCCTAAGAGTTCCATCGTTCAAAATGGAAACTATTCGGACAATCTTACCCATGATCCAAAGAGGTCAGTACATGACCACAGTGGATTTAAAGGATGCTTACCTTCACATACCGATTCACAAAGAACATTACCGGTATCTAAGGTTTGCCTTCCTAGACAGGCATTACCAGTTTGTAGCTCTTCCCTTCGGGTTGGCTACGGCTCCAAGAATCTTTACAAAGGTTCTGGGCTCTCTTCTGGCGGTACTAAGACCGCGAGGAATTTCGGTGGCTCCGTACCTAGACGACATTCTGATACAAGCGTCAAGCTTCCAAACTGCCAAGTCTCATACAGAGTTAGTACTGGCATTTCTAAGGTCGCATGGGTGGAAAGTGAACGAGGAGAAGAGTTCTCTCTTACCACTCACAAGAGTTCCCTTCTTGGGGACTCTTATAGATTCTGTAGAAATGAAAATTTACCTGACAGAGGACAGGTTAACAAAGCTTCTAAGTGCTTGCCGGGTCCTTCATTCCATTCAACACCCGTCAGTGGCTCAATGCATGGAGGTAATCGGCTTAATGGTAGCGGCAATGGACATAGTTCCTTTTGCACACCTGCATCTCAGACCGCTGCAATTGTGCATGCTAAGTCAGTGGAATGGGGATTACTCAGATTTGTCCCCTACGCTGAATCTGGATCAAGAGACCAGAGATTCTCTTCTATGGTGGCTTTCTCGGCCACATCTGTCCAGGGGGATGCCCTTCAGCAGGCCAGACTGGACAATTGTAACAACAGACGCCAGCCTACTAGGTTGGGGCGCTGTCTGGAATTCCCTGAAGGCTCAGGGAATCGTGGACTCAAGAGGAGAGTCTCCTTCCAATAAACATTCTGGAATTGAGAGCAGTTCTCAATGCCCTTCTGGCTTGGCCTCAGTTAGCAACTCTGAGGTTCATCAGGTTTCAGTCGGACAACATCACGACTGTGGCTTACATCAACCATCAGGGAGGGACAAGGAGTTCCCTAGCGATGATGGAAGTATCAAAGATAATTCGCTGGGCAGAGTCTCACTCTTGCCACTTGTCAGCGATCCACATCCCAGGAGTGGAGAACTGGGAGGCGGATTTCCTAGGTTGCCAGACTTTTCATCCGGGGGAGTGGGAACTTCATCCGGAGGTCTTTGCCCAAATACTTCGACGTTGGGGCAAACCAGATATGGATCTCATGGCGTCTCGCCAGAACGCCAAGCTTCCTTGTTACGGGTCCAGGTCCAGGGACCCGGGAGCGGTCCTGATAGATGCTTTGACAGCACCTTGGATCTTCAGGATGGCTTATGTGTTTCCACCCTTCCCGATGCTTCCTCGTTTGATTGCCAGGATCAAACAGGAGAAAGCATTGGTGATTCTAATAGCGCCTGCGTGGCCACGCAGGACCTGGTATGCAGATCTAGTGGACGTATCATCCTGTCCACCTTGGTCTCTGCCTCTGAGACAGGACCTTCTAATTCAGGGTCCTTTCAAACATCAAAATCTAATTTCTCTGAAGCTGACTGCATGGAAATTGAACGCTTGATTTTATCAAAGCGTGGATTTTCGGAGTCAGTAATTGATACCTTAATACAGGCTAGGAAACCTGTTACCAGGAAGATTTACCATAAGATATGGCGTAAATACTTACACTGGTGCGAATCCAAGAGTTACTCATGGAGTAAGGTTAGGATTCCTAGGATATTGTCCTTTCTACAAGAAGGTTTAGAAAAGGGTTTATCTGCAAGTTCCTTAAAGGGACAGATCTCAGCTCTGTCCATCCTTTTACACAAACGTCTGTCAGAAGTTCCAGACGTTCAGGCTTTTTGTCAGGCTTTGGCTAGGATTAAGCCTGTGTTTAAGACTGTAGCTCCACCGTGAAGCTTAAACTTAGTTCTTAACGTTTTACAGGGGATTCCGTTTGAACCCCTTCATTCCATTGATATCAAGCTGTTATCTTGGAAAGTTCTGTTTTTAATGGCTATTTCCTCGGCTCGTAGAGTCTCTGAGTTATCAGCCTTACATTGTGATTCTCCTTATCTGATTTTTCATTCAGATAAGGTAGTTCTGCGTACTAAACCTGGGTTCTTACCTAAGGTAGTCCCTAACAAGAACATCAATCAAGAGATTGTTGTTCCATCATTGTGCCCTAACCCTTCTTCAAAGAAGGAACGACTTCTGCACAATCTAGACGTAGTCCGTGCCCTGAAATTTTATTTACAGGCAACTAAAGATTTTCGCCAAACTTCTTCTCTGTTTGTTGTTTATTCTGGACAAAGGAGAGGTCAAAAAGCATCTGCTACCTCTCTATCCTTTCGGCTTCGTAGCATAATACGTTTATCCTATGAGACTGCTGGACAGCAACCTCCTGAAAGGATTACAGCTCATTCTACTAGAGCTGTGGCTTCCACTTGGGCCTTTAAGAATGAGGCCTCTGTTGAACAGATTTGCAAGGCTGCAACTTGGTCTTCACTTCACACTTTTTCCAAATTTTCCAAATTTGACACTTTTGCTTCTTCGGAGGCTGTTTTTGGGAGAAAGGTTCTTCAGGCAGTGGTTCCTTCCGTATAAAGATCCTGCCTGTCCCTCCCGTCATCCGTGTACTTTAGCTTTGGTATTGGTATCCTATAAGTAATGGATGACCCGTGGACTGACTACACTTAACAGGAGAAAACATAATTTATGCTTACCTGATAAATTCCTTTCTCCTGTAGTGTAGTCAGTCCACGGCCCGCCCTGTTTTTTATGGCAGGTCTAAATTTTAAATTATACTCCAGTCACCACTGCACCCTATAGTTTCTCCTTTCTCGTTTGGTTTTCGGTCGAATGACTGGGTGTGACGTAGAGGGGAGGAGCTATATAGCAGCTCTGCTTGGGTGATCCTCTTGCACTTCCTGTTGGGGAGGAGTTAATATCCCATAAGTAATGGATGACCCGTGGACTGACTACACTACAGGAGAAAGGAATTTATCAGGTAAGCATAAATTATGTTTTTCTACTGAACTTGTATAATGACCCTTAGTCTCATACTGTTCTACCTTAAACAGTCCTTACTCTACATATAACACTGCCCTTTGAACTCCCTCTTCCATTTACCCTAGTTTTGCCTGCCGCTATCTCTGTCTCCCACACACTGCCTGCCAAACATTCTGCATTTATATGTATCCTTTCAAATGTTCTTTTTGTTTTCCCCATCATTAATGTTGCCATCTAAACCTTCTATCCAATACTCTAAGTTGCCCCATCTCAATCTCTAAGCATCAAAAAGTCTGAAACATGTTTTTGTTGTTTTTATGCGTTCTATGGGGCTGATTTATCAAGTGTCTGGCGGACATGATCCGCTGTAGCAAATCATGTCCGTCAGATATTGAAAAATGCCGACAGCATACTCTGTCGGCATATATCATTGCACAAGCAGTTCTGGTGAACTGCTTGTGCAATGCCACCTCCGGCAGATTCGCAGCCAATCATCCGCTAGCAGGGGTGTCAATCAACCCAATCATATGAGATCGGGCGGATTGATGTTCTCCGCCTCAGAGGAGGCGTACAAGTTAAGGAGCAGCGGTCTTAAGACACAGGGGTATACGGCCCCATTCGGAACTGCTTGCTCACTGATAAATGCAGACAGCGTATACTGTCGGCATTTATCGATGTCTGGCAGACATGTCCGCCAGACACTTAATAAATTGGCCCCATAAACGGCTAGATTACAAGTTTTGCGTTATGAGTGAAAAAGCCTCATAACGTTGCTTTTTCACTACCGCTGCTATTACGAGTCTTGCAGGTATATCTGTCCCGCAAACTTTTTTGGTCGTAACGCAACGTAACTACCACAGCTTTCAAAAAGTCCTTTTTCAATGGGACTTCCACAGCGCCGGTATTACGAGTTTGCCTGTTCGGCCAAAAAGTGAGCGGGACAGCCTATACCGTCAAGATCCGTACCATAAACTGAAAGTCAGTAGTTATGGGTCTTACGTTACAAAGCCGTAGCATAAAACTCATAACTAAAGTGCTAAAAAGTACACTAACACCCATAAACTACCTATTAACCCCTAAACCGAGGCCCTTCTGCATCGCAAACACTAAAATAAAATTATTAACCCTTAATCTGCCGCTCCCAACATCGCCGCCACTATAATAAACATATTAACCCCTAAACCGCCGCATCGCAAACATTAGTTAAATATTATTAACCCCTAATCTGCTGTCCCTAATCTGCTGGGGTTGTTTGTATTTTTTTTTACAGGTAAAAGAGCTGATTTCTTTGGGGCAATGCCCCCAAAATGCCCTTTTAAGGGCTATTGACAGTTTAATTTAGGCTAGGTTTTTTATTTGGGGGGGCTTCTTTATTTTGATATTAGATTAGGTTAATTAGTTTAAATATTTGATCATTTCTTTTTTATTTTGTGTAATTTAGTGTTTATTATTTTTTGTAATTTACGCCTAGATTAGCGTCCCAATGCTGCTTTTTAACGCCCGCTGGTATTACGAGTCTGGCAGGTACAGGTGTACCGCTCACTTTTTTTCCGCGACTTGAGCATACCGCAAATCCCCTTACGTCAATTGCGTATCCCATCTTTTCAATGGGATTTTCCTAATGCCGGTATTACGAGTCTTGGAAAAAGTGAGCGGTACACCCTCTCCTATCAAGACTCGTACCACTTTTAAAAGTCAGTAGTTAAGAGTTTTATGGGCTAATGCCGTAACATAAAACTCTTAACTAAAGTGCTAAAAAGTACACTAACACCCATAAACTACCTATTAACCCCTAAACCGAGACCCCCCCCCCCCACATCGCAAACACTTAAATACATTTTTATCCCCTAATCTGCCGACCGGACATCGCCGCCACTTCAATAAATATATTAAGCCCTAAACCACCGCAGTTCTGCCTCACAAACATTAGTTAAATTTTATTAACCCCTAATCTGCCGTCCCTAACATCGCTGACACCTACCTACATTTATTAACCCCTAATCTGCCGCCCCCACTATATTAAATGTATTAACCCCTAAACCTAAGTCTAACCCTAACCCTAACACCCCCCTAACTTAAATATAATTTAAAATAATCTAAATAAAATTACTACAATTAACTAAATTATACCTATTTAAAACTAAATACTTACCTATAAAATAAACCCTAAGTTAGCTACAATATAACTAATAATTACAAAATTGACCTGTAAAATAAAACCTAACCTAAGTTGCAATTACACCTAACACTACACTATAATTAAATAAATTCCCTAAACTAACTACAATTAAATACAATTATCTAAATTACGAGAAAAAACACACTAAATTACAGAAAATAATAAAATAATTTTAAAAAAAATTAAACTAATTACACCTAATCTAATCCCCCTAATAAAATAAAAAGCCCCGAAATTAATAAAAATCCCTACCTTATACTAAATTACAAATAGCCCTTAAAAGGGCTTTTTGCGGGGCATTGCCCCAAAGTAATCAGCTCTTTTACCTGTAAAAAAAAAATACAATACCCCCCAACATTAAAACCCACCACCCACACACTCAACCCTACTCTAAAACCCACCCAATCCCCCCTTAATAAAACCTAACACTAACCCCTTGAAGATCACCCTACCTTGAGACGTCTTCACCCAACCGGGCAGAAGTGGTCCTCCAGACGGCCAGAAGTCTTCATCCAAGCCGGGAAGAAGAGGTCCTCCAGACGGCCAGAAGTCTTCATCCAGACGGCATCTTCTATCTTCATCCATCCGGAGCGGAGCAGGTCCATCTTCAAGACATCCGACGCGGAGCATCCTCTTCTTTCCGACGACTAACACTAAATGACGGTACCTTTAAGTGACGTCATCCAAGATGGCGTCCCTTCAATTCTGATTGGCTGATAGAATTCTATCAGCCAATCAGAATTAAGGTAGAAAAAATCCTATTGGCTGATTGGAACAGCCAATAGAATGCGAGCTCAATCCTATTGGCTGATTGGATCAGCCAATAGGATTTTTTCTACCTTAATTCCGATTGGCTGATAGAATTCTATCAGCCAATTGGAATTGAAGGGACGCCATCTTGGATGACGTCACTTAAAGGTACCGTCATTTAGTGTTAGTCGTCGGAAAGAAGAGGATGCTCCGCATCAGATATCTTGAAGATGGACCCACTCCGCTCCGGATGGATGAAGATAGAAGATGCCGTCTGTATGAAGACTTCTGCCGTCTGGAGGACCTCTTCTTCCCGGATAGGATTAAGACTTCTGGCCATCTGGAGGACCACTTCTGCCCGGTTGGGTGAAGACGTCTCAAGGTAGGGTGATCTTCAGGGGGTTAGTGTTAGGTTTTATTAAGGGGGGATTGGGTGGATTTTAGAGATTTTTATTATTTTGGGTTTTTTTTTTAATTTTATTAGGGGGATTAGATTAGGTGTAATTAATTTTAAAAACTTGTAATTATTTTATTATTTTCTGTAATTTAGTGTTTGTTTATTTTCGTACTTTAGATAATTTTTTTCAATTCTATTTAATTGTATTTAATTTAGGTAATTAATTTAATTGTAGTGTAGTGTTAGGTGTAATTGTAACTTAGGTTAGGATTTATTTTACAGGTATATTTGTCTTTATTTTAGCTAGGTAGTTATTAAATAGTTAATAACTATTTAATAACTATTCTACCAAGTTAAAATAAATACAAAGTTGCCTGTAAAATAAAAATAATTCCTAAAATAGCTACAATGTAACTATTATTTATATTGTAGCTATCTTAGGGTTTATTTTACAGGTAAGTATTTAGTTTTAAATAGGAATAATTTAGTTAATTGTAGTAATATTTATTTAGATTTATTTAAATTATATTTAAGTTATGGGGGGGTTAGGGTTAGGGTTAGACTTAGGTTTAGGGGTTAATAACTTTATTATAGTGGCAGCGACGTTGGGGGCAGCAGATTGGGGTTAATAAATGTAGTTAGGTTGCGGCGACATTGGGGAGGGCAGATTAGGGCTTAATAAATATAATGTAGGTATCAGTGATGTTGTGGTCAGCAGATTAGGGGTTCATAATTATAATGTAGGTGGCGGCGGTGTCCAGAAAGGCAGATTAGGGGTTAATAATATAAAGTAGGTTGCGGCGATGTCGAGGGTGGCAGATTAAGGGTTAATAAGTGTAAGATTAGGGGTGTTTAGACTCAGGGTTCATGTTAGGGTGTTAGGTGTAGACATAAAAAGTATTTCCCCATAGGAATCAATGGGGCTGCGTTAAGAGCTTTACGCTGCTTTTTTGCAGGTGTTAGACTTTTTTTCAGCCGGCTCTCCCCCATTGGTTCCTATGGGGAAATCGTGCACGAGCACGTTTTACCTGCTTACCGCTAACGTAAGCAACGCTGGTATTGAGGTGAGATGTGTAGCTAAATTTTGCTCTCCGCTCACTTTTTTGCGGCTAACGCCGGGTTTCTAAAAACCTGTAATACCAGCGTTGTCTTAAGTGAGTGGTGAGAAAAAAAGGCTCGTTAACACCGCACAACTTACCGACAAAAACTCGTAATCTAGGCATTAGTTAATTGTATTTAATTAATGTAATTTATTTAATTGTAGTGTAATGTTAGGTGTTAGTGTAAGACAGGTTAGGTTTTGTTTTACTGGTAAATTTGTATTTATAATAACTATTTACTACCTAGTTAAAATAAATACAAACTTAGCTGTGAAATAAAAATAAAACCTAAGATAGCTACAATGTAACTATTAGTTATATTGTAGCTAGCTTAGGGTTTATTTTACGTAAGTATTCAGTTTTAAATAGGAATTATTTAGTTAAAGGGACAGTCTAGTCCAAAAAAAAACTTTCATGATTCAGATAGGGCATGTGATTTTAAACAATTTTCCAATTTACTTTTATCACCAATTTTTCTTTGTTCTCTTAGTTCTAACTTAGGAGGTTCATATGCTAATTTCTTAGACCTTGAAGGCCGTCTCTTAAGAATGCATTTTAACAGGTTTTTCACCACTAGAGGGTGTTAGTTCATGTTTTTCATATAGATAACACTGTGCTCGTGCACGTGAAGTTACGTGGGAGCCCTCACTGATTGGCTAAACTGCAAGTCTGTCAAAAGAACAAATAAAGGGGCAGTCTGCAGAGGCTTAGATACAAGATAATCACAGAGGTAAAAAATATATAAATATAACTGTGTTGGTTATGCAAAACTAGGGAATGGGTAAACAAGGAATTATCTATCTTAAAACAATAACAATTCTGATGTAGACTTTCCCTTTAATGATAGTAATTTTTATTTAGATTTATTTTAATTATGTTAAAGTTAGTGGTGTTAGGGTTACGTTAGGGTTAGGTTTAGTGGTTATTAACTTTAGTATAGTGGCGGCATATTAAAGGTTAATAAGTGTAACGTAGGTGTCAGCGATGTCGGGGGCGGCAGATTAAGGGGTGTTTAGACTCAGGGTTTATGTTAGGGTGTTAGGTGTAAACATGCATTTTCTTTCCCAATAGGAATCAATGGGTCTGCGTTACGGAGCTTTACGCTCCTTTATTGCAGGTGTTAGGCTTTTTTTAAGACGGCTCTCCCCATTGATGTCCATGGGGAAAACCAGCTCAAAGCAGCGCTGGTATTTGGGTGCGGTATGGAGCTCAATGGAGCTCAACGCTGCCATATTGCCTGCTAACGCCGGGTTTTTGCAAACCTGTAATAGCAGCGCTATAGGGAGGTGAGCGGTGGAAATAACTTGCAAGTTAGTACCGATCCACTCATAACGCAAAACTCGTAATCTAGCCGAAAGTCTTTTCTGATCCACACACTTTCATAATTGTTTCATGTAACCTTTTTATGTTATTTTATCTAGGAGACAGATTGTACTTTATTTTGAGGCTCATCCCATGATATTAGTGGTGATGTCTAGTTGATTTGGAGTCTGTTTTTATGTTGAAGTGATTTTTTTGTTAGACCCAGGATCATTTTGGGAGCCTCATTATAAGGTACATGAAGTCTCCTGACTGTGACACTCCTATGCATAAGAAATAATGCCATTTTGTGAGAATTCTGTTGCATTTCCAATATATTATTATTATGATTCTGGCAGAAGTATGATTTATTTAGCCCAGTGAGAGAGGCTAGAGTCTGATTAACATAATCCCAGTGAAAGTGCAGTGAGGTGTAGACAAGATTACTCTTTAAATAAATAATTGCAACCTGTCTAGAGAGCAATGCCCTGTAATCCTTCTGTGCCTATCTGCCATTCCTGTCTTTAATTATTATTATTATTATTATTATTATTATTATTATCAATATTATTATTATCTTTATTTGTAATGCACCAACATATTCAACAGTGCTACACTGGAAGCACAATAATAATACATGAAAATTCAGTGAGTCAATCATTCTTGCAAGAATTCTTATAATTCTGTAATAATTCTCACTGGTATGGTCATACATTAGTAAATCTGGGCAAAAAGGGAAATAGGGGTTCATGACCTTAAAAACTAGTAGTTTGAAATATGTAAATTAAATAAATTCCTAAAATCTATATGATACCTACTCCTCAAAACCAGGATTATATGTAGTTTATGTTTTTCAGTCTATTAGAAGCTAAGCGCCAGTAGAGAAACTAAAGATATTCCCTTGAGACCATATTAAAAAAAAAATCTATAGTGCATATCTACTATATAAGATTTCGATAAGGAGAACCAATAAAATGCCAATATTGAGAATATGGGGTAAAGCAAGGTGAGGCAACTGAATATGTGAAATTATCACTCATTCCTATGTTTAGTAGCAAAAATAAAAGCACAGAGCAATATTTTAATTAGCAATTATTGAGTAGCAACATATTGCTAGGCTGTGCAGCACAACTCGCTACCACTTTGAAGTGGTTAATTAATTGAGGTATGAAAACTCTTGAAATAAACCGCAGAGTGATAAGAATGTTAACTCTTAAAGGGACATGAAACACATTTTTTTTCTTTCACGATTCAGAGAGAGAATCCAATTTTAAACAACTTTCCAATTTACTTCAGTTATCTAATTTGATTCATTCTCTTGATATCCTTTTTTGAAAAGCATATCTAAATAGGCTTAATAGCTGCCGATTGGTAGCTGCACATAGATGCCTCATGTGATTGGCTCACCCATGTGCATTGCTATTTCTTCAACAAAGAATACCTAAATAATTAAGCAAATTAGATAATAGAAGTAAATTGGAATGTTGTTTAACCCTTTAATGACCACAGCACTTTTCCATTTTCTGACCGTTTGGGACCAAGGCTATTTTTAAATTTTTGCTGTGTTTGTGTTTAGCAGTAATTTTCCTCTTACTCATTTACTGTACCCACACATATTATATACCATTTTTCTCGCCATTAAATGGACTTTCTAAAGATACCATTATTTTCATCATATCTTATAATTTACTATAAAACATTTTATAAAATATGAGGAAAAAATGGAAAAAAACACACTTTTTCTAACTTTGACCCCCAAAATCTGTTACATATCTACTACCACCAAAAAACACCCATGCTAAAAAGTTTCTAAATTTTGTCCTGAGTTTAGAAATACCCAATGTTTGCATCTTCTTTACTTTTTTTGTAAGTTATAGGGCCATAAATAAAAGTAGCACTTTGCTATTTCCAAACCATTTTTTTTTTTTCAAAACTAGCGCTAGCTACATTAGAACACTAATATCTTTCAGGAATCTCTGAATATCCATTGACATGTATATATTTTTTTTTAGAAGACATCCCAAAGTATTGATCTAGGCCCATTTTGGTATATTTCATGCCACCATTTCACTGCCAAATGCGATGAAATACAAAAAATCGTACACTTTTTCACAATTTTTTTTCACAAACTTCTGGTTTCTCACTGAAATTATTTACAAACAGCTTGTGCAATTATGGGATAAATGGTTGTAAATTCTTCTCTGGGATGCCCTTTGTTCAGAAATAGCAGACATATATGACTTTGGCGTTGCTTTTTGGTAATTAGAAGGCCACTAAATGCCACTGCGCACCACACGTGTATTATGCCCAGCAGTGAAGGGGTTAATTAGGGAGCATGTAGGGAGCTTTTTGGGGTAATTTTAGCTTTAGTGTAGTGTAGTAGACAACCCCAAGTATTGATATAGGCCCATTTTGGTATATTTCATGCCACCATTTCACCGTAAATGCGATCAAATAAAAAAAAAAAGTTACATTTTTCACAATTTTAGGTTTCTCACTGAAATCATTTACAAACAGCTTGTGCAATTATGGCACAAATGGTTGTAAATGCTTCTCTTGGAACCCCTTTGTTCAGAAATAGCAGACATATATGGCTTTGGCATTGCTTTTTGGTAATTAGAAGGCCACTATATGCCGCTGCACATCACACGTGTATTATGGCTAGCAGTGAAGGGGTTAATTATGTAGCTTGTAGGGAGCTTTAGTGTAGAGCTCAGCCTCCCACCTGAAACATCAGACCCCCTGATCCCTCCCAAACAGCTCTCTTCCCTCCCCCACCCCACAATTGTCCCCGGCATCTTAAGTAGGTTTTTTTAAGCATATTTACATATGCTGCTTTGTAGGATCCCCCTTAGCCCCCAACCTCACTGATCCCCCACCAAACAGCTCTCTAACCCTCCCCCTCTGCCTTAGCGGCGCCATCTTGGGTACTGGCAGCTGTCTGCCAGTATCCAGTTTAGAAAAAAAAGTAATCTTTTTTTTTTTTTAAATGCCCTTTTCTGTAGTGTAGCTCCCCACCAACCTCCCACCACTTGCAGATAACTTAGATACTTAACAATATTTTTTTTTTCATTAATTATAATTATTTTCAGATTTGTTTTCTGTAGTGTAGCGGTTCCCTCCCGCTCCCGCCCCATGCACGCGCTCACCTGCCGCCCTCCGTGCACGTGCGCTCTCCCATGCGTGCGCCCGTCGGTCCCACCCCCGATCCGCCCCCCCTGCACATTACACGGCGCATCGATGGCCGCCCACCCACCTCCCAAGTCCGCTCCCACCCACCAAAGATACCGGCCATCGATGTCCAGTGCAGAGAGGGCCACAGAGTGGCTCTCTCTGCATCGGATGGCCATTTAAGGTTATTGCAGGATGCCTCCATATCGAGGCATCACTGCAATAACTGGAAAGCAGCTGGAAGCGAGCAGGATCGCTTCCAGCTGCTTTCCACACGAGGACGTGCAGGGTACGTCCTAAGGCGTTAACTGCCTTTTTTTTAGGACGTACCCTGCACGTCCTCGGTCGTTAAGGGGTTAAAATTGTATTCTCTATCTCAAGCATGAAAGAAAAGTTTGGGGTTTCATGTACCTTTAACATAATACCCACACTTCCGGTATTAACACTGTACACTATTTGCACAATATTAATCTTAAGATCTCTGTAGAACCTAAGCAATTTTGTATGTTTGTCAATATCCATGTCTAATTCATAATTCTGAGTATCAGTCTGTTCATGTTTGGGTTCAAATCCATCCAAATATTTTAATATCCTGCATGATATTTACTTCCTGCTCCATTTCAAAGATGCCAGTATTGTACACCTAATAAGAACCAGAAGGTTCATCACAGTTTCCTGCCTAAAACAAGAGTAGTAGTTTATTAACCCTCATGATTGCATTATGCATGTATAGAAATACAAAGTAGTAAAGGAAGGGTTACAATTGCAGAACACTTCTACAGTTTACATTCATGTTTAAATTGGGTAAGCTCCTAAAGAAAGGAAATTGGTACAGCGAAATCAGTTTTATTCTCTATGGGAAACACTTTTTAAAGGGACATAATACTCATATGCTAAATCACTTGAAACTGATGCAGTATAACTGTAAAAAGCTGGCAGGAAAATATCACCTGAGCATCTGTACGTAAAAAAAGGAAGATATTTTACCTCACAACTTCCTCAGCTCAGCAGAGTAAGTTCTGTGTAAAAAGTTATACTCAGCTGCTCCCAGCTGCAGGTAAAAAAAATAATGAAGAAATGAACAGCAGCCAATCAGCATCAACAGTGCTGAGGTCATGAACTCTTTTACTGTGATCTCATGAGATTTGACTTAACTCTCATGAGATTTCATTGTTACACTGAATAGGGAAATAACATGAGAGTGCACGAGGCTCATCCTTTCAGCTGTCCCGGGACAGACATACTAATATGCTGCTTAGAAATCCTTTACAATGGGATGTGGCTACTGAGGAAGTTTTGAGGTAAAATATCTTTCTTTTTTACATAGAAATGTTCAGGTGATATTTTCTAGTCAGCTTTTTACAGCTATGCTGCAGCACTTTCAAGGGTTTAAACATTTGGGTATTATGGCCCTTTAATTATTTTTATGCAAAATGTTATCCTTTACACACATATAGTCTCACTATGAACTCCAGCATCCCTGCAAGTTTTCCTTCTCCCCAATACACACATACTCTTACAAATGCTTCTAATTTTATCCAGATTGTATCACTGTCTCATTTGTTCTTTGCCAGAGAGAACAGCTCTAATATTCTGGACAACCTGTTGACTCGTATGGAGCAATATGCTAATAACCTGGAGGAACTGGTGGAGGACAGGACCCAGGCCTACCTGGAGGAGAAACGCAAGGCTGAGGCCCTTCTGTACCAGATTCTGCCACAGTAAGTGTCATTTTTCTTGTGTGGGTATTTAGTAGTATAAATAAGCACTACTTGATAGTAGGTACACAGAGCAGGTCTTTCTTCAGCTCAGATGTAAACAACAACACACAACTCAACTAACTGAGAAAACTAACATAAAGAAGATGGCTGTTGATCATAGAGTTCCCTCCCAGCTCCAGAGTGTCTTTTCTTAAAGTAACAGTATACCACATCTCCCCAACTACTTCCAAATCCCCTCTTAACATTTAACACACCTTAACAGCAAAGAAATAATACAAATGTGCTCCAATAGCTCAATATACTTTATCCTATGACACATGTCTCTCTTGAGGGTGTATTGCCCTTCCGGCTTGTGATGTTTTGTGTCCAGCTTCTGCAGACTGTATAGGAACAAATTAACCTTGGTTTGCATCTGAACCTGGCACTTCAGTCTCTGAGTCAGTATTGTGAGTAATTGGCGACTCTTCTCCTTTTTCAGGTACAAGTACCTGTGGCTCTGAGTGATCTTGTTCATGTGTAATCCATCCGGAGATGACGCTGGTTTCTCCTGTACTGTCTGCCATCAGGTATTTTAATTACATATGATCTTGGCTCAGGACCAACAGATGATATCTGTGCAGGCTGCGAACCCGCTGATGTCTCCATTCGCACTGCATCCCCTTTTTGGAAGGCTTGTAGTAGCTTAGCACCATGATCATAATATACTTTTTGCCTATGTTGTAGCTCCCTCAATTTTTGGTGTGCATTCTTAGGGATCTGGGGCTTTAATGCATGAGCTGCAACCGGTAACTTGGTTCTCAGTGTCCGACCCATTAAAAGTTGTGCTGGGAATAAGGCTTTTCCAGTGATTGGAGTATTGTGCAATTCTAGAAGCGCAATATGAGGATCTACCCCCGATTCCCATGTTTTTTTGAGCATGAGTTTAATTGTTTTTACAGTTCTTTCTGCCAGTCCATTTGATTGGGGGTAACCAGGACTAGAATGAGTAAACTTAATACCCCATTGTGCAGCAAATGCCTTCATCTCAGCACTGGCAAAGGGTACATGGTCACTGATAACTTCTATTGGGATGCCATGTCTACTAAATGTTGCTTTCAGCTTTGCAATTACTGTTGTTGCAATTTTATCAGACAACTTTAGTACTTCAGGATACTTGGAAAAATAGTCTACTATTACAAGAAATGACGATCCCTTCCACTCAAAAATGTCCACTGCCAGTTTTTGCCAAGGCAGGTGAGGAATTTTGTGTGAGAGTAATGGTTTCTTTTGATTCGCTGGTAGGTGACTAGCACAAATCTTGCAGGTCTCTACCATCTGTTGTATGTCCTTGGACATGCTGGGCCAGAACAGGATCATCCAAGCCCGCATTTTGGTTCTCTGTATACCTTGATGGCACTCATGCAGACTAGAATTTTGCTCCAAGCATTCTCAGGAACTACAATCTTTTCCCCCAGCAATAAGAGACCATCTTCCATGTGCAGCAAGTGCTTACATTGCCAAAATGACTGCAGACTTGGATGGAGTTGCCTTTTTCTTTGTGGCCAACCTTCAGACAGAAGTTGTTTAAGTTTGTTTAAGTCTGCATCTTCTGCTGTGGAAGTTTGTAAATTAGATAACATCTCAGTCCCAATAGATTCTGATGATGACACTGTATAAATGACCCTTCCTTCTGATAAACTGTCCTCTTCTTGTCCTGGTGGATCCACAGGGGCCCTGGAAAGAGTATCAGAAATAAACATATCACGCCCAGGAGTATAAATGATGTTTAGGTTGTATCGTTGCAGTTGTAAGAACATTCTTTGGAGTCTTGTTGGTGCTTTGCTCAATGGTTTAGTGAGTATTGATTCAAGAGGCTTGTGGTCAGAATGCACTGTAACTGCTCTGCCAAATATAAACTGGTGAAACTTTTTTGTAGCATATACAATAGCCAACAGTTCTTTCTCAATCTGGGCATAATTTTGCTCTGTGGTAGTCATTGCTCTCGATGCATATGCTATAGGGCAATTGTCTTGAAGTAAGCAAGCTCCAAGGGCTGATTTAGATGCATCTGCCTGAATCACCACTACTTTTGCTGGGTCAAAAAATCTTAATACTGGAGCCTCAATCAGTGCCTGCTTTAAACCCCTTAATGACCACAATGTACCCTGTATGTCACTGGTTGTTAAGGGTTTTTTTCAGGACATAATAGCACAAGTCTAGCAAGAACACACTATTAATGCACTCCCTCCAGCAGGCTATGTGGAATAGAGCAGTCTCAACGCTGGTGGCAGGACCACGCTATAAAACAATCAAGTCCCAAAAAAAGGCCAATGACATATAGGGTACGTTGCTGGTCCTTAAGGGGTTAAAGACTGTACTGCTTTAGTATGCTTTGGACCCCACTGCCAAACAATATCCTTGCAAAGTAACTTCCTCAAAGGAGCAGTAATCTCTGCCTCCCCTGGTATATATTTTGCCCGATACCGGACCACGCCCAAAAACCTTTGCAACCTTTTTTTGTCCTCTGGGTCAGGCATTTTGCTAATTGCTTGGACTTTCTCTACATCAGGTTGAACTCCTGCAGGGGTGATGACATGTCCCATATAGCGGACTTCTGATACTTTGAATTAGATTTTATCTGGATTGAACTTAATGTTCTGTTCTAAAGCCCTGTTCATCATCTGGCTCAGGATCTGATCATGTTCTTCATCTGATGATGCAGCAATAATCATCAGCTATGATATGCACACCTCCTTATATATGGAGTAAGTTACTACATTTTTTATTGTACATTGGATATTTTTGTCACTTGGGTTTCCATTAATTTATAGTCCTATATTTTGGATACTCTGGGCATTCAACAGAAGTATCCTGTGGACTATTTTCATCTGACGTTACACCCTATTCCAGCTGAACAGATACATCTTATGGAGTGAGTATACTGCACCCATATTAATTGGCTTTTATATATGCCTCAAGCCTTTTTCTCTTCATTTCTCAGAGAAAATCACCCAATAGACCTGCGCCATCTGTCACCACTACCTATCTATATACAGTCACGAAGGAGAGACTGCAAGAAGGCCACGGTCTGATCTAAAGGAGAGTATCAGTGTTTTCCCAATATTGTGTATATTCCATCTAGCACCTCTGTATATTGCTTGTACCAAAAATCTTTGCAGCCTTTTCTTTCATGTAATTAGCAAGAGTCCATGAGCTAGTGACGTATGGGATATACATTCCTACCAGGAGGGGCAAAGTTTCCCAAACCTCAAAATACCTACAAATACACCCCTCACCACACCCACAAATCAGTTTTACAAACTTTGCCTCCCATGGAGGTGGTGAAGTAAGTTTGTGCTAGATTAAAACTTTATTTTGGGGTGTGGATTATTTTTTCAGCGGAATTGGCTGTCTTTATTTTATCCTTCCCTCTCTAGTGACTCTTGCGTGGAAGTTCCACATCTTGGGTATTTATTATTCCATACGTCACTAGCTCATGGACTCTTGCTAATTACATGAAAGAAAACATAATTTATGTAAGAACTTACCTGATAAATTCATTTCTTTCATATTAGCAAGAGTCCATGAGGCCCACCCTTTTTTGTGGTGGTTATGATTTTTTTGTATAAAGCACAATTATTCCAATTCCTTATTTATATGCTTTTGCACTTTTTTTCTTATCACCCCACTTCTTGGCTATTCGTTAAACTGATTTGTGGGTGTGGTGAGGGGTGTATTTGTAGGCATTTTGAGGTTTGGGAAACTTTGCCCCTCCTGGTAGGAATGTATATCCCATACGTCACTAGCTCATGGACTCTTGCTAATATGAAAGAAATGAATTTATCAGGTAAGTTCTTACATAAATTATGTTTTTTTGTCCTCTGGGTCAGGCATTTTGCTAATTGCTTGGACTTTCTCTACATCAGGTTGAACTCCTGCAGGGGTGATGACATGTCCCATATAGCGGACTTCTGATACTTTGAATTAGATTTTATCTGGATTGAACTTAATGTTCTGTTCTAAAGCCCTGTTCATCATCTGGCTCAGGATCTGATCATGTTCTTCATCTGATGATGCAGCAATAATTATATCATCAGCTATGATATGCACACCTGGGATGTCCCCAAAAATCTCCATATTTTTCTGCTGAAATACTTCACTGGCTGACTTTTTCCCAAATGGCATCCTGCAAAATCTAAAGTGCACCCATGGGGAGTTGAAAGTGCATAGTTCTGAGGACTAATTTAACTTGCCAGTAACCATCCTTTTCATCAAGGATGGTGAATATGGTTTTCCCGGCCAGTTGACTCTGTACATCCTCTGCAGTAGGGATATTGAAGTGATGACGCTTTATAGCCTTGTTAAGATCATGGGGGTCCAAACATACCTTTTAGAGTACCATTTTTGTTTTCTGTTATAACAAGGCTATTCACCCAGTGGGAGTGTGCACTTTAGCAATGATCTGATCCTTTTCTAACTGCATTAGAGTCTCTTTAAGCTTGCCCAATATTGCAAATGGGATTTTCCTGCAGCCATGTATGACTGGAGCAACACTTGGGTCCAAATAGATGTGGTAAGTTGCTTTAACCGCTTAACGACCGACGACATATGGGGTACGTCCCCTAAAAAAATACAGTTAACGACCGAGGAGGTACCCCGTATGTCGTCGGTTTTGGAAAGCGGTGGAAGCGATCCTGACCGCTTCCAGCTGCTTTCTGGTTATTGCAGTGATGCCTCTATATCGAGGCATCCTGCAATAACCTTTCTTACCCATTTGATGCAGAGAGAGCCACCCTGTGGTCCTCTCTGCATCAGACATCGATGGCCACAATCGTTTGTGGGTGGGAGCCGATGTGGGAGGTGGGTGGGCGGCCATCAATGGCTTCTAGTATAAAGAGGGGGCGGGATTGTGGGCAGGGTTACCTGGGTTGTGCACAGACACGCGCGTGTGCACAGGGGGTGGCGGGCGGGCACGTGCACGGGGCGGGAGCAGGTGGGAACCGCTACACTATGGAAAATTGATGGTAGAAAAGTGGGAGAGAGGGGGAGGGAATTCCTATAAAAATGATCTAAGGGATCTGGGAGAGGGTGGGGTTGATCTTTGGGGGGGAAGCTACACTATAAAAAAAAATCTATTTTTTGTAAACTGGGTACGCAGACAGCTGCCAGTACCCAAGATGGCTCCCAATAAGGTAGAGGGGGAGGGTTAGAGAGCTGTTTGGGGGGTATCAGGGAGATTGGGGGCTAAGGAGGATCCTACACAGCAGAATAATACAAAAACAAAAAAAACAAAAGACCTTTTATTTTAGTACTGGCAGACTTACTTAAGATGGCTGGAACAATTGTGGGTGGGGGAGGGAAGAGAGCTGTTTAGGAGGGATCAGGGGGTGTGATGTGTCAGGTGGGGGGGTGATCTCTACACTAAAGCTAAAATTTACCCTGCAAGCTTCCTAAAATCTAACTAATTAACCCCTTCACTGCTATGCACAGCGGCATTTAGCAGCCTTCTAATTACCAAAAAGCAACGCCAAAGCCATATATGTCTGCTATTTCTGAACAAAGGAGATCCCAGAGAAGCATTTACAACCATTTGTGTCATAATTGCACAAGGTGTTTGTAAATAATTTCCGTGAGAAACCTAACGTTTGTGAAAAAGTGAAGATTTTTTTTTATTTGATCGCATTTGGCGGTGAAATGGTGGCATGAAATATACCAAAATGGGACTAGATCAATACTTTGGGTTGTCTACTACACTACACTAAAGTTAACCCTACGAGCTCCCTACAAGCTCTCTAATTAACCCCTTCACTGCTGGGCATAATACACGTGTGGTGCACAGCGGCATTTAAGGGCCTTCTAATTACCAAAAAGCAATGCCAAAGCCATATATGTCTGCTATTTCTGAACAAAGGGGATCCCAGAGAAGCATTTACAACCATTTGTGCCATAATTGCACAAGCTGTTTGTAAATAATTTCAGTGAGAAACCTAAAATTGTGAAAAAAATTGTGAAAAAGTGAACAATTTTTTTTTATTTGATCACATTTGGCGGTGAAATGGTGGCATGAAATATACTAAAATGGACCTAGATCAATATTTTGGGATGTCTTCTAAATAAAAATATATACATGTCAAGGGATATTCAGGGATTCCTGAAAGATATCAGTGTTCCAATGTAACTAGCTCTAATTTTGAAAAAAGTGGTTTGGAAATAGCAAAGTGCTACTTGTATTTATTGCCCTATAACTTGCAAAAAAAAAGCAAAGAACATGTAAGCATTGGGTATTTCAAAACTCAGGACAAAATTTAGAAACTATTTAGCATGGGTGTTTTTTGGTGGTTGTAGATGTGTAACAGAGTTTGGGGGTCAAAGTTAGAAAAAGTGTGTTTTTTTTCCATTTTTTCCTCATATTTTATATATTTTTTATAGTAAATTATAAGATATGATGAAAATAATGGTATCTTTAGAAAGTCCATTTAATGGCGAGAAAAACAGTATATAATATGTGTGGTTACAGTAAATGAGTAAGAGGAAAATATAGCTAAACACAAACACCACAGAAATCTAAAAATAGCCTTGGTCCCAAACGTACAGAACATGGAAAAGTGCTGTGGTCATTAAGGGGTTAAATTGCCCAATTCCTTGAAATGCATCAGGGTACGTTTCATCAGATCATCTTTTGTATAGAGTTTTCGTGTAGATACTGTGTGAACTTTGCAAAGCAAATCCAGTTCCTGGCATGTTGCTTTTCCTAATAATGGAAGTGAGGAGCAACGCGTAATAAAGAATTCCAGCTCTGCTGTGTGTGGGTGGCTGCAGTGAGTTGCACCATACCTTCTGGACGGATTTTGGAACCCCCATAAGCAATTAACATAGTGTTAGTATTTCTGATGCAGAACTTTTTTAAGAGAGTGATAGGTAGCACATTTGCCTCAGCACTAGTATCCAGTTTAAAGTTAATGGGTGCACCATTGCTTTGCACTTTAGAGCACCATGCAGAATGTTTTAGTTCTTGTCTTACATCTTTCAATATTGCTCCTATAAATAAAGTCTCAACTGTTTTTTACTCTTTCACACTCCTGGCTCTGTGATTTACAGCATTTTGCAAAATGATTCCTTTTGTGACAAGTGTAACTAACACAGCCAAATGCTGGGCATCTTTGAGATGGGTGTACCCCGCCACACCTAGGGCACACATTCCTTTTTTGCTCAGACCATGCACTAGAGTGAGGTTTGTTCTTGCTGCCTCTAGTAGACTCTGCTTGGCTAGTGAGTGTGGGTTTGTACTGTAAAGCATGAATAGCCTAGTAGGAACTAGCTGGTGTGTTTGCAGCCATAACCTGAAACAGGGACATATCTCCAGTATTATATTTATTCTCCACTGCCTTTTGTAGTGTAAGGTCAGCCTCTCTGAGCTAACATTCTTTAAGTCTGGTATCTGTAACACTGAATACTAATTCATGTCATCAAGTATTGCACCAACCTCACAATCTCTGGCTTTTAGTCTGAGTTCTGTCATATACCTTTCAATGCCCTGTCCCTCATTATATTGATGTGACCAAAACTGATGTCGCTTAAACACAACATTTTTCTTTGGAGTACAATGATTTGGAGTACAATGCTCCCTGAACAAGTCAGCACTGAGTCTAAGGTTCTTTCAGCAGGCAGGGCTGGTTACAATGTGTTGTAAATCTCTTGGCCTTCCCCACCCAAAACATGCAGGGCTATGGCAATCTGAGTTTTCTGCTCTTTTTTATAAAGTTCAACTGCCTCAGCATAAATTAAAAATCCTTGCTCCCATCTTCTCCAGTTTTCACTTACATTTCCTGTGAATTGCAAGTGACTTTTCAGCACTTCTGACACCATGACATGTTTCTTTTGTGGGTATTTAGCAGTAGGAATAAGCACTACTTGATAGTAGGTACACAGAGCAGGTCTTTATTTAGCTCAGCTGTAAGCAACAACACTAACTAACGGCTAAAATACGAGTTTTGCGATATGAGCAGTGCGGTGCTAACTTGCAAGTTCTTGCACCGCTAACTTCCCTACAGCGCTGGTATTACAGGTTTATAAAAACCCAGCGTTTTTAGGCAAGAAGTGAGCGTAGAGCAAAATTGAGCTCCATACCGCACTCCAATACCAGCGCTGCTGAAAGCTGCGGTGAGCTGGTTTTACTTGCTCGTGCACGATTTCCCCATAGATATCAATGGGGAGAGCCGGCTGAAAAAAAGTCTAACACCTGCAAAAAAGCAGCGTAAAGCTCCGTAACGCAGCTCCATTGATTCCTATGGGGAAACAAAATTTATGTTTACACCTAACACCCTAACATGAACCCCGAGTCTAAACACCCCTAATCTTACACTTATTAACCCCTAATCTGCCGTCCCAGACATTGCCGACACCTACATTATATTTATTAACCCCTAATATGCCGCCCCAACATCGCTGACACCTACATTATACTTATTAACCCCTAATCTGCTGACCCCAACATCGCCGACACCTACATTATAATTATTAACCCCTAATATCCCGCCCCCAATGTCCCTGTAACCTACCTACACTTATTAACCCCTAATCTGCCGCCGCCACCGCCACTATAATAAATATATTAACCCCTAAACCGCCATACTCCCGCATCGCAAACACTAGTTAAATATTATTAACCCCTAATCTGCCGCCCCTAACATCGCTGCCACCTACCTACATTTATTAACCCCTAATCTGCCGCCGCCCCCCCCAACGTCGCCGCCACTATACTAAATTTATTAACCCCTAAACCTAAGTCTAACCCTAACACCCCCCTAACTTAAATATAATTAAAATAAATCTAAATAAAACCTACTATCATTACCTAAATAATTCATATTTAAAACTAGTTACTTACCTGTAAAATAAACCCTAAGATAGCTACAATATAACTAATAGTTACATTGTAGCTAGCTTAGGGTTTATTTTTATTTTACAGGCAAGTTTGTATTTATTTTAACTAGGTAGAATAGTTACTAAATAGTTAACTATTTACTAACTACCTTGCTAAAATAAATACAAATTTACCTGTAAAATAAAACCTAACCCGTCTTACACTAACAGCTAACCTTACACTACAATTAAATCAGTTTCCTAAATTAAATACAATTACCTAAATTACAAAAAACAACAACACTAAATTACACAAAATAAAAAAAGAAATTATCAGATATTTAAACTAATTACTCCTAATCTAATAGCCCTATCAAAATTAAAAAATCCCCCCCAAAATAAAAAAAAAAACCCTAGCCTAAACTAAACTACCAATAGCCCTTAAAAGGGCCTTTTGTGGGGCATTGCCCCAAAGAAATCAGCTATTTTACCTGTAAAAAAAAATACAAACACCCCCCAACAGTAAAAGCCACCACCCACACAACCAACCCCCCCCCCAAATTAAATCCTAACTAAATAAACCTAAGCTCCCCATTGCCCTGAAAAGGGCATTTGGATGGGCATTGCCATTAAAAGGGCATTTAGCTCTTTTTCAACTGCCCAAACCCCTAATCTAAAAATAAAACCCACCCAATAAACCCTTAAAAAAGCCTAACACTAACCCCCGAAGATCCACTTACAGTTTTTGAAAACCCGACATCCATCCTCAAGAAGCGGCAGAAGTCCTTATCAAAGCCGCCAGAAGTCTTCATCCAATCGGCCGAAGTCTTTATCCATGCCCGCAGAAGTCTTCATCCAGACAGCATCTTCTATTTTCATCCATCTTGTGCGGAGCGGCTCCATCTTCAAGACATCCGGTGCGGAGCATCCTCTTCAATCGAAGTCTTCTTGCAGAATGAAGGTTCCTTTAAGTGATGTCATCCAAGATGGCGTCCCTTGAATTCCGATTGGCTGATAAAATTCTATCAGCCAATCGGAATTAAAGGTGAAAAAATCCTATGGACTGATGCAATCAGCCAATAGGATTGAGCTTCAATCCTATTGGCTGATCCAATCAGCCAATAGGATTGAGCTTGCATTCTATTGGCTGTTCCAATCAGCCAATAGAATGCAAGCTCAATCCTATTGGCTGATTGCATCAGTCAATAGGATTTTTTCACCTTTAATTCCGATTGGCTGATAGAATTCTATCAGCCAATCGAAATTCAAGGGACGTCACTTAAAGGAACCTTCATTCTGCAAGAAGACTTCGATTGAAGAGGATGCTCCGCGCCAGATGTCTTGAAGATGGAACCGCTCCGTGCCAGATGGATGAAGATAGAAGATGCTGTCTGGATGAAGACTTCTGGGGGCTTGGATGAAGACTTCGGCCGCTTGGATGAAGACTTCTGCCGGCTTCGATGAGGACTTCTGCCGCTTCTTGAGGATGGATGTCGGGTCTTCAAAAACTGAAAGTGGATCTTCGGGGGTTAGTGTTAGGCTTTTTTAAGTGTTTATTGGGTGGGTTTTATTTTTAGATTAAGGGTTTGGGCACTTAAAAAAGAGCTAAATGCCCTTTTAAGGACAATGCCCATCCAAATGCCCTTTTCAGGGCAATGGGGAGCTTATTTTTTTTAGTTAGGATTTTATTTGGGGGGTTGGTTGTGTGGGTGGTGGGTTTTACTGTTGGAGGGGTTGTTTGTATTTTTTTTTTACAGGTAAAAGAGCTGATTTCTTTGGGGCAATGCCCCGCAAAAGGGCTATTGGTAGTTTAGTTTAGTTTAGGCTAGGGTTTTTTTTTTATTTTGGGGTGGCTTTTTTATTTTGATAGGGCTATTAGATTAGGTGTAATTAGTTTCTTTTTTTATTTTGTGTAATTTAGTGTTTTGTTTTTTTTGTAATTTAGGTAATTGTATTTAATTTAGGTAATTGATTTAATTGTAGTGTAAGATTACGTGTTAGTGTAAGACAGGTTAGGTTTTATTTTACAGGTAAGTTTGTATTTATTTTAGCTAGGTAGTTAGTAAATAGTTAATAACTATTTAGTAACTATTCTACCTAGTTAAAATAAATACAAACTTGCCTGTAAAATAAAAATAAACCCTAAGCTAGCTACAAACTAACTATTAGTTATATTGTAACTAGTTTAGGGTTTATTTTACAGGTTTTAAATAGGAATTATTTAGGTAATGATAGTAGGTTTTATTTAGATTTATTTTAATTATATTTAAGTTAGGGCGTGTTAAAGTTAGGGTTAGACTTAGGTTTTGGGGTTAATACATTTAGTACAGTGGCAGCAACGTTGGTGGCGGAAGATTAGGGGTTAATAAATGTAGGTAGGTGGCGGCGATGTTAGGGGCGGCAGATTAGGGGTTAATAATATTTAACTAGTGTTTGCGATGCGGCAGTGCAGCGGTTTAAGGGTTAATATGTTTATTATAGTGGCGGCGATGTCCGGAGCGGCAGATTACAGGTTAATTATTTTATTTTAGTGTTTGCGATGCGGGAGGGCCTCGGTTTAGGAGTTAATAGGTAGTTTATGGGTGTTAGTGTACTTTTTAGCACTTTAGTTATGAGTTTTATGGTACGGCTTTGTAGCGCAAAACTCATAACTACTGACTTTCAGTTTACGGTATCGATCTTGGCGGTGTAGGGTGTACCGCTCACTTTTTGGCCTCCCAGGCAGACTTGTAATGCCGGCGCTATAGATGTCCCATTGAAAAAGGACTTTTTGAAAGCTGCGGTAATTACGTTGCGTTAAGGCCAAAAAAGTGTGCGGTACACCTATACCTGCAAGACTCGTAATACCAGCGGTAGTGAAAAAGAGCCTTAACGCTGCTTTTTCACTCATACCGCAAAACTCGTAATCTAGCCATAACTGAGAAAACTAACATAAAGAAGATGGCTGCTGATCATAGAGTTCCCTCCCAGCTCCAGAGTGTCTTTTCTTAAAGTAACAGTATACCACAGTAAGTGCACAGCACAATAATTTGGCCTTGTAGCACTACATCCTGCCTCAGTGAGTATAACACACATAAAATATGCCATACCAACCTTTTCACCATAGGCTTTAAGAATAAAGCATGCATCAGCTAAGACACTACACTGTAGGAGACCTTGTTGCATCTAGAACCTGGAGAATAACACTCTGCAACACTGAATAGCACAATAGAACGGCTAAATCCAGCACCCATATTTATTTAAATAAGAGATCAGGCACTGCTGAGCACACACAGGGCCTGATGATGAAATATCCCCCTCTTGGAGAGAAATCGTAGTGCAGACTTCACAGGGGCTGAGCTCACTGAATGATCAAAGAAAACGGGTTTAACTCTCCAGCACCGATAGATCTCTCTATTTTCAGCATTGAAAAATAAAACGTAATTACTTTCTCTTGACAAATTAGAATATAAACTTAGCTAGCTGTATCTTTCTTTATCTTCTTTATCTTCAGCCAGTTTATTTCTGCCATTTCCCCTCTTGCATTCATTCTACTACAGTCCCTCCTCTGTTTATAATTTATTTGTGAGTCTCTCAACTTTCTACACCTGGAATCTGTCCCTCCCTCGCTCTCTCTCTTTTCCTTTCTCTCTCTATACATCATTCTCTCTCTCTCTCTCTTATATATACTGTATATATATATATATATATATATATATATATATATATAGTAAATATCATCCTCTCTCTCTCCAAAATATATATATAGTAAGTATCATCCTCTCTCTCCCTCTCTCTCTCATCCTGTCTCTCTCTCTCTATAAATATATATATATATATATATATATATATGTATAATATGTATATATGTATATATATATATATATATATATATATATATATATATATATCCTCTCCAAGAACACAGGCACTCACTGGTCTTTATAAAAGGTAATCCTTTATTCAATCCATTAAAACGATAATAATACCATGACGTTTCGGCACACCATCGTGCCTTTATCAAATGTATCAAAATATTAAGAAGCTTCTTAATATTTTGATACATTTGATAAAGGCACGATGGTGTGCCGAAACGTCATGGTATTATTATCGTTTTAATGGATTGAATAAAGGATTACCTTTTATAAAGACCAGTGAGTGCCTGTGTTCTTGGAGAGGATACGAATTGGCTTGCAGTGCACCTTGGCAGTTGAATTGGTGTAAGATTGTGCTGTCCTCTATCTGGACTATATATATATAGGTATATATACAGTATATGTATATAAACACATACCCTTGCTTCTCTCCCTCTCTTCATATTTATCTCCTTCCATCTGTTCTTCTTTTATTAGGTTAGATTACCATTTTGCCAGCTTTGATAATTTATTTCCACTCTGCAAAAATTGCTGGTAATTAAAACAGAATTCTTTTTATGCTGCTGCAACTCAAGTCTTTGAATACATAAGTGCCTTTGATATACATCAGTGCCATTTTTCAGAACATCTTCATTTCCTACATCAGAAATCCTTTTAGACAGAGAAAAGCAGTTTTCCAAGCAATGTACCATGACAGATTAACCAGCAATACTGTTATTAAGCAGTGAAGAAGGTTAAACATAGACCATCAATAACAACACTACAAGTCACCTGCAGCCTAATTAACAGCAAATCTGCCACTGCTCTCACGTTTAATTCCCCATCCTATTAACCTATGAATAACCAAAAACCCACACTGCAAAAACCTACTCCAAATTTATCCCACTTTACAGTGCCCACCAACAGTAAACACTTGTTTTACATAGAACATGCCTTTTTAAACAATTTTCCAATTTTTTTCTATTATCGAAGAAGTTTTGTATTCTTTGTTGAAAAGCATACCTAGATAGGCTCAGGAGCAGCAATGCATTTCTGGGAGCAAGCTGCAGATTGGTAGATGCACATTTATGCATCTAGTCATTGCCTTACCCAGTGGGCTACATTTATCAAATGTCAAGCGGATATGATTCACTGTAGCATTTATCATTGCACAAGCATTTCACCAGAAATGCTTGTGCAATGCCGCCCCCTGCTTAATGGCAGTCAATCGGCCATTCGCAGGTGCTGTCAATCATCCCCACTCAATTTGGGATGCTTTCAAAAGTTGACAGACAGGTTAGGGATCAGCAGTCTTACAACCACTGCTGCTTAACTTTCATTTCAGGCGAGCCTGTAGCGATGGGCCTTCGAAGCTGCTCGATAAATGGAGCCCAATGTGTTCAGCTATCTGCCAGTAATGCATTGGTGAAGATAAAACTAAATTTGATAATAGAGGTAAAATGAAAAGTTGTTTAATGTTTCATGTCCCTTTAAGAAAACATTATTGCAAACACCTCCTTCAAAGTTTTTTTCTCTCAGTAATAACAAATAATAATAACAATTCTACTGCAAGCACCTACTTCCCTAAAGCTTTTCCCATTTTATCACATGCACATTGCAAACACTTCCCCCAAAGCTATACTCTTTTTAACAACTCTCCCCAACACAAACCCTTAAACCTATGACTATCAACCCTTTTTAATTTCTCCCTGTAATTAACCTTAAAAACAAATCTCTACATCAATAAATTGTAACTGCTAACTGTCAGGGTACCAGGAATCAGACTGAGACGTGAAATGCAAAAATGATCACACCTTTATTAATAATAACAAAAAAAATAATAAAGAGTCCAAAAACAAAACGACAAGCCAGGAGTCAAAACCAGAGCAGGTAGTCAGACGAGCCGGGTCAGGAGCCAAATCAAGTAGTCAGACGAGCCGGAGTCAGGAACAAAGAACAGCAGAATCAGGAACAAGTCAGGGATCAGGAACCAGAAGGGACATCAGCCAAGCCAGGTAATACACAGGAACTGTAATACAGGATTTCCCAAAGTAGTCTGAGCAAACGCAAGGGCAAAAGCATGCTGAACAGAGGCCCTTTAAATAATAAGAGATGACATCATAATTCTGGGACTGCAACCTGTCTCACACTGATGATGTTCACCAGTTTGGCCATAAGAGGGCGCCTAGGTGAGTGAGCAGCATTACACACTCTGCAGCAGATTCAGTGAGAGAGGTGAGTAAAATGGCAGCCAGCAGCAAACGGCAAACAAAGCAGGGTGAAACCCTGACAGTACCCTCCCCTGCGGGAGGACAAAAGGCTTATTGAGGAAACAGGAATGGAAGGCACAGAGGAGGGCGGGAGCATGAACATCAGAGGAGGGAACCCATGAACGCTCCTTCGAACCGTAACTCCTCCAGTGAACCAAATACTGCATGCGGCTCCTGGACATACGAGAGTCAATAATGCTGCTGACCTCATATTCTTCATGGTTGTCAACAGATGAGACAACACAGTGGTATACCAATTACAAACCAATTGTTTCAAGAGGGAGACATGAAAAACATTGGATATGCGCATTGCAGGAGGAAGGTCAATAGCGTAGGCAACAGGATTGACCTTTCAGAGTATTCTAAAAGGACCAACACAACGGGGAGCCAGTTTATTGGAAGGCACACAAAGGTTCAAGTTGCGGGAGGACAGCCAAACCGTCTCACCAACCTGGTAGGAAGGCGCGGGCAGACACCTATGATCAGCCTGGAATTTTCAGTGCTGCATAGACCGATGAAGGCAATCCTGAATCTGCACCCACGTGGAACGTGGAATACCCTGAGACATGAATGAATCAGGCAACTAGGATGGTTGAAACCCGTAATTTGCCATGAATGGGGATAACTGGGAGAAAGCATTAATAGCACTATTACGAGCAAGGGAGAAGTCAAATTTGTACGTATGGTGGCCAAAATATGGTCAGGAGGTATAACTGGAGTAGGTACAGACTCCTCCTTGGACAGAGGTGAAAATTGTCGAGAGAGGACATAAACCCTAACATTCTTAATACCAGGCAGGTAGGAGACCACATAATTAAACCAAGACAAAAATAGCCTGGCCTGTTGGGGCGACAAACGTTTTGCTTTGGATAGATAAATCAAATTCTTGTGGTGAGTAAGAATGAGCACTGGTACGCTAGTACCCTCGAGAAGGTGCCTCCATTCCTTGAGTACCAAAATTATGGCCAGTAATTCCCTGTCGCCAATTCATAATTGCACTCCCCTGGGGACAATTTCTTAGAGAAGAAACCTCACGGATGCAAAGAACCGTTAGGCGTAGGACGTTGAGACAAGAGGGCACCTACTCCAGTCTCAGACGCATCGACCTCAAGAAGGAAAGGCAAGACAGGGTTAGGATGAGCCAGAACTGGAGCGGCAGCAAAGGCAGTCTTAAGACTCTCAAAGGCCTTAATATCAGTAGGTGACCAATGGAGTGGATCATTCTCTTTACGGGTCATGTCTGTGATAGGTTTGACCAAGGAAAAAAAGTTTTTAATAAACTTTCTATAGTAATTGGCGAAGCCCAAAAAACGCTGAATAGACCGAAGACCAACTGGGCGAGGCCACTGCAGAACTGCAGACAACTTTTCAGGATCCATTGAGAACCCTGCAAAGTAGATTACATAGCCTAGGAAGGTTACTTGAGTCTGATGGAACTCACATTTCTCGAGTTTACAAAACAGGCAGTTCTCACGTAGTCTTTGAAGTACCTGTGTGACATCAGAACGATGAGCCTCAAGTGTGGGTGAGTGTATAAGGATGTCATCTAAGTACACCACAACACGCTGTTGCAACATATCTCGTAGGACATCATTAATAAATTCCTGGAAAACAGCAGGAGCATTACATAGACCAAAGGGCATTACAACATATTCATAATGCCCGCTTCTGGTGTTAAATGCTGTTTTTCATTTGTGTCCCTCCTTGATCCTAACGAGATTGTACGCTCCTCTCAAATCAAGTTTAGAAAAGACTGTAGCTCCCTTGAGGAGGTCAAAGAGTTCCGTAATGAGCGGAATAGGGTAAGCATTCTTAATGGTAAGACGATTAAGACCCCTATAATCAATACATGGTCTTAACTCGCCACCCTTTTTCTTCACAAAGAAAAAGCCAGCCCCTGCAGGAGAGCAGGATTTGCGGATGATCCCCTGTGACAGAGCATCGGCAACATACTCCTCCATAGCATAATTCTCTGCAACAGACAGAGGGTAAACCCGGCCCTGAGGAGGAATTGCTCCGGGTTGCAGGTCTATGGCACAATCGTAAGACCAGTGAGGAGGCAACGTACCTGCACGCACCTCGTCAAAAATTTTATGCGAAATCTCAGTACTCCTCTGGCAATTGAGATACTGAAGAAGTGCACAGGCCTTTGACTGGTTTCCAAATACAAGTGAAAATACATTGTGGAGACCATGAGAAAATTTCGGCCCTACGCCAGTCGAGACTGGGATTGTGCTTTTGGAGCCAGGGATAACCCAGCATAACCAGAAAATGCGGAGAGTTTATCACCTGGAACTGGAGGGTTTCAAAATGGAGAGCCCCAACAGCCATGGATAATTGAGCGGTTTTGTGAGTAACGAGTGCGGGCTGAAGGGGCCTGCCATCAATGGCCTCAATAGCAAGCGGAACGGACCGAAGCAATACAGGAATAGAGTGCTGCGATACAAAAGCACTGTCAATTAAATAGCCCGCAGCACCAGAGTCAACAAGAGCCTGGGTGACTATGGAGGAGTCCACCCAGGAAAGGACAACCATGACCCAAGGTTTCTCCTTTAGCGGTTCTTGGGATGAGGATAAACCACCCAAGAGGCAGAGCCCATCCCTACTCCTAAAGGCCCTCTCATCCACGGAGCGATGCGTGAATCCCAACTGCATCAGCTCAGCAGTACCTGGTGACTCGGGTATAGGAGGCATGGGAGGAGAGGGAGGCATGGCTGGGATCAAAAACGTAGGAGACAACTAGACAGGAGGCTTCCACAATCGCTCCTTAAAAGAGGGCCACTCACTGAGTCTGAAGTCAATTAGGATTAAAAAAGACACCAAAGCCTCATGATCCTCTGGTAAATATCTGACAGCAATTTTGTCTTTAATCACATCAGAGAGCCCATGAAAGAAGGCGGTAACAAGGGCTTCAATTGTCCCAACCTACCTCAGCAGAAAGTGTACAGGACTCAATGGCATACTGAACAACAGATCTCATACCTTGCTGAATGGACATGAGTCATTTGGCAGCAGAAGAGGAGCAAGCCGGAACATCAAATACCCTTCGAAAGGAGGCCACAAATTCAGGGTAATTAGAAATCACAGGTTTATTAGTCTCCCACAAGGGATTAACCCAAGCAAGAGCTGTGTCAGAGAGTAAAGAGATGAGAAATTCCACCTTAGCTCTGCCAGAGGGAAACGCCTGAGGTAACATCTCAAAGTAAATGCCCACCTGGTTCAAAAACCTGCTGCGGTAATGCTCGTGGGATATTTCCCTATCAGACCAAACATAGCCAGTAGTCTTCTTATCCCGGCGTCAAGTGGAAGGATAAGGAAATATCCCAGAACACAATTGAGTTTAAGAAATGAGGTAAGCAGTACTCACGGTAGACAGGGTAGTCCTTCACGGCAATAAGGGTAAGGCAGAGAATGGTCAGAGACAAGCAAAGTCCGGCAACAAGTAGAATATTGAGGTATTAACAGAACAGGGTAAATCAGAAGAGTGGTCCGAGACAAGCAGAGTTCAGCAACAGAAAAGTAATCCAGCAGTTTAGGGGTTAACCAGTAGAATGGTCAGAGACAGGCAGAGGTCAGCAACAATAAGGCAATCAGCAGTTCAGCAGTTCATGGGTAAACCAGTAGAATGGTCAGGAACAGGCAGAGGTCAGCAACAATAAGGCAATCAGCAGTTCAGGGGTTAAGCAATACAGTAGTCTTAAAACAGGCAGAGTTCAGTAACGATAAGGCAAAAAGCAGTTCAGGTTAGAAAAAATAAACACCCAGGAGCACACACAGTAACACCTATACTTGGGCAAAGTGCATAAAGTGAGAGGTACTTACATAGGCACAGGTTTGCGCTAAGAACAGCAAACAGGAGAGCGGCATCAGAGGCCAGAAGTGGCGTGCCACAACAACCGCTGCCACCATGGCAATGGCCGTGGTAGGAGAGGCAGAGCCACTGCCAAGATAGAGTGGCGTGACAGCTGCACTGATTAGGATCACTTCCATTTAGCTGAGGTAGAGGTGCAGAACCGAACATGCTCCAGGTAGGACTAGGTGCAGCAGCGGAAACAGGAGCAGCCATAACGTGTGGGACACTCTGATCCAAATGTGCAGTGCGAGTCAGAAGGGTTTGCACTGCTAGTGCATATCTCAGTCCACATTCTAGTGCTGTCTTGTTTCTTCCAGTATTCCTCCTCACAGATGCTCCTGTTGAAACAGTTATCTAAATGTATACATTTTTTGCTAAATCCTGATTGGCTAAGCAATTAACCAGTCAAGATTAAAGGAACTGGCTGAATGTAAAAACTGAGCACTCATTAACTTGGCCAGTTTATATTTTAACAACCAGAGGAAGGAAGGGTTCATGCTTATGTTTTTATTTGTGGTGTAAAGAGCAGTACAGGTCTTACTGTGGGTATCTAGATTATACTTAGGGATAAATGAGATGGGTGTACATGTTATGATGATGAAGTTGATGAGAGGTGTAGCCTTAAAGGGACATGAAACCCAAAAAAATTCTTTCATGATTCAGATAGAGAATACAATTTGAAAGAACTTTCTAATTTTCTTCTTTTATCTAATTTTTTTTATTCTCTTGGTATCATTTGTTGAAGGAGCAGCAATGCACTACTGGTTTCTAACTGAACAAATGGGTGAGCCAATGACAATCAGTATATATATATGCACCCACAAATCAGCAGCTAGGTTCTTTGCTGCTCCTAAACTTTCCTAGATATACCTTTCAGCAAAAGGATAACAAGAGAAGGAAGCAAATTAAATAATAGAAGTAAATTGAAAAATTGTATTCTCTATCTGAATCATGAAAGAAAAATTTTGGATTTCATGTCCCTTTAAGGAGAAACTTTTGCAGGTAAATAGATCTACTGTATTTACCCTCTACCTTTCAATATTTCTCTCACTTTGTTTCTTCCCTGGGTTGTCTGTGCCCCTCTGTGTTCCATTTTTCTCTCCCTATCATCTCCTTCAGTTTTCTCACCTATATTCCTGTCTTTCGTCCGTTCTTCTTATTTATCCCCTTCACATTATCTCATCCTTCATCCTTTATTTTCTTCCTTTTTACTCTCTCCCTTCTTGTTTAATACCTCTGCCCTTATCGTTCTCTTATTGCCCCCCTTTTGTTTCCACTTCTCTCTCATATCTGTCCGTTTCTCTCCGTTTTTGCTCCCCAGGGAGGCTTTAAGACAGGTTTGAAAGCCAGTGCTCTAATATTCCCCGTTTTTCCTTAGTTCCGTGGCTGAGCAATTGAAAAGAGGAGAGACCGTCCAGGCAGAGGCGTTTGACAGTGTCACCATTTACTTTAGTGATATAGTGGGTTTTACATCGCTGTCTGCAGAGAGCACTCCTATGCAGGTACCTGTGTGATTATTGCTAACTAAAAGACTTGTAACACCTATTAACTACACCTCCTATTTTACCCCACAATCTCTTCTTTCTTTCTCAGAACTTTTGTTACCCTCTACTTGCCTACAACATTTGTACATTATGTTTTCCTGTAGATTAACTCTCCAGAATCCAATGTCCTCTTTTAAATCCCTTCTTCTCAAGACATTTAGTCAATCTCTGTTTTAAACCCATTATATTTTATATGACCAGCTGTACACTCTTTCTTATCTTCCAGGTGGTCGCCCTGCTCAATGATCTGTACACATGCTTTGATGCTATAATAGACAACTTTGATGTTTATAAGGTGAGAAATAAAGTCTGGCAATGATACAACAACAAAAAATCATTCAACACAGAAATGCTTCCATCTATCTCTATAGTTATCTTTTTATCTTGATTTCTGCTTCTCTAAACTTTTTAGGTTTGTTATCCAACATACTTTTTCATTATTTTCAACCAGGTTTTTTTTTTTTTTCAAAATTCCTATCCATTCATTCTATCTTATACCTAACTCTCTCTTTGCTTTTCTACTGGTTCACATTTTCTTTAACTCTTCTTTTCATCCTCACCTTTCTATTTCTCCTCTTGTAAAAAATACACTATCTCACTATATCTTATTATTATTTTGGTTCACCCAACTCCTTCTGCTCTTTGCCTTTCATTATCCTCTGTTTTCTTCTTTCTCATCTACCTTCTTTTTAATCTTTTTTTCTAGCCCTCTCCTGCATCTGTAACTATACTTTTTTTTTTCTTTCCCCACATTTGCATATTCTGATATTTCAGGTAGAGACAATAGGTGATGCTTACATGGTGGTCTCTGGTCTGCCAGTCCGTAATGGAAAGCTGCATGCACGAGAGATTGCTCGTATGTCACTTGCTCTCCTTGATGCAGTTAAGACTTTCAAAATCCGACATCGACCAAACCAACAGCTCCGACTACGGATTGGGATCCACACTGGTAAGATATATCCAAAAATATATTTAAGATATTATTTGTAAATATGTTCCACCTTCTAAATAGTTTACAATCTAATTTGGCAAAATGTATATAAAATTATTTGACAGCTGTGGGTGTTTTTTAGGTCCAGTATGTGCTGGTGTTGTGGGACTCAAGATGCCCCGATATTGCTTGTTTGGGGACACTGTGAACACAGCTTCACGTATGGAGTCTAATGGAGAAGGTGAGTTAACATGCAAGTTCTAGAGTAGGTGCCATGTATTTCTTTACACAGGATATAGCTAGAAAACAGTTGATGCAGGCAGTGCCACTTCTTTTATGGACCTTGAATTATAGCTGTAACTTCCTACTCAGCATCAACTTACTATTTGCCATTATAAATAAAGACTTCTTTGTACGTGACTATATTATGAGTTTTAAAGTCCAAAAGAAGGTCAGGCTTTCAGTTTCCACTTTTATATTCTTAGCTATGCAATGCTTTTTACCCGAACTCTCAAACAGATGTAGAAGTTCCAGACTAAGCATCATTGCCCTTAGAGTCTTAGAACATTTATGTTGTGTGCTGCTCCAGATTCTTGGCAATGGCATTGTGCTTTTAATATACACTGTACAAAAGTTATGTTGAATCATCACATGAAAATATTTTTTGCTGTTGTGCATACACTATGTTGTATAATAGTAGGTAAGTGCCTAACAATGTCTTAGAAATGTGACTATGGTGGAGTTGTGTCTCTCACAGAAATAGTCCTACTTGTGCTACATTTAAAAGTCCCTTTATACACAAAGTCATTCTTTCAGTGTCTTAAACATCTAAGATTTCACTTGCTTGTTTCATATAGACTCGACCCCCTTCCTCTAAAATGCACTGCTGCTTTCGCAGTGCACCTTATATTAATGGTCTCTGTTCTTTTTATATATATATTTCAGCCCTTAAGATTCATGTGTCCACTGAGACATGTAGTGTCCTAGAAGAATTAAATTGCTTTGAGCTGGAGTTGCGGGGAGACGTGGAGATGAAGGTAACATATATGTGTTTTGATGAGCTGGAAAAATAAATCCTGTGTGATCTAAATGTAATCTCTTGCCATACTGTTTTTGTATTATAGGGGAAAGGTAAAATGAGAACCTACTGGTTAATAGGAGAGAGAAGCGACAGCAACTCCCATGTGTGACTCCAAGAATCATCACCTCCATAGGGACTTGTGATATGGGGGAACCCCTCACAATGAAAGTGTTTGTGCCTCTAGGATATGACTCTCTGATCACTCAAAACCATAATATGGGATGTGGTCCAACTCTTCATTATGGAACCACAAGACAAAGAGCATGGTGAAGTGATCAAGAACATGCTTCAATATGGTGGCTACTGGCAACAGATCCTGTTTATTCATTGACACAAGACAACAAACTAACTGGTGACCTTTTTAAAACTTGTATGCAGGACTTACAAGGTGTCACTTAATTCTCCTCCCATAATCCAAAAATTAGATGAGTGTGTCTGCTTGGTGGGTATTGCAGATTTAATCCTTCGCCCAGTATGGGAAAGCAAAACCTAAGCAGGTAATCCAAAGAACATGAAACTTACCCTGTTTCACAAAGCACACTTGAATTGCTGGTATGGGGAAGGAACACTGAATCAGGACAGTTTGTGCAACTAGCACAAAAACACATTGTACAGTCCACAAATGTGAAGTGCATAATCCTTATTTTACTTCTATAAAAATTTCTACATTCTGTTAAACTAATGGGCTCTCAAAATGCAAAACCTTTCATTCTGAACATGAAGGTGAAAGACTGGGCTCAGCCAGGTGAGAGACAAGCAATAAGATGATTAAGGAAAATAAGCTGTAGGGTGCAAAAGAGGGATGTGTGTGCAGGCAGACAAGGCAGAAAGAGGCTCCAGGAAGATAGGATGCCAGAGGTAGAGAGGATTGGGATGGCTAATATGCTAGAGAAAAAATACATGGTAAAAGAACTGGATCACAGGAAAGGTTAGTTGGCTATAGGCCTATTGCTGAAAGTGCCTGCAGGTGGCTCATGCCAAGATAAGGTTTCAGGTAAGATTATAATGGAGAGGGTGTTCAGGGCTGTAACGAAATGTGAAAAATGCTGTCTGATCAAGTGGAAAGAAAGGTTAAAAACTTGCAATACAAGTGGATAGAAGTTATGGGATGGTAATATTAACAGGTGGGGCAGGGCTGCAGGAGGGCCAGCAGAACAAAGACTAAGATCCGGGAATGTGCAAGAACAAGGTTCAAAATTACAAAGGCATAACATTGACAAAATGTTCCAGCAGTCCCTTATTCAAACATCATATATAGTCACACAGAGTTAAAGGGAGAAAAATGTATAATAGATGGATAGGATTGCTGACATGATTAATGGCAATTTGATCAGGGTCATACAGTTGTTTAGAACTTGATGCTACAAGTGAATGAAAAAGAATAATAGACATTATTAAAAAGTTACAGGCTACTGACCAGTCAACCAGAAAGGGGGAAGAGATTCTGCTATCCAATAAGGCTTAGTGGGGGAGAAGCTACAAGATATCTAAAGGGATAGATGCTGCATATCAAAGACAACTTGTGGTTCCAGGCCAGATGTTGTGTGAATGGGTACTTATTGTATGATGTATGCCAAAGGATTCAGATGTGAACTCAGGCCACCATGCTTGTACAAGATAGTGCATTCATGGAATGAGTGGGTGCAAACAGCTATGGTAATAAAAAAGGTTTCCAACACTGGATGCCACCTTTAGGAATTGTAGGATGGATACTGTACAAAAAGCATATATTGCAGAATTATAATTGTGGAAGAATTTAAACAATTTTATTAAAAAAAAAGTTCACCAGGAGTCTATTTCTTAGACTAACACAGACAGAATTAGCACCTAACTAACATCTACTAATTATTTGAAGGCAGATAAAGTTTTCATACTGGTAACAGAATGTATTTACACACTGTAATCAAATTGCAAATCATTTAACTGCACATGAACCGCTGGGCTTAATGGACTGCAGTTGACATGGCAACCCATGCAGAGTATTTTTTTTAAAAACCCAGAAAATGTAACATCAAATTTATGGTAAACAAATCTGCCACTGACAAACAACTCTTGATACCTCTCGTTGCTCTTTATATTGACTGCACAATTCTGAAAGAAGCTTTTGGACTTGTTGATGATACAAGCAAAGAAGGCAAGTGACCGCAGAGTCATGCAGACTCACAGGGATTTTTGTTTAAAAAAGTTTAAAAATTTATGCTTTTATGTTTTTTTTTTAATTTCTCTACATCGACCAGGGAGGAGCTGTAGATGTTGCATATCTAGACTTTAGCAAACCATTTGACACTCTCCCACACAACAAACTTATTAACAATGTGTATTGGCTTAGGGGTAAAAGGCTGGCTTAAAGATAGAAGCCAGAGGTTTATTCAAATGAGGGGTCAGTTACTAGTGGTGTTCCCCAAGGGTCAGTTCTTGGGACTTTTTTGTTTAACATGTTCATATATTGGAAGTGGGGTTCAGGAGAAGGTTTGCTTGTTTGAGGATGATACAAAAATTTGTAACAGAGTTGATGTTCCAGGAGCGGTTGATCAAATGAACAGTAATATAAAAGACCTGGCGGAGTGGCCAAATAAATTGGATCTGAAATGTAATATTACCAAGAGCAAATTGATGCATATAGGATCCAAAAACCAAAAGGCCAATTATAGTGTCAATGGTACATTACTTACTGTAACTAAAGAGGAATGGGACTTAGGAATTATAATTTCACATGATTTTAAATTTGGTACACAATGTGTATCCAGTAAGGCCAGTCAAATAATTGGCTGCATTGGGACCGGTATTAGTAACAAAAATAGCAAGGTTCTAATGCCACTTTACAGGTCATTAGTTAGCCTCATCTGGAATATTGTGTACAGTCCTGGAGACCATATCTTCAGAAAGATATAAATAAACTAGAAACTGTCCAAAGGAGGGCTACTAAAATAGTACAGAGTCTAAAACAGGGGTGTCAAACTGGGGCCCCATGGGCCTCATGCGGCCCACAACCTAATTTTTTGCACCCGCGATGCCTCCATGAAATATAATATAAAAAATATTAATTATAATATGCTTATTACTTAAAGAGCGAGAGGGCTTACTGTTAGGGTTGCGCATGTGTGCAACCTCCATTCAACTCTCCATTACAATGACAATCCCATTACAATCCCATTGTTCTAGCCTTGCGATTTACTTCTTTTATAGTCAGCAGCTGCGATAGATTAGCGAGATAATTAAAAACCTCTGAGACTTGTGGTAAATAGATTCTTGACAGCTATCACAAAAGGTATATGTCTATAACTATATAAGCAGTGCATTGTTATTCCGACAGTATTGTGATCCACTGTTTATAATGCAGAGGTATTGTTATACTATGCGCATGCATATGCTAAACTGAGAGCTTGCTCGGAACAGGACTGTTAGAGAGTAAAAAAGGCTCAGTTGGACAGCAGCCAGAAGGAACGTGTGTGGCACCTTCTTAGCGCACTAAAGCGAGTTTCATCAAGCCAGAGGAAGTTACTTAGGGGTAACAGAACACAATCTGAAGGAATGTATACAGTTATTGCTAACATCACTGCTTTGTTTAGCAATGGCAAGAATATTTAGGCATTATGTGGACTACGAGATTTGCACATGTAAGGAAAATGGCCCGCAACTCAAATGTGTTTGACACCCCTGGTCTAAAATATAAAATGTACAAAGAAAGACTCTATGACCTAAATATGTATGGTTTAGAGTAGAGAAGGGAAAGAGGTGACATGATAGATACCTTCAATTATATGAAGGGACTTAATAAAGTGGAAGCTGAGAGCATTTTCTACAAAAAATGCCAACACAAGGGGTCACAATTAAGTTAGAGGGTAGCAGATTCAAGAGAAATGTGAGGAATCTTTTTTTACAGAAAGGGTGGTGGATTCATGGAATAATCTTCCAATTGAGGTGGTAAACACAAAGACTGTAAAGGAATTAAAAAATACCTGGGACATTCATAAGGCTATCCTAATAAAAAAGTAAAAAAATAATGGGCTAGATTACAAGTGAAGTGTAAAATATCGCTTTTGCAAAAATTATATTTGAACTCCACTTTGTAATACCAGCGCACGCATGTGAAGGGGGTAAGTTGCGTAGTGATGGGCAGTAAATTTAAATATATATTTATATGAATATATACATATATATTTAGATTTTTATATATGTATATACACATATTAACCCATAAATACTGTATATATGTATATAAGCATATACATATATATATTTACAGGGATAACAGTCCCCATAGACCGCAATGTAAAGACACTTTTCAGTGACTTTTTTATCTAACACCCCACACCCGCCAACGTTAACTGCTCAGGGCAGTTTGTTGTTTGTTTTTTAATTTTTTAAATGCTACATTCTTTTTTTTAAAAAAGGGACCTCACATGTTTGTTTGGGGGCAATTGGGGGACATTTAAAAATGAATCATAGGTCTGACCTCTGATTAATTTTTTGAGCTCTAATTGCTAACGCGAGCTCGCGGTAGCAATAACCAGCCACTTGTAATGGCTGGTTATTTATCTCGCTCCCGTAAACGGGCAAATTTGGCCATTTGTGGGCAAACGATAAATTAGCGTTCCACTTGTAATCTAGCCCAATATGGGTAGACTTGATGGGTCTTTTTGGTTCTTATCTACCGTCACATTCTATCTTTCTATGTTTCTATAGTGTAAGTGAAAAAAAGAAACAAAATCAGTAATGTATTGCTATTTATAGTGACCATGAACTTTTAAATATCCTTTCATATATTGAGGATTGTTTTGCAAGAAAAAAATGTTTTTTTAAATAAATGTATCGTCTTATTGCCCCCACATCAAATCACCTGGCAAAAGGGACATGTACAGAACATTTACAGCTAGAATGTCTAGAAGCAAAGCTTATTAAGAATGGAGAAAGCTGCAATGCACTGAAAGGAAAACTATGGGTTGCAGGAAAACATTCATATTTTCTTTAGAGCACTTTTCAGACACTAAAAACACTTTTGAATATTACAAATGGCAGAATCAGAGACAGACTGAAAACTGGTTAGAGAGACATAGGGTTGGCCAAAGTGAATGATAGTCCAAGTTTTATACATTCTAAAATACATATAAAAATGTTTTAGTAGCTTTATCTCCAGAGGCTCTGTAGTTTATCTAGAATAAGAAATAGTTTGCAGAATAGCCAGAGGAAAAATTATTCTACAGACAATTTAGAGGAAGGTTCAGCATGTCACCGGGTCAGCAGGTCCAACAAAAGCAGAAACTTACAAGAACACAAAGTAAGAAAAAGACCAAGATAGAAAAAAGGTAGGCTTTAGCAATAATGATGAACCAAATCAGAATTAACAACAAGCACTGCTGGATTTATCATAACCAAACAAAAAGCTATCAAGGGACATCTTTGATTGTAAACAGCACCAGATTCTTAAACTCAATTAGCATTTCCAAGAGGATCAGTAATGGGGACATTATTCTAGTATTGTCATCACCACTCTGATGCTCAGCATCTTCAAGAAAACACTGACAGGTCACAACAACATCTGGTTAAGGTATCTACAATTACTTACTCCAGCAGCCATGTTAAACTTGTATACTTTGCATGTCTTCCTGGGATTAAACAATACTCCTGAGCCGAAGGACTAATAAGAAGCTTACAATTTTTTTCTGTCAAAAAATGTGGTTGTGTTCAGCCTGAATTGACTGTCTAATGAAAAGTCAGCAGATATTTGATGGGTTATTGTTCCAAAGTGTTCAAGCCTAGCCTAGTTAACCCTTTGTTGAACCACTGATAGATTGAACTAGCCATGCAGTAAAGTGCCTACAGTCTGTAGGATTGTATGTTGTGTGCACCTACAAACAAGTCTAACAGCCCCCTAAACTACCCTTAATAATAGATATGGAAAGGTATAGAGACTAGGACAGTGATAGCTAACCTTGGCACTTCAGATCTTTTGGAACTAAATTTTCCATGATGGTTAGGCACTTTGCAATCTAGATAAGTATCATGGGAAATGTAGTTTTGAAACATCAGGGGTGCCAAGGCTAGCCATCACTGGCCTAGGACTAACATTTATATTCACTGTGACAATTTAGCCTATCCACCCATCCGTCACAATGTGGAGGGTGTGGGCATGAAGGGGTTAATAGCACTCAGCCTTTGGTTCTCTAAACCTTTAGCTCTACAAAAGGCATAAAGGGACACCAAATTAACCCCCAAATGCTGCCTATGCCAACCCCAGTTATCAATGCTGCCATCACCAAGAATTTTAAATTAAAAGGGTGTCTTGGAAACCCAATAACTCACACAATTAACAATTAGGTAACGTGCCTTTAACCTTGACTCTTCAGAGTGTGAATTCAGATATTATAGCACGAAGAAAGAATTAGATTTTCTATATGTTTAATAACAAAATACTAATACAGGTTACACAGTGCCAAATTACAAAAACATACAAAATAACAAGATATGTGCAAAAGATATAGTTCTTTAAAATAAAATGGGACATAAACATGAACAAACACAATACCATACACTTATTACCAAATTCTTTTAGGTATATGGTGAAAACCTGCTTCATTCAGGTGTTACTTGTTCTGGTCCCAGGCAAGCTCTGGCACCTTTCTCTGTAACATTTAATTATAACCCAGTATTTCCTTTGTCTTGTCAAGGCCACAGCCCTTGTGATAATTTACAATTAAACATTCTATGCAAGTAAACCAAGGTACCAAGAGAATGGGGGAGGGAGGGGGGTCTTTAAACCACAGCATTCCTGAACAAACACAGATTACACACAAAGAAAGAACAGTTTAGAATAACCCTGGCCATGCTGAGACCACAATACCACCTCTGCTGGGTAGCTAATCCTGGTATCAACTACTCCACATGAGTGTATCATGCATGCATTCACTTGCTCTTATTTACAAGTCAAGTGAAAGTGTAGCTTAATGACAATACTAAAACAACCTTTTAAAGCACTTGGGTTAGATTAGTACAATAATATTAGCATCATTGTGCACTAACACCGCTCAAATTAAATCAATAGCGCTTTTATTATTGCACTCATGTTACATGTTAAAAATAATATATTTGTACTCAAGCAAAAGTCTAGGGCATGTTAACATCATAGCGTGGGTGTGCACTAAATCCTTCACATAATAGATGTCTAACGTGCTGAAAAACTCTGGTCGGTTATTGTTTGAGCGCTAAGCAGAAGTGATGTTCGTCACTAACTTTTAAACTATTATTTTCTATTGAAATATATGTTTACAACACTGCACACATATATACATATGTACACACACTATCCTCCATCGTATGTGCACCATTTCACCCATATTAGTCTAGCTAGCTTTTCAGTGGCGAGATTTGCAATTGTAAGAAATCTACTGAATATACAGTGAAACTTAGTTTAATTAAATGTATTAATGTACTAATTAATCTGTTACTACACAGAAACCATTTTTATATTTAATGAACTCACAAACTGGGCTAGATTACAAGTGAGACGGAAAATGTTTTGCACAAGCGGTATCGTCTTATCTGAAGAATTTTTAATTGTGCTGATATTACAAGTTGAGTGAAATGGCATGTTCCCCAACGCAATCGCCATTAAATCTTCAATCCTTACCGCAATCTCAGAGCTGTGGTTAACTGTTTTCCGAATCACAAAAGTTGCACAAAACACTTTAAAATTACATTACAGAGCATAGTTACACTCATATTAACACTGTCTAATAAAAAAAAAAGTTATAAGGGCTCAAAGATATGAGATCTCGGTGTTTGAAAAAAAAAAAAAAGCAGGCAAAGTACTTTAACATAGCGATACATACACTGCTAAAGATGTATTTGTATGTATATATATATATATATATATATATATATATTATATATATATATATATATATATATATATGTCTATTTATGTGTACATATGTAGTTCTGTATATATATCTTTATATGTGTATATATGTATTGACAGATATGTACACATATATAGACATATATATATATATATACATACATAAGTGCATTAGAGCCCTTTGCCATTAAGTAGATGAAAAGATGTAAAAGCATATATACTGTATATGCAATATTCATATTTAATAAAGATTTAACAATGTGTTTAATGTAAATATTTCACATGCTAATGCGAATATGCTATGTTGTTTTTTTTCTCTCCATTGACTTCTATAGGAAATGTGAAAATGAGATGGTGTTTGCACGAACTCGGGTGTTAGAGGTTTTTTTCACTTTTTTCTCCATATGGGGGAATACATGCACACGCATATGCTTTTCGTGCTATTCGGGTTAACACTAGTGCAAAATAAGTTTTTTGCAACCTGTAATACGAACACAACCCGACAAGCACAAAAATGAAAATCCTAGCAGAGTTTTTGCGTTTGCAGGGGGGAAAAAATACTGCGCCACTTGTAATCTAGCTCACTGTATAAATATATGTGCATAGATTGAAGCACCAGCTCATAGTTAAATGTGTGACACACTACTACTATTTACAGATATATACACTGAGCACACCTGCACATAAATACAATACAGTGAGCCAGAGCAATCTCTGCTGGTTCAGACTGGCTTCTGCTAGTGTTCCTCATTATTTCTCTGTTGTTTTGGATGATTTAGGGAATGGGAGGCCAGAGAAATTGAACAATTTGTTCTTCTTAAACATGTTTTTCTACGGCGGAAATAAGAGCATTTGAATGCAGAAGCACAGAGGGACACAACCCCCTGCCCTTGTCTCACACCCTCCCTTCTCTAATCTTTTAGCTCTCTATTTGCAAAGCTCTCCATTCTGTCTCCTTTTATAAACACATCATCTCTCCTGTGTGCTCTCACATACTCTCCTCTCTACTGTACGCTCTCACATACTGTCCTCTCTCCTGTACGCTCTCACATACTGTCCTCTCTCCTGTGTGCTCTCACATACTGTCCTCTCTCCTGTGTGCTCTCACATACTGTCCTGTATGCTCTCACATACTGTCCTCTCTCCTGTACGCTCTCACATACTGTCCTCTCTACTGTGTGCTCTCACATACTGTCCTCTCTACTGTGTGCTCTCACATACTGTCCTCTCTACTGTACGCTCTCACATACTGTCCTCTCCACTGTATGCTCTCACATACTCTCCTCTCTACTGTACACTCTCACATACTCTCCTCTCTCCTGTGTGCTCTCACATACTCTCCTCTCTACTGTGTGCTCTCACATACTGTCCTCTCTACTGTGTGCTCTCACATACTGTCCTCTCTACTGTACGCTCTCACATACTGTCCTCTCCACTGTATGCTCTCACATACTCTCCTCTCTACTGTACACTCTCACATACTCTCCTCTCTCCTGTGTGCTCTCACATACTCTCCTCTCTCCTGTGTGCTCTCACATAATCTCCTCTCTCCTGTGTGCTCTCACATACTCTCCTCTCTCCTGTGTGCTCTCACATACTCTCCTCTCTCCTGTGTGCTCTCACATACTCTCCTCTCTACTGTACGCTCTCACATACTCTCCTGTGTGCTTTAATATACTCCCCTCTCTCCTGTGTGCTCTCACATACTGTCCTCTCTACTGTACGCTCTCACATACTGTCCTCTATACTGTACGCTCTCACATACTGTCCTCTCCACTGTACGCTCTCACATACTCTCCTCTCTCCTGTGTGCTCTCACATACTGTCCTCTCTACTGTACGCTCTCACATACTGTCCTCTCTACTGTACGCTCTCACATACTGTCCTTTCCACTGTACGCTCTCACATACTCTCCTCTCTCCTGTGTGTTCTCACATACTGTCCTCTCTACTGTACGCTCTCACATGCTCTCCTCTCTCCTGTGTGCTCTCACATACTCTCCTGTGTGCTCTCACATACTGTCCTCTCTACTGTACGCTCTCACATACTGTCCTCTCCACTGTACGCTCTCACATACTCTCCTCTCTCCTGTGTGCTCTCACATACTCTCCTGTGTGCTCTCACATACTGTCCTCTCTACTGTACGCTCTCACATACTGTCCTCTCTACTGTACGCTCTCACATACTGTCCTCTCCACTGTACGCTCTCACATACTCTCCTCTCTCCTGTGTGCTCTCACATACTCTCCTGTGTGCTCTCACATACTGTCCTCTCTACTGTACGCTCTCACATACTCTCCTGTGTGCTTTAATATACTCCCCTCTCCTGTGTGCTTTCACATACTCCCCTCTCTCTTGTGTGCTCTCACATACTCTCTTCTCTCCTGTGTGCTCTCACATACTCTAATGTGTGCTCTCACATACTCTCCTGTGTGCTCTCACATACTCTCTTCTCTCCTGTGTGCTCTCACATACTCTCCTGTGTGCTCTCACATACTCTCTTCTCTCCTGTGTGCTCTCACATACTCTCCTCTCTCTTGTGTGCTCTCACATACTCTCCTCTCTTCTGTGTGCTCTAACATACTCTCCTGTGTGCTTTAATATACTCTCCTCTCTCCTGTGTGCTCTCACATACTCTCTTCTCTCCTGTGTGCTCTCACATACTATCCTCTCTCTTGTGTGCTCTCACATACTCTCCTCTCTTCTGTGTGCTCTAACATACTCTCCTGTGTGCTTTAATATACTCCCCTTTCTCCTGTGTGCTCTCACATACTCCCCTCTCTCTTGTGTGCTCTCACATAATCTCTTCTCTCCTGTGTGCTCTCACATACTCTCCTCTGTTCTGTGTGCTCTGACATATTCTCCTCTCTCCTGTGTGCTCTCACATACCCTCCTCTCTCCTGTGTGCTCTCACATACTCTCCTCTCTCCTGTGTGCTCTCACATACTCTCCTCTCTCTTGTGTGCTCTCACATAATCTCTTCTCTCCTGTGTGCTCTCACATACTCTCCTCTCTCCTGTGTGCTCTCACATACTCCCCTCTCTCCTGTGTGCTCTCACATACTCTCCTCTCTCCTGTGTGCTCTCACATACTCTCCTCTCTCCTGTGTGCTCTCACATACTCTCCTCTCTCTTGTGTGCTCTCACATAATCTCTTCTCTCCTGTGTGCTCTCACATACTCTCCTCTCTCCTGTGTGCTCTCACATACTCTCCTCTCTCCTGTGTGCTCTCACATACTCTCCACTCTCTTGTGTGCTCTTACATAATCTCTTCTCTCCTGTGTGCTCTCACATACTCTCCCCTCTCCTGTGTACTCTCACATACTCCCCTCTCTCCTGTGTGCTCTCACATACTCTCCTCTCTCCTGTGTGCTCTCACATACTCTCCTCTCTCCTGTGTGCTCTCACATACTTTCCTCTCTACTGTATGCTCTCACATACTCTCCTCTCTACTGTACGCTCTCACATACTCTCCTGTGTGCTCTCACATACTCTCCTCTATCTTGTGTGCTCTCACATAATCTCTTCTCTCCTGTGTGCTCTCACATACTCTCCTCTCTCCTGTGTGCTCTCACATACTCCCCTCTCTCCTGTGTGCTCTCACATACTCTCCTCTCTCCTGTGTGCTCTCACATACTCTCCTCTCTCCTGTGTGCTCTCACATACTCTCCTCTCTCCTGTGTACTCTCACATACTCTCCACTCTCTTGTGTGCTCTTACATAATCTCTTCTCTCCTGTGTGCTCTCACATAATCCCCTCTCTCCTGTGTGCTCTCACATACTCTCCTCTCTCCTGTGTGCTCTCACATACTCTCCTCTCTTCTGTGTGCTCTCACATACTCTCCTCTCTCCTGTGTGCTCTCACATACTCTCCTCTCTTCTGTGTGCTTTCACATAATCTCTTCTCTCTTGTGTGCTCTCACATAATCTCTTCTCTCCTGTGTGCTCTCACATACTCTCCTCTCTCCTGTGTGCTTTCACATGCTCCCCTCTCTCCTGTGTGCTCTCACATACTCTCCTCTCTCCTGTGTGCTCTCACATACTCTCCTCTCTTCTGTGTGCTTTCATATACTCTCCTCTCTTCTGTGTGCTCTCACATACTCCCCTCTCTCCTGTGTGCTCTCACATACTCTCCTCTCTCCTGTGTGCTCTCACATACTCTCCTCTCTTCTGTGTGCTTTCACATACTCTCCTCTCTACTGTGTGCTCTCACATACTCTCCTCTCTTCTGTGTGCTTTCATATACTCTCCTCTCTTCTGTGTGCTCTCACATACTCCCCTCTCTCCTGTGTGCTCTCACATACTCTCCTCTCTCCTGTGTGCTCTCACATACTCTCCTCTCTTCTGTGTGCTTTCACATACTCTTCTCTCTACTGTGTGCTCTCACATACTCTCCTCTCTATTGTGTGCTCTCACATATTCTCTTCTCTCCTGTGTGCTCTCACATACTCTCCTCTCTCCTGTGTGCTCTCACATACTCTCCTCTCTCTTGTGTGCTCTCACATAATCTCTTCTCTCCTGTGTGCTCTCACATACTCTCCTCTCTCCTGTGTGCTCTCACATACTCTCCTCTCTCCTGTGTGCTCTCACATACTCTCCACTCTCTTGTGTGCTCTCACATAATCTCTTCTCTCCTGTGTGCTCTCACATACTCTCCCCTCTCCTGTGTACTCTCACATACTCCCCTCTCTCCTGTGTGCTCTCACATACTCTCCTCTCTCCTGTGTGCTCTCACATACTCTCCTCTCTCCTGTGTGCTCTCACATACTCTCCTCTCTACTGTATGCTCTCACATACTCTCCTCTCTACTGTACGCTCTCACATACTCTCCTGTGTGCTCTCACATACTCTCCTCTATCTTGTGTGTTCTCACATAATCTCTTCTCTCCTGTGTGCTCTCACATACTCTCCTCTCTCCTGTGTGCTCTCACATACTCCCCTCTCTCCTGTGTGCTCTCACATACTCTCCTCTCTCCTGTGTGCTCTCACATACTCTCCTCTCTCCTGTGTGCTCTCACATACTCTCCTCTCTCCTGTGTACTCTCACATACTCTCCACTCTCTTGTGTGCTCTTACATAATCTCTTCTCTCCTGTGTGCTCTCACATAATCCCCTCTCTCCTGTGTGCTCTCACATACTCTCCTCTCTTCTGTGTGCTCTCACATACTCTCCTCTCTTCTGTGTGCTTTCACATAATCTCTTCTCTCCTGTGTGCTCTCACATAATCTCTTTTCTCCTGTGTGCTCTCACATACTCTCCTCTCTCCTGTGTGCTCTCACATGCTCCCCTCTCTCCTGTGTGCTCTCACATACTCTCCTCTCTCCTGTGTGCTCTCAGATACTCTCCTCTCTTCTGTGTGCTTTCATATACTCTCCTCTCTTCTGTGTGCTCTGACATGCTCCCCTCTCTCCTGTGTGCTCTCACATACTCTCCTCTCTCCTGTGTGCTCTCACATACTCTCCTCTCTCTTGTGTGCTCTCACATATTCTCTTCTCTCCTGTGTGCTCTCACATACTCTCCTCTCTCCTGTGTGCTCTCACATACTCTCCTCTCTCCTGTGTGCTCTCACATACTCTACACTCTCTTGTATGCTCTCACATAATCTCCCCTCTCCTGTGTGCTCTCACATACTCTCCTCTCTACTGTACACTCTCACATACTCTCCTGTGTGCTTTAATATACTCCCCTCTCTCCTGTGTGCTTTCACATACTCCCCTCTCTCTTGTGTGCTCTCACATACTCTCTTCTCTCCTGTGTGCTCTCACATACTCTCTTCTCTCCTGTGTGCTCTCACATACTCTCCTCTCTCCTGTGTGCTCTCACATACTCTCCTCTCTCTTGTGTGCTCTCACATACTCTCCTCTCTCCTGTGTGCTCTCACATACTCTCCTGTGTGCTCTCACATACTGTCCTCTCTACTGTACGCTCTCACATACTGTCCTCTCCACTGTACGCTCTCACATACTCTCCTCTCTCCTGTGTGCTCTCACATACTCTCCTGTGTGCTCTCACATACTGTCCTCTCTACTGTACGCTCTCACATACTGTCCTCTCTACTGTACGCTCTCACATACTGTCCTCTCCACTGTACGCTCTCACATACTCTCCTCTCTCCTGTGTGCTCTCACATACTCTCCTGTGTGCTCTCACATACTGTCCTCTCTACTGTACGCTCTCACATACTCTCCTGTGTGCTTTAATATACTCTCCTCTCTCCTGTGTGCTCTCACATACTCCCCTCTCTCCTGTGTGCTCTCACATACTCTCCTCTCTTCTGTGTGCTCTCACATACTCTCCTCTCTCCTGTGTACTCTCACATACTCTCCACTCTCTTGTGTGCTCTTACATAATCTCTTCTCTCCTGTGTGCTCTCACATAATCCCCTCTCTCCTGTGTGCTCTCACATACTCTCCTCTCTCCTGTGTGCTCTCACATATTCTCCTCTATCCTGTGTGCTCTCACATACTCTCCTCTCTTCTGTGTGCTCTCACATACTCTCCTCTCTTCTGTGTGCTCTCACATACTCTCCACTCTCTTGTGTGCTCTCACATACTATCCTCTCTTCTGTGTGCTTTCACATAATCTCTTCTCTCCTGTGTGCTCTCACATACTGTCCTCTCTACTGTACGCTCTCACATACTGTCCTCTCCACTGTACGCTCTCACATACTGTCCTCTCTACTGTACGCTCTCACATACTGTCCTCTCCACTGTACGCTCTCACATACTCTCCTCTCTCCTGTGTGCTCTCACATACTCTCCTGTGTGCTCTCACATACTGTCCTCTCTACTGTACGCTCTCACATACTGTCCTCTCTACTGTACGCTCTCACATACTGTCCTCTCCACTGTACGCTCTCACATACTCTCCTCTCTCCTGTGTGCTCTCACATACTCTACTGTGTGCTCTCACATACTGTCCTCTCTACTGTACGCTCTCACATACTCTCCTGTGTGCTTTAATATACTCTCCTCTCTCCTGTGTGCTCTCACATACTCCCCTCTCTCCTGTGTGCTCTCACATACTCTCCTCTCTTCTGTGTGCTCTCACATACTCTCCTCTCTTCTGTGTGCTCTCACATACTCTCCTCTCTCTTCTGTGCTCTCACATACTCTCCTCTCTTCTGTGTGCTTTCACATAATCTCTTCTCTCCTGTGTGCTCTCACATAATCTCTTTTCTCCTGTGTGCTCTCACATACTCTCCTCTCTCCTGTGTGCTCTCACATGCTCCCCTCTCTCCTGTGTGCTCTCACATACTCTCCTCTCTCCTGTGTGCTCTCAGATACTCTCCTCTCTTCTGTGTGCTTTCATATACTCTCCTCTCTTCTGTGTGCTCTGACATGCTCCCCTCTCTCCTGTGTGCTCTCACATACTCTCCTCTCTCCTGTGTGCTCTCACATACCCTCCTCTCTTCTGTGTGCTTTCACATACTCTCCTCTCTCCTGTGTGCTCTCACATACTCTCCTCTCTCTTGTGTGCTCTCACATATTCTCTTCTCTCCTGTGTGCTCTCACATACTCTCCTCTCTCCTGTGTGCTCTCACATACTCTCCTCTCTCCTGTGTGCTCTCACATACTCTCCACTCTCTTGTATGCTCTCACATAATCTCCCTCTCCTGTGTGCTCTCACATACTCTCCTCTCTACTGTACACTCTCACATACTCTCCTGTGTGCTTTAATATACTCCCCTCTCTCCTGTGTGCTTTCACATACTCCCCTCTCTCTTGTGTGCTCTCACATACTCTCTTCTCTCCTGTGTGCTCTCACATACTCTCTTCTCTCCTGTGTGCTCTCACATACTCTCCTCTCTCCTGTGTGCTCTCACATACTCTCCTCTCTCTTGTGTGCTCTCACATACTCTCCTCTCTCCTGTGTGCTCTCACATACTCTCCTGTGTGCTCTCACATACTGTCCTCTCTACTGTACGCTCTCACATACTGTCCTCTCCACTGTACGCTCTCACATACTCTCCTCTCTCCTGTGTGCTCTCACATACTGTCCTGTGTGCTCTCACATACTGTCCTCTCTACTGTACGCTCTCACATACTGTCCTCTCTACTGTACGCTCTCACATACTGTCCTCTCCACTGTACGCTCTCACATACTCTCCTCTCTCCTGTGTGCTCTCACATACTCTCATGTGTGCTCTCACATACTGTCCTCTCTACTGTACGCTCTCACATACTCTCCTGTGTGCTTTAATATACTCTCCTCTCTCCTGTGTGCTCTCACATACTCCCCTCTCTCTTGTGTGCTCTCACATACTCTCTTCTCTCCTGTGTGCTCTCACATACTCTCTTCTCTCCTGTGTGCTCTCACATACTATCCTCTCTCTTGTGTGCTCTCACATACTCTCCTCTCTTCTGTGTGCTCTAACATACTATCCTGTGTGCTTTAATATACTCCCCTTTCTATTGTGTGCTCTCACATACTCCCCTCTCTCTTGTGTGCTCTCACATAATCTCTTCTCTCCTGTGTGCTCTCACATACTCTCCTCTCTTCTGTGTGCTCTCACATATTCTCCTCTCTCCTGTGTGCTTTCACATACCCTCCTCTCTCCTGTGTGCTCTCACATACTCTCCTCTCTCCTGTGTGCTCTCACATACTCTCCTCTCTCTTGTGTTCTCTCACATAATCTCTTCTCTCCTGTGTGCTCTCACATACTCCCCTCTCTCCTGTGTGCTCTCACATACTCTCCTCTCTCCTGTGTGCTCTCACATATTCTCCTCTATCCTGTGTGCTTTCACATACCCTCCTCTCTCCTGTGTGCTCTCACATACTCTCCTCTCTCCTTTGTGCTCTCACATACTCTCCTCTCTCTTGTGTGCTCTCACATAATCTCTTCTCTCCTGTGTGCTCTCACATACTCCCCTCTCTCCTGTGTGCTCTCACATACTCTCCTCTCTCCTGTGTGCTCTCACATACTCTCCTCTCTTCTGTGTGCTTTCACATACTCTCCTCTCTCCTGTGTGCTCTCACATACTCTCCTCTCTCTTGTGTGCTCTCACATAATCTCTTCTCTCCTGTGTGCTCTCACATACTCTCCTCTCTCCTGTGTGCTCTCACATACTCTCCTCTCTCCTGTGTGCTCTCACATACTCTCCTCTCTACTGTATGCTCTCACATACTCTCCTCTCTACTGTAAGCTCTCACATACTCTCCTGTGCGCTCTCACATACTCTCCTCTATCTTGTGTGCTCTCACATAATCTCTTCTCTCCTGTGTGCTCTCACATACTCTCCTCTCTCCTGTGTGCTCTCACATACTCCCCTCTCTCCTGTGTGCTCTCACATACTCTCCTCTCTCCTGTGTGCTCTCACATACTCTCCTCTCTCCTGTGTGCTCTCACATACTCTCCTCTCTCCTGTGTGCTCTCACATACTCTCCACTCTCTTGTGTGCTCTCACATAATCTCTTCTCTCCTGTGTGCTCTCACATACTCTCCTCTCTACTGTATGCTCTCACATACTCTCCTCTCTACTGTAAGCTCTCACATTCTCTCCTGTGTGCTCTCACATACTCCCCTCTCTCCTGTGTGCTCTCACATACTCTCCTCTCTCCTGTGTGCTCTCACATACTCTCCTCTCTCTTGTGTTCTCTCACATAATCTCTTCTCTCCTGTGTGCTCTCACATACTCCCCTCTCTCCTGTGTGCTCTCACATACTCTCCTCTCTCCTGTGTGCTCTCACATATTCTCCTCTATCCTGTGTGCTTTCACATACCCTCCTCTCTCCTGTGTGCTCTCACATACTCTCCTCTCTCCTTTGTGCTCTCACATACTCTCCTCTCTCTTGTGTGCTCTCACATAATCTCTTCTCTCCTGTGTGCTCTCACATACTCCCCTCTCTCCTGTGTGCTCTCACATACTCTCCTCTCTCCTGTGTGCTCTCACATACTCTCCTCTCTTCTGTGTGCTTTCACATACTCTCCTCTCTCCTGTGTGCTCTCACATACTCTCCTCTCTCTTGTGTGCTCTCACATAATCTCTTCTCTCCTGTGTGCTCTCACATACTCTCCTCTCTCCTGTGTGCTCTCACATACTCTCCTCTCTCCTGTGTGCTCTCACATACTCTCCTCTCTACTGTATGCTCTCACATACTCTCCTCTCTACTGTAAGCTCTCACATACTCTCCTGTGCGCTCTCACATACTCTCCTCTATCTTGTGTGCTCTCACATAATCTCTTCTCTCCTGTGTGCTCTCACATACTCTCCTCTCTCCTGTGTGCTCTCACATACTCCCCTCTCTCCTGTGTGCTCTCACATACTCTCCTCTCTCCTGTGTGCTCTCACATACTCTCCTCTCTCCTGTGTGCTCTCACATACTCTCCTCTCTCCTGTGTACTCTCACATACTCTCCACTCTCTTGTGTGCTCTCACATAATCTCTTCTCTCCTGTGTGCTCTCACATACTCTCCTCTCTACTGTATGCTCTCACATACTCTCCTCTCTACTGTAAGCTCTCACATACTCTCCTGTGTGCTCTCACATACTCTCCTCTATCTTGTGTGCTCTCACATAATCTCTTCTCTCCTGTGTGCTCTCACATATTCTCTTCTCTCCTGTGTGCTCTCACATACTCTCCTCTCTACTGTAAGCTCTCACATACTCTCCTGTGCGCTCTCACATACTCTCCTCTATCTTGTGTGCTCTCACATAATCTCTTCTCTCCTGTGTGCTCTCACATACTCTCCTCTCTCCTGTGTGCTCTCACATACTCCCCTCTCTCCTGTGTGCTCTCACATACTCTCCTCTCTCCTGTGTGCTCTCACATACTCTCCTCTCTCCTGTGTGCTCTCACATACTCTCCTCTCTCCTGTGTACTCTCACATACTCTCCACTCTCTTGTGTGCTCTCACATAATCTCTTCTCTCCTGTGTGCTCTCACATACTCTCCTCTCTACTGTATGCTCTCACATACTCTCCTCTCTACTGTAAGCTCTCACATTCTCTCCTGTGTGCTCTCACATACTCCCCTCTCTCCTGTGTGCTCTCACATACTCTCCTCTCTCCTGTGTGCTCTCACATACTCTCCTCTCTCTTGTGTTCTCTCACATAATCTCTTCTCTCCTGTGTGCTCTCACATACTCCCCTCTCTCCTGTGTGCTCTCACATACTCTCCTCTCTCCTGTGTGCTCTCACATATTCTCCTCTATCCTGTGTGCTTTCACATACCCTCCTCTCTCCTGTGTGCTCTCACATACTCTCCTCTCTCCTTTGTGCTCTCACATACTCTCCTCTCTCTTGTGTGCTCTCACATAATCTCTTCTCTCCTGTGTGCTCTCACATACCCCCTCTCTCCTGTGTGCTCTCACATACTCTCCTCTCTCCTGTGTGCTCTCACATACTCTCCTCTCTTCTGTGTGCTTTCACATACTCTCCTCTCTCCTGTGTGCTCTCACATACTCTCCTCTCTCTTGTGTGCTCTCACATAATCTCTTCTCTCCTGTGTGCTCTCACATACTCTCCTCTCTCCTGTGTGCTCTCACATACTCTCCTCTCTCCTGTGTGCTCTCACATACTCTCCTCTCTACTGTATGCTCTCACATACTCTCCTCTCTACTGTAAGCTCTCACATACTCTCCTGTGCGCTCTCACATACTCTCCTCTATCTTGTGTGCTCTCACATAATCTCTTCTCTCCTGTGTGCTCTCACATACTCTCCTCTCTCCTGTGTGCTCTCACATACTCCCCTCTCTCCTGTGTGCTCTCACATACTCTCCTCTCTCCTGTGTGCTCTCACATACTCTCCTCTCTCCTGTGTGCTCTCACATACTCTCCTCTCTCCTGTGTACTCTCACATACTCTCCACTCTCTTGTGTGCTCTCACATAATCTCTTCTCTCCTGTGTGCTCTCACATACTCTCCTCTCTACTGTATGCTCTCACATACTCTCCTCTCTACTGTAAGCTCTCACATACTCTCCTGTGTGCTCTCACATACTCTCCTCTATCTTGTGTGCTCTCACATAATCTCTTCTCTCCTGTGTGCTCTCACATATTCTCTTCTCTCCTGTGTGCTCTCACATACTCTCCTCTCTCCTGTGTGCTCTCACATACTCTCCTCTCTCCTGTGTGCTCTCACATACTCTCCTCTCTCCTGTGTGCTCTCACATACTCTCCACTCTCTTGTGTGCTCTCACATAATCTCCCCTCTCCTGTGTGCTCTCACATACTCTCCTCTCTATTGTACACTCTCACATACTCTCCTGTGTGCTTTAATATACTCCCCTCTCTCCTGTGTGCTTTCACATACTCCCCTCTCTCTTGTGTGCTCTCACATACTCTCTTCTCTCCTGTGTGCTCTCACATACTCTCTTCTCTCCTGTGTGCTCTCACATACACTCCTCTCTCCTGTGTGCTCTCACATACTCTCCTCTCTCTTGTGTGCTCTCACATACTCTCCTCTCTTCTGTGTGCTCTAACATACTCTCCTGTGTGCTTTAATATACTCTCCTCTCTCCTGTGTGCTCTCACATACTCCCCTCTCTCTTGTGTGCTCTCACATACTCTCTTCTCTCCTGTGTGCTCTCACATACTCTCTTCTCTCCTGTGTGCTCTCACATACTATCCTCTCTCTTGTGTGCTCTCACATACTCTCTTCTCTTCTGTGTGCTCTAACACATTCTCCTGTGTGCTTTAATATACTCCCCTTTCTATTGTGTGCTCTCACATACTCCCCTCTCTCTTGTGTGCTCTCACATAATCTCTTCTCTCCTGTGTGCTCTCACATACTCTCCTCTCTTCTGTGTGCTCTCACATATTCTCCTCTATCCTGTGTGCTTTCACATACCCTCCTCTCTCCTGTGTGCTCTCACATACTCTCCTCTCTCCTTTGTGCTCTCACATACTCTCCTCTCTCTTGTGTGCTCTCACATAATCTCTTCTCTCCTGTGTGCTCTTACATACTCCCCTCTCTCCTGTGTGCTCTCACATACTCTCCTCTCTCCTGTGTGCTCTCACATACTCTCCTCTCTTCTGTGTGCTTTCACATACTCTCCTCTCTCCTGTGTGCTCTCACATACTCTCCTCTCTCTTGTGTGCTCTCACATAATCTCTTCTCTCCTGTGTGCTCTCACATACTCTCCTCTCTCCTGTGAGCTCTCACATACTCTCCTCTCTCCTGTGTGCTCTCACATACTCTCCTCTCTCCTGTGTGCTCTCACATACTCTCCACTCTCTTGTGTGCTCTCACATAATCTCTTCTCTCCTGTGTGCTCTCACATACTCTCCTCGCTCCTGTGTGCTCTCACATACTCCCCTCTCTCCTGTGTGCTCTCACATACTCTCCTCTCTCCTGTGTGCTCTCACATACTCTCCTCTCTCCTGTGTGCTCTCACATACTCTCCTCTCTACTGTATGCTCTCACATACTCTCCTCTCTACTGTAAGCTCTCACATACTCTCCTGTGTGCTCTCACATACTCTCCTCTATCTTGTGTGCTCTCACATAATCTCTTCTCTCCTGTGTGCTCTCACATACTCTCCTCTCTCCTGTGTGCTCTCACATACTCCCCTCTCTCCTGTGTGCTCTCACATACTCTCCTCTCTCCTGTGTGCTCTCACATACTCTCCTCTCTCCTGTGTGCTCTCACATACTCTCCTCTCTCCTGTGTGCTCTCACATACTCTCCTCTCTCCTGTGTACTCTCACATACTCTCCACTCTCTTGTGTGCTCTCACATAATCTCTTCTCTCCTGTGTGCTCTCACATACTCTCCTCTCTCCTGTGTGCTCTCACATACTCTCCTCTCTCCTGTGTGCTCTCACATACTCTCCTCTCTCCTGTGTGCTCTCACATACTCTCCTCTCTTCTGTGTGCTCTCACATACTCTCCTCTCTCCTGTGTGCTCTCACATACTCTCCTCTCTTCTGTGTGCTTTCACATAATCTCTTCTCTCCTGTGTGCTCTCACATAATCTCTTCTCTCCTGTGTGCTCTCACATACTCTCCTCTCTCCTGTGTGCTCTCACATACTCCCCTCTCTCCTGTGTGCTCTCACATACTCTCCTCTCTCCTGTGTGCTCTCACATACTCTCCTCTCTTCTGTGTGCTTTCATATACTCTCCTCTCTTCTGTGTGCTCTCACATACTCCCCTCTCTCCTGTGTGCTCTCACATACTCTTCTCTCTCCTGTGTACTCTCACATACTCTCCTCTCTTCTGTGTGCTTTCACATACTCTCCTCTCTCCTGTGTGCTCTCACATACTCTCCTCTCTCTTGCGTGCTCTCACATATTCTCTTCTCTCCTGTGTGCTCTCACATACTCTCCTCTCTCCTGTGTGCTCTCACATACTCTCCTCTCTCCTGTGTGCTCTCACATACTCCCCTCTCTCCTGTGTGCTCTCACATACTCTCCTCTCTCCTGTGTGCTCTCACATACTCTCCTCTCTCCTGTGTGCTCTCACATACTCCCCTCTCTCCTGTGTGCTCTCACATACTCTTCTCTCTCCTGTGTACTCTCACATACTCTCCTCTCTTCTGTGTGCTTTCACATACTCTCCTCTCTCCTGTGTGCTCTCACATACTCTCCTCTCTCCTGTGTGCTCTCACATACTCTCCTCTATCTTGTGTGCTCTCACATAATCTCTTCTCTCCTGTGTGCTCTCACATACTCTCCTCTCTCCTGTGTGCTCTCACATACTCCCCTCTCTCCTGTGTGCTCTCACATACTCTCCTCTCTCCTGTGTGCTCTCACATACTCTCCTCTCTCCTGTGTGCTCTCACATACTCTCCTCTCTCCTGTGTGCTCTCACATTCTCTCCTCTCTCCTGTGTACTCTCACATACTCTCCACTCTCTTGTGTGCTCTCACATAATCTCTTCTCTCCTGTGTGCTCTCACATACTCTCCTCTCTCCTGTGTGCTCTCACATACTCTCCTCTCTCCTGTGTGCTCTCACATACTCTCCTCTCTCCTGTGTGCTCTCACATACTCTCCTCTCTTCTGTGTGCTCTCACATACTCTCCTCTCTCCTGTGTGCTCTCACATACTCTCCTCTCTTCTGTGTGCTTTCACATAATCTCTTCTCTCCTGTGTGCTCTCACATAATCTCTTCTCTCCTGTGTGCTCTCACATACTCTCCTCTCTCCTGTGTGCTCTCACATACTCCCCTCTCTCCTGTGTGCTCTCACATACTCTCCTCTCTCCTGTGTGCTCTCACATACTCTCCTCTCTCCTGTGTGCTCTCACATACTCCCCTCTCTCCTGTGTGCTCTCACATACTCTCCTCTCTCCTGTGTGCTCTCACATACTCTCCTCTCTTCTGTGTGCTTTCATATACTCTCCTCTCTTCTGTGTGCTCTCACATACTCCCCTCTCTCCTGTGTGCTCTCACATACTCTTCTCTCTCCTGTGTACTCTCACATACTCTCCTCTCTTCTGTGTGCTTTCACATACTCTCCTCTCTCCTGTGTGCTCTCACATACTCTCCTCTCTCTTGCGTGCTCTCACATATTCTCTTCTCTCCTGTGTGCTCTCACATACTCTCCTCTCTCCTGTGTGCTCTCACATACTCTCCTCTCTCCTGTGTGCTCTCACATACTCTCCTCTCTCCTGTGTGCTCTCACATACTCTCCACTCTCCTTGTGTGCTCTCACATAATCTCTTCCCTCTGTGTGCTCTCACATACTCTCCTCTCTCCTGTGTGCTCTCACATACTCCCCTCTCTTCTGTGTGCTCTCACATACTCTCCTCTCTCCTGTGTGCTCTCACATACTCTCCTCTCTCCTGTGTGCTCTCACATACTCTCCTCTCTCCTGTGTGCTCTCAGATACTCTCCTCTCTACTGTATGCTCTCACATACTCTCCTCTCTACTGTACGCTCTCACATACTCTCCTGTGTGCTCTCACATACTCTCCTCTCTCTTGTGTGCTCTCACATAATCTCTTCTCTCCTGTGTGCTCTCACATACTCACCTCTCTCCTGTGTGCTCTCACATACTCCACTCTCTCCTGTGTGCTCTCACATACTCTCCTCTCTCCTGTGTGCTCTCACATACTCTCCTCTCTCCTGTGTGCTCTCAAATACTCTCTCCTGTGTGCTCTCACATACTCTCCTCTCTCCTGTGTACTCTCACATACTCTCCACTCTCTTTTGTGCTCTCACATAATCTCTTCTCTTCTGTGTGCTCTCACATACTCTCCTCTCTCCTGTGTGCTCTCACATACTCCCCTCTCTCCTGTGTGCTCTCACATACTCTCCTCTCTCCTGTGTGCTCTCACATACTCTCCTCTCTTCTGTGTGCTCTCACATGCTCTCCTCTCTCCTGTGTGCTCTCACATACTCTCCTCTCTTCTGTGTGCTTTCACATAATCTCTTCTCTCCTGTGTGCTCTCACATACTCTCCTCTCTCCTGTGTGCTCTCACCTACTCCCCTCTCTCCTGTGTGCTCTCACATACTCGCCTCTCTCCTGTGTGCTCTCACATACTCTCCTCTCTTCTGTGTGCTTTCATATACTCTCCTCTCTTCTGTGTGCTCTCACATACTCTCCTCTCTTCTATGTGCTTTCACATACTCTCCTCTCTTCTGTGTGCTTTCACATACTCTACTCTCTCCTGTGTGCTCTCACATACTCTCCTCTCTTCTGTGTGCTCTCACATACTCTCCTCTCTCCTGTGTGCTCTCACATACTCTCCTCTCTCCTGTGAGCTCTCACATACCCCTCTCTCCTGTGTGCTCTCACATACTCTCCTCTCTCTTGTGTGCTCTCACATACTCTCCTGTGTGCTCTCACATACTCTCCTCTCTCCTGTGTGCTCTCACATACTCCCCTCTCTCCTGTGTGCTCTCACATACTCTCCTCTCTCCTGTGTGCTCTCACATACTCTCCTCTCTCCTGTGTGCTCTCACATACTCTCCTCTCTCCTGTGTGCTCTCACATACTCTCCTCTCTACTGTATGCTCTCACATACTCTCCTCTCTACTGTAAGCTCTCACATACTCTCCTGTGTGCTCTCACATACTCTCCTCTATCTTGTGTGCTCTCACATAATCTCTTCTCTCCTGTGTGCTCTCACATACTCTCCTCTCTCCTGTGTGCTCTCACATACTCCCCTCTCTCCTGTGTGCTCTCACATACTCTCCTCTCTCCTGTGTGCTCTCACATACTCTCCTCTCTCCTGTGTGCTCTCACATACTCTCCTCTCTCCTGTGTGCTCTCACATACTCTCCTCTCTCCTGTGTACTCTCACATACTCTCCACTCTCTTGTGTGCTCTCACATAATCTCTTCTCTCCTGTGTGCTCTCACATACTCTCCTCTCTCCTGTGTGCTCTCACATACTCTCCTCTCTCCTGTGTGCTCTCACATACTCTCCTCTCTCCTGTGTGCTCTCACATACTCTCCTCTCTTCTGTGTGCTCTCACATACTCTCCTCTCTCCTGTGTGCTCTCACATACTCTCCTCTCTTCTGTGTGCTTTCACATAATCTCTTCTCTCCTGTGTGCTCTCACATAATCTCTTCTCTCCTGTGTGCTCTCACATACTCTCCTCTCTCCTGTGTGCTCTCACATACTCCCCTCTCTCCTGTGTGCTCTCACATACTCTCCTCTCTCCTGTGTGCTCTCCACATACTCTCCTCTCTTCTGTGTGCTTTCATATACTCTCCTTCTCTTCTGTGTGCTCTCACATACTCCCCTCTCTCCTGTGTGCTCTCACATACTCTTCTCTCTCCTGTGTACTCTCACATACTCTCCTCTCTTCTGTGTGCTTTCACATACTCTCCTCTCTCCTGTGTGCTCTCACATACTCTCCTCTCTCTTGCTGTGCTCTCACATATTCTCTTCTCTCCTGTGTGCTCTCACATACTCTCCTCTCTCCTGTGTGCTCTCACATACTCTCCTCTCTCCTGTGTGCTCTCACATACTCTCCTGTGTGCTCTCACATACTCTCCTCTCTCCTGTGTGCTCTCACATACTCTCCTCTCTCCTGTGTGCTCTCACATACTCCCCTCTCTCCTGTGTGCTCTCACATACTCTTCTCTCTCCTGTGTACTCTCACATACTCTCCTCTCTTCTGTGTGCTTTCACATACTCTCCTCTCTCCTGTGTGCTCTCACATACTCTCCTCTCTCCTGTGTGCTCTCACATACTCTCCTCTCTCTTGTGTGCTCTCACATAATCTCTTCTCTCCTGTGTGCTCTCACATACTCTCCTCTCTCCTGTGTGCTCTCACATACTCCCCCTCTCTCCTGTGTGCTCTCACATACTCTCCTCTCTCCTGTGTGCTCTCACATACTCTCCTCTCTCCTGTGTGCTCTCACATACTCTCCTCTCTCCTGTGTGCTCTCACATTCTCTCCTCTCTCCTGTGTACTCTCACATACTCTCCTCTCTCTTGTGTGCTCTCACATAATCTCTTCTCTCCTGTGTGCTCTCACATACTCTCCTCTCTCCTGTGTGCTCTCACATACTCTCCTCTCTCCTGTGTGCTCTCACATACTCTCCTCTCTCCTGTGTGCTCTCACATACTCTCCTCTCTTCTGTGTGCTCTCACATACTCTCCTCTCTCCTGTGTGCTCTCACATACTCTCCTCTCTCCTGTGTGCTCTCACATAATCTCTTCTCTCCTGTGTGCTCTCACATAATCTCTTCTCTCCTGTGTGCTCTCACATACTCTCCTCTCTCCTGTGTGCTCTCACATACTCCCCTCTCTCCTGTGTGCTCTCACATACTCTCCTCTCTCCTGTGTGCTCTCACATACTCTCCTCTCTCCTGTGTGCTCTCACATACTCCCCTCTCTCCTGTGTGCTCTCACATACTCTCCTCTCTCCTGTGTGCTCTCACATACTCTCCTCTCTTCTGTGTGCTTTCATATACTCTCCTCTCTTCTGTGTGCTCTCACATACTCCCCTCTCTCCTGTGTGCTCTCACATACTCTTCTCTCTCCTGTGTACTCTCACATACTCTCCTCTCTTCTGTGTGCTTTCACATACTCTCCTCTCTCCTGTGTGCTCTCACATACTCTCCTCTCTCTTGCGTGCTCTCACATATTCTCTTCTCTCCTGTGTGCTCTCACATACTCTCCTCTCTCCTGTGTGCTCTCACATACTCTCCTCTCTCCTGTGTGCTCTCACATACTCTCCTCTCTCCTGTGTGCTCTCACATACTCTCCACTCTCTTGTGTGCTCTCACATAATCTCTTCCCTCCTGTGTGCTCTCACATACTCTCCTCTCTCCTGTGTGCTCTCACATACTCCCCTCTCTCCTGTGTGCTCTCACATACTCTCCTCTCTCCTGTGTGCTCTCACATACTCTCCTCTCTCCTGTGTGCTCTCACATACTCTCCTCTCTCCTGTGTGCTCTCAATACTCTCCTCTCTACTGTATGCTCTCACATACTCTCCTCTCTACTGTACGCTCTCACATACTCTCCTGTGTGCTCTCACATACTCTCCTCTCTCTTGTGTGCTCTCACATAATCTCTTCTCTCCTGTGTGCTCTCACATACTCTCCTCTCTCCTGTGTGCTCTCACATACTCCACTCTCTCCTGTGTGCTCTCACATACTCTCCTCTCTCCTGTGTGCTCTCACATACTCTCCTCTCTCCTGTGTGCTCTCACATACTCTCCTCTCTCCTGTGTGCTCTCACATACTCTCCTCTCTCCTGTGTGCTCTCACATACTCTCCTCTCTCTCTGTGTGCTCTCACATAATCTCTTCTCTCCTGTGTGCTCTCACATACTCTCCTCTCTCCTGTGTGCTCTCACATACTCTCCTCTCTCCTGTGTGCTCTCACATACTCTCCTCTCTCCTGTGTGCTCTCACATACTCTCCCTCTTCTGTGTGCTCTCACATACTCTCCTCTCTCCTGTGTGCTCTCACATACTCTCCTCTCTCTGTGTGCTTCACATAATCTCTCTCTCCTGTGTGCTCTCACATAATCTCCTCTCTCCTGTGTGCTCTCACATACTCTCCTCTCTCCTGTGTGCTCTCACATACTCTCCTCTCTCTCCTGTGTGCTCTCACATACTCTCCTCTCTCCTGTGTGCTCTCACATACTCTCCTCTCTCCTGTGTGCTCTCACATACTCTCCTCTCTCCTGTGTGCTCTCACATACTCTCCTGTGTGCTCTCACATACTCTCCTCTCTTCTGTGTGCTTTCACATACTCTACTCTCTCCTGTGTGCTCTCACATACTCTCCTCTCTTCTGTGTGCTCTCACATACTCTCCTCTCTCCTGTGTGCTCTCACATACTCTCCTCTCTACTGTACGCTCTCACATACTCTCCTGTGTGCTCTCACATACTCTCCTCTCTCTTGTGTGCTCTCACATAATCTCTTCTCTCCTGTGTGCTCTCACATACTCTCCTCTCTCCTGTGTGCTCTCACATACTCCCCTCTCTCCTGTGTGCTCTCACATACTCTCCTCTCTCCTGTGTGCTCTCACATACTCTCCTCTCTCCTGTGTGCGCTCACATACTCTCCTCTCTCCTGTGTGCTCTCACATACTCTACTCTCTCCTGTGTGCTCTCACATTCTCTCCTCTCTCCTGTGTACTCTCACATACTCTCCACTCTCTTGTGTGCTCTCTCATAATCTCTTCTCTCCTGTGTGCTCTCACTTACTCTCCTCTCTCCTGTGTGCTCTCACATACTCCCCTCTCTCCTGTGTGCTCTCACATACTCTCCTCTCTCCTGTGTGCTCTCACATACTCTCCTCTCTTCTGTGTGCTCTCACATACTCTCCTCTCTCCTGTGTGCTCTCACATACTCTCCTCTCTTCTGTGTGCTTTCACATAATCTCTTCTCTCCTGTGTGCTCTCACATACTCTCCTCTCTCCTGTGTGCTCTCACATACTCTCCTCTCTTCTGTGTGCTCTAACATACTCTCCTGTGTTCTTTAATATACTCTCCTCTCTCCTGTGTGCTCTCACATACTCCCCTCTCTCTTGTGTGCTCTCACATACTCTCTTCTCTCCTGTGTGCTCTCACATACTCTCTTCTCTCCTGTGTGCTCTCACATACTATCCTCTCTCTTGTGTGCTCTCACATACTCTCCTCTCTTCTGTGTGCTCTAACATACTCTCATGTGTGCTTTAATATACTCCCCTTTCTATTGTGTGCTCTCACATTCTCCCCTCTCTCTTGTGTGCTCTCACATAATCTCTTCTCTCCTGTGTGCTCTCACATACTCTCCTCTCTCCTGTGTGCTCTCACATACTCCCCTCTCTCCTGTGTGCTCTCACATACCCTCCTCTCTCCTGTGTGCTCTCACATACTCTCCTCTCTCCTGTGTGCTCTCACATACTCTCCTCTCTCTTGTGTGCTCTCACATAATCTCTTCTCTCCTGTGTGCTCTCACATACTCCCCTCTCTCCTGTGTGCTCTCACATACTCTCCTCTCTCCTGTGTGCTCTCACATACTCTCCTCTCTTCTGTGTGCTTTCACATACTCTCCTCTCTCTCCTGTGTGCTCTCACATACTCTCCTCTCTCTTGTGTGCTCTCACATAATCTCTTCTCTCCTGTGTGCTCTCACATACTCTCCTCTCTCCTGTGAGCTCTCACATACTCTCCTCTCTCCTGTGTGCTCTCACATACTCTCCTCTCTCCTGTGTGCTCTCACATACTCTCCACTCTCTGGTGTGCTCTCACATAATCTCTTCTCTCCTGTGTGCTCTCACATACTCTCCTCTCTCCTGTGTGCTCTCACATACTTCCCTCTCTCCTGTGTGCTCTCACATACTCCCTCTCTCCTGTGTGCTCTCACATACTCTCCTCTCTCCTGTGTGCTTCACATACTCTCCTCTCTCCTGTGTGCTCTCACATTACTCTCCTCTCTACTGTATGCTCTCACATACTCTCCTCTCTTACTGTACGCTCTCACATACTCTCCTGTGTGCTCTCACATACTCTCCCTCTCTTGTGTGCTCTCACATACTCTCTTCTCTCCTGTGTGCTCTCACATACTCTCCTCTCTCCTGTGTGCTCTCACATACTCCCCTCTCTCCTGTGTGCTCTCACATACTCTCCTCTCTCCTGTGTGCTCTCACATACTCTCCTCTCTCCTGTGTGCTCTCACATACTCTCCTCTCTCTGTGTGCTCTCACATACTCTCCTCTCTCCTGTGTACTCTCACATACTCTCCACTCTCTTGTGTGCTCTCACATAATCTCTTCTCTCCTGTGTGCTCTCACATACTCTCCTCTCTCCTGTGTGCTCTCACATACTCCCCTCTCTCCTGTGTGCTCTCACATACTCTCCTCTCTCCTGTGTGCTCTCACATACTCTCCTCTCTTCTGTGTGCTCTCACATACTCTCCTCTCTCCTGTGTGCTCTCACATACTCTCCTCTCTTCTGTGTGCTTTCACATAATCTCTTCTCTCCTGTGTGCTCTCACATAATCTCTTCTCTCCTGTGTGCTCTCACATACTCTCCTCTCTCCTGTGTGCTCTCACATACTCCCCTCTCTCCTGTGTGCCCTCACATACTCTCCTCTCTCCTGTGTGCTCTCACATACTCTCCTCTCTTCTGTGTGCTCTCACATACTCTCCTCTCTTCTGTGTGCTCTCACATACTCTCCTCTCTCCTGTGTGCTCTCACATACTCTCCTCTCTTCTGTGTGCTTTCACATAATCTCTTCTCTCCTGTGTGCTCTCACATACTCTCCTCTCTCCTGTGTGCTCTCACATACTCTCCTCTCTCCTGTGTGCTCTCACATACTCTCCTCTCTTCTGTGTGCTCTCACATACTCTCCTCTCTCCTGTGTGCTCTCACATACTCTCCTCTCTCCGTGCTCACATTCTCTCTTCTGTGTGCTTTCACATAATCTCTTCTCTCCTGTGTGCTCTCACATACTCTCCTCTCTCCTGTGTGCTCTCACCTACTCCCCTCTCTCCTGTGTGCTCTCACATACTCTCCTCTCTCCTGTGTGCTCTCACATACTCTCCTCTCTTCTGTGTGCTTTCATATACTCTCCTCTCTCCTGTGTGCTCTCACATACTCTCCTCTCTTCTATGTGCTTTCACATACTCTCCTCTCTTCTGTGTGCTTTCACATACTCTCCTCTCTCCTGTGTGCTCTCACATACTCTCCTCTCTTCTGTGTGCTCTCACATACTCTCCTCTCTCCTGTGTGCTCTCACATACTCTCCTCTCTACTGTACGCTCTCACATACTCTCCTGTGTGCTCTCACCATACTCCTCCTACTCACTCTTGTGTGCTCTCCACAAAATCTCTTCTCTCCTGTCGTGCTCTCACATACTCCCCTCTCTCCTGTGTGACCTTACACTACTCTCCTCTCTCACCTGTGTGCTCTCACATACACTCCTCTCTTCTGTGAGCCTCACTCACATACTCTCCTCTCTCCTGTAGTGCTCTCACATACTCTCCCTCTCTTCTGTGTGCTTTCATATACTCTCCTCTCTTCTGTGTGCCTCTCACTTACTTCTTCCTCTCTTCTATGTGCTCTTCACATCACTCTCCTCTCATCTGTGTGCTTTCACATACTCTCCTCTCTTCTGTGTGCTCTCACATACTCTCCTCTCTTCTGTGTGCTCTCACATACTCTCCTCTCTCCTGTGTGCTCTCACATACTCTCCTGTGTGCTCTCACATACTCTCCTCTCTCCTGTGTGCTCTCACATACTCTCCTCTCTCCTGTGTGCTCTCACATTCTCTCCTCTCTCCTGTGTACTCTCACATACTCTCCACTCTCTTGGGTGCTCTCACATAATCTCTTCTCTCCTGTGTGCTCTCACGTACTCTCCTCTCTCCTGTGTGCTCTCACATACTCCCCTCTCTCCTGTGTGCTCTCACATACTCTCCTCTCTCCTGTGTGCTCTCACATACTCTCCTCTCTTCTGTGTGCTCTCACATACTCTCCTCTCTCCTGTGTGCTCTCACATACTCTCCTCTCTTCTGTGTGCTTTCACATAATCTCTTCTCTCCTGTGTGCTCTCACATACTCTCCTCTCTCCTGTGTGCTCTCACATACTCCCCTCTCTCCTGTGTGCTCTCACATACTCTCCTCTCTCCTGTGTGCTCTCACATACTCTCCTCTCTTCTGTGTGCTTTCACATACTCTCCTCTCTTCTGTGTGCTCTCACATACTCTCCTCTCTTCTGTGTGCTTTCACATACTCTCCTCTCTTCTGTGTGCTTTCACATACTCTCCTCTCGCCTGTGTGTTCTCAAATACTCTCCTCTCTTCTGTGTGCTCTCACATACTCTCCTCTCTCCTGTGTGCTCTCACATACTCTCCTCTCTTCTGTGTGCTTTCACATACTCCCCTTTCTCTTGTGTTCTCTCACATATTCTATTCTCTACTGTGTGCTCTCACATACTCTCCTCTCTTCTGTGTGCTCTCACATACTCTCTTCTGTGTGCTCTCACATATTCTCCTCTCTCCTATGTGCTCTCACATACTCTCCTCTCTCCTGTGTGCTCTCACATACTCTCCTCTCTCCTGTGTGCTCTCACATACTCTCCTCTCTTCTGTGTGCTCTCACATACTCTCCTCTCTCCTGTGTGCTCTCACATACTCTCCTCTCTTCTGTGTGCTTTCACATAATCTCTTCTCTCCTGTGTGCTCTCACATACTCTCCTCTCTCCTGTGTGCTCTCACATACTCCCCTCTCTCCTGTGTGCTCTCACATACTCTCCTCTCTCCTGTGTGCTCTCACATACTCTCCTCTCTTCTCTGTGCTTTCACATACTCTCCTCTCTTCTGTGTGCTCTCACATACTCTCCTCTCTTCTGTGTGCTTTCACATACTCTCCTCTCTTCTGTGTGCTTTCACATACTCTCCTCTCGCCTGTGTGTTCTCAAATACTCTCCTCTCTTCTGTGTGCTCTCACATACTCTCCTCTCTCCTGTGTGCTCTCACATACTCTCCTCTCTTCTGTGTGCTTTCACATACTCCCCTTTCTCTTGTGTTCTCTCACATATTCTATTCTCTCCTGTGTGCTCTCACATACTCTCCTCTCTTCTGTGTGCTCTCACATACTCTCTTCTGTGTGCTCTCACATATTCTCCTCTCTCCTATGTGCTCTCACATACTCTCCTCCCTCCTGTGTGCTCTCACATACTCTCCTCTCTCCTGTGTGCTCTCACATACTCTCCTCTCTCCTGTGTGCTCTCACATACTCCCCTCTCTCCTGTGTGCTCTCACATACTCCCCTCCTGTGTGCTCTCACATACTCTCCTCTCTCCTGTGTGCTCTCACATACTCCCCTCTCTCCTGTGTGCTCTCACATACTCCCCTCTCTCCTGTGTGCTCTCACATACTCTCCTCTCTTCTGTGTGCTTTCACATACTCTCCTCTCTTCTGTGTGCTTTCACATACTCTCCTCTCACCTGTGTGTTCTCAAATACTCTCCTCTCTCCTGTGTGCTCTCACATACTCTCCTCTCTTCTGTGTGCTTTCACATACTCCCCTTTCTCTTGTGTTCTCTCACATATTCTATTCTCTCCTGTGTGCTCTCACATACTCTCCTCTCTTCTGTGTGCTCTGACATACTCTCTTCTGTGTGCTCTCACATATTCTCCTCTCTCCTATGTGCTCTCACATACTCTCCTCTCTCCTGTGTGCTCTCACATACTCTCCTCTCTCCTGTGTGCTCTCACATACTCTCCTCTCTCCTGTGTGCTCTCACATACTCCCCTCTCTCCTGTGTGCTCTCACATACCCCCCTCCTGTGTGCTCTCACATACTCTCCTCTCTCCTGTGTGCTCTCACATACTCCCCTCTCTCCTGTGTGCTCTCACATACTCCCCTCTCTCCTGTGTGCTCTCACATACTCCCCTCTCTCTTGTAAGTTCTCACATACTCCCCTCTCTCCTGTGTGCTCTCACATACTCTCCTGTGTGCTTTAATATACTCCCCTTTCTCCTGTGTGCTCTCACATACTCTCCTCTCTTCTGTGTGCTCTCACATACTCTCCTCTCTTCTGTGTGCTCTCACATACTCTCCTCTCTTCTGTGTGCTTTCACATACTCCCCTTTCTCTTGTGTTCTCTCACATATTCTACTCTCTCCTGTGTGCTCTCACATACTCTCCTCTCTCCTGTGTGCTCTCACATACTCTCTTCTGTGTGCTCTCACATATTCTCCTCTCTTCTGTGTGCTTTCACATACTCCCCTTTCTCTTGTGTTCTCTCACATATTCTACTCTCTCCTGTGTGCTCTCACATACTCTCCTCTCTTCTGTGTGCTCTCACATACTCTCTTCTGTGTGCTCTCACATATTCTCCTCTCTCCTATGTGCTCTCACATACTCTCCTCTCTCCTGTGTGCTCTCACATACTCTCCTCTCTCCTGTGTGCTCTCACATACTCTCCTCTCTCCTGTGTGCTCTCACATTCTCCCCTCTCTCCTGTGTGCTCTCACATACTCCCCTCCTGTGTGCTCTCACATACTCTCCTCTCTCCTGTGTGCTCTCACATTCTCCCCTCTCTCCTGTGTGCTCTCACATACTCCCCTCTCTCCTGTGTGCTCTCACATACTCCCCTCTCTCTTGTGTGCTCTCACATACTCCCCTCTCTCCTGTGTGCTCTCACATACTCTCCTGTGTGCTTTAATATACTCCCCTTTCTCCTGTGTGCTCTCACATACTCTCCTCTCTTCTGTGTGCTCTCACATACTCTCCTATCTTCTGTGTGTTCTCACATACTCTCCTCTCTTCTGTGTGCTCTCACATACTCTCCTCTCTCCTATGTGCTCTCACATACTCTCCTCTCTCCTGTGTGCTCTCACATAATCTCGTCTCTTCTGTGTGCTCTCACATACTCTCTTCTCTCCTGTGTGCTCTCACATACTCTCCTCTCTCCTGTGTGCTCTCACATACTCCCCTCTCTCCTGTGTGCTCTCACATACTCTCCTCTCTCCTGTGTGCTCTCACATACTCTCCTCTCTACTGTGTGCTCTCACATACTCCCCTCTCTCTTGTGTGCTCTCACATAGGCCTCTAGTTATCAACGCGTCTACTTTACCTGCCTTATTTTTTTATTTTTTGCAACTTAGCTTTTTTATTTTTTGTACTTTAGTTTATTTTAGTTTATTTAATTGTAGTTATTTGTAGGTAATTTATTTAATTAATTTAATGATAGTGTAGTGTTAGGTTTAATTGTAACTTAGATTAGGATTTATTTTACAGGTAATTTTGTATTTCTTTTAGCTAGGTAGTTATTAAATAGTTAATAACTATTTAATAACTATTCTAACTAGCTAAAATAAATACAAAGTTACCTGTAAAATAAATATAAATCCTAAAATAGCTACAATGTAATTATTAATTACATTGTAGCTATCTTACGCCTAGATTTAGAGTTTTGTCGGTAACGACCCGCGTAGCTAACGCTGGCTTTATTCTGGCCGCACCTTTTAAATACCTCTGGTATTGAGAGTTCACAGAATGGCTGCGTTAGCCTCCAAAAAGGGAGCGTACAGGCATATTTACCGCCACTGCAACTCTCGATACCAGAGTTGCTTACGGACGCAGCCAGCTTCAAAAACGTGCTTGTGCACGATTCCCCCATAGAAAACAAAAAAGCCGCGTTCAGCTCCTAACGCAGCCCCATTGTTTGCTATGGGGAAACACTTCCTACGTCTGCACCTAACACTCTAACATGTACCCCGAGTCTAAACACCCCTAACCTTACACTTATTAACCCCTAATCTGCAGCCCCCGCTATCGCTGACCCCTGCATATTATTTTTAACCCCTAATCTGCCGCTCCGTACACCCCCGCCACCTACATTATCCCTATGTACCCCTAATCTGCTGCCCTAACATCGCCGACCCCTATATTATATTTATTAACCCCTAATCTGCCGCCCCCAACGTCGCCTCCACCTAACTACACTTATTAACCCCTAATCTACCGACCGGACCTTAGCGATACTATAATAAATGTATTAACCCCTAATCCGCCTCACTCCCGCCTCAATAACCCTATAATAAATAGTATTAACCCCTAATCTGCCCTCCCTAACATTGCCGACACCTAACTTCAAGTATTAACCCCTAATCTGCCGACAGGAGCTCACCGCTACTCTAATAAATTTATTAACCCCTAAAACTAAGTCTAACTTTAACCCTAACACCCCCCTAAATTAAATATAATTTAAATCTAACGAAATAAATTAACTCTTATTAAATAAATTATTCCTATTTAAAGCTAAATACTTACCTGTAAAATAAACCCTAATATAGCTACAATATAAATTATAATTATATTATAGCTATTTTAGGATTTATATTTATTTTACAGGTAACTTTGTATTTATTTTAACCAGGTACAATAGCTATTAAATAGTTAAGAACTATTTAATAGCTAAAATAGTTAAAATAATTACAAATTTACCTGTAAAATAAATCCTAACCTAAGTTACAATTAAACCTAACACTACACTATCAATAAATAAATTAAATACCTACAATTACCTACAATTAAACCTAACACTACAGTATCAATAAATTAATTAAATACAATATCTACAAATAACTACAATTAAATAAACTAACTAAAGTACAAAAAAGAACTAAGTTACAAAAAATAAAAAAATATTTACAAACATTAGAAAAATATTACAACAATTTTAAACTAATTACACCTACTCTAAGCCCCCTAATAAAATAACAAGACCCCCAAAATAAAAGAAATTCAGCTCTTTTGCCTGTAAAAAAACACATACAATACCCCCCCAACATTACAACCCACCACCCACATACCCCTAATATAACCCAAACTCCCCTTAAATAAACCTAACACTAAGCCCCTGAAGATCTTCCTACCTTATCTTTACCTCACCGGGTATCACTGATCGGTCCTGGCTCCAAAATCTTCATCCAACCCAAGCGGGGGCTAGACATCCATCATCCGGCGGCTGAAGAGGTCCAGAAGAGGCTCCAAAGTCTTCATCCTATCCGGGAAGAAGAGTAGATCCGGACCGGCAACCATCTTCTTCCAAGCGGCATCTTCTATCTTCATCCGATGAGGACCGGCTCCATCTTGAAGACCTCCACCGCGGACCCATCTTCTTCTTCCGACGACTTTCCGACGAATGACGGTTCCTTTAAGGGACGTCATCCAAGATGGTGTCCCTCGAATTCCGATTGGCTGATAGGATTCTATCAGCCAATCGGAATTAAGGTAGGAATTTTCTGATTGGCTGATGGAATCAGCCAATCAGAATCAAGTTCAATCCGATTGGCTGATTCAATCAGCCAATCAGATTGAGCTCGCATTCTATTGGCTGTTCCGATCAGCCAATAGAATGCGAGCTCAATCTGATTGGCTGATCGGATCAGCCAATCGGATTGAACTTGATTCTGATTGGCTGATTCCATCAGCCAATCAGAATTTTCCTACCTTAATTCCGATTGGCTGATAGAATCCTATCAGCCAATCGGAATTCGAGGGACGCCATCTTGGATGACGTCCCTTAAAGGAACCGTCATTCGTCGGGAAGTCGTCAGAAGAAGAAGATGGGTCCGCGGTGGAGGTCTTCAAGATGGAGCCGGTCCTCATCGGATGAAGATAGAAGATGCCGCTTGGAAGAAGATGGTTGCCGGTCTGGATCTACTCTTCTTCCCGGATATGATGAAGACTTTGGAGCCTCTTCTGGACTTCTTCAGCCGTCGGATGATGGATGTCTAGCCCCCGCTTGGGCTTGGATGAAGATTTCGGAGCCTGGAACGATCAGTGATACCTGGCATGGTGAAGACAAGGTAGGAAGATCTTCAGGGGCTTAGTGTTAGGTTTATTTAAGGGGGGTTTGGGTTAGATTAGGGGTATGTGGGTGGTGGGTTGTAATGTTGGGGGGGTATTGTATGTGTTTTTTTTACAGGCAAAAGAGCTGAATTCTTTGGGGCATGCCCCGCAAAGGGCCCTTATAAGGGCTGGTAAGGTAAAAGAGCTTTGAACTTTTGTAATTTAGAATAGGGTAGGGCATTTTTTTATTTTGGGGGTCTTTGTTATTTTATTAGGGGGCTTAGAGTAGGTGTAATTAGTTTAAAATTGTCGTAATTTTTTCTAGGTTTAATTGTAGATAATTGTAGGTATTTTATTTAATTAATTTATTGATAGTGTAGTGTTAGGTTTAATTGTAACTTAGGTTAGGATTTATTTTACAGCTAATTTTGTAATTATTTTAACTAGGTAGCTATTAAATAGTTATTAACTATTTAATAGCTATTGTACCTGGTTAAAATAATTACAAAGTTGCCTGTAAAATAAATATTAATCCTAAAATAGCTAAGATATAATTATAATTTATATTGTAGCTATATTAGGATTTATTTTACAGGTAAGTATTTAGATTTAAATAGGAATAATTTATTTAATAAGACTTAATTTATTTTGTTAGCTAAAAATTATATTTAACTTAGGGGGGTGTTAGTGTTAGACTTCGCTTTAGGGGTTAATACATTTTTTAGAATAGCGGTGAGCTCCAGTCGGCAGATTAGGGGTTAATGTTTGAAGTTAGGTGTCGGCGATGTTAGGGAGGGCAGATTAGGGGTTAATACTATTTATAATAGGGTTATTGAGGCGGGAGTGAGGCGGATTAGGGGTTAATAACTTTATTATAATAGCAGTGCGGTCCGCTCGGCAGATTAGGGGTTAATAAGTGTAGGCAGGTGGAGGCGACGTTGTGGGGGCAGATTAGCGGTTAATAAATATAATATAGGGGTCGGCGGTGTTAGGGGCAGCAGATTAGGGGTACATAAGTATAACATAGGTGGCGGTCGGCAGATTAGGGGTTAAAAAATTTTAATCGAGTGGCGGCGATGTGGGGGGGCCTCGGTTTAGGGGTACATAGGTAGTTTATGGGTGTTAGTGTACTTTAGAGCACAGTAGTTAAGAGCTTTATAAACCGGCGTGAGCCCAGAAAGCTCTTAACTACTGACTTTTTTCTGCGGCTGGAGTTTTGTCGTTAGATTTCTAACGCTCACTTCAGCCACGACTCTAAATACCGGAGTTAGAAAGATCCCATTGAAAAGATAGAATACGCAATTGACGTAAGGGGATCTGCGGTATGGAAAAGTCGCGGCTGGAAAGTGAGCGTTAGACCCTTTCCTGACTGACTCCAAATACCAGCGGTAGCCTAAAACCAGCGTTAGGAGCCTCTAAACGCTGGTTTTGACGGCTACCGCCAAACTCTAAATCTAGGCCTTAGGGTTTATTTTACAGGTAAGTATTTAGTTTTAAATAGGATTAATTTATTTAAGTATAGTGTAGTGTTAGGTGTAATTGTAACTTAGGTTAGTTTTTATTTTACAGGTAATTTTCTCTTCATTTTAACTAGGTAGGTATTAAATAGTTAATAACTATTTAATAGCTATTGTACCTAGTTAAAATAAATTGAAATTTGCCTGTAAAATAAAGATAAATCCTAAAATAGCTACAATATAATTATTAGTAATATTGTAGCTATATTAGGGTTTATTTTAAAGGTAAGTATTTAGTTTTAAATAGGAATAATTAATTTAATAAGAGTTAAATTTATTTAGATGTATTTAATTAATATTTAAGTTAGGGTGGTGTTAGGGTTAGGGATAGACTTAGGTGTAGGGGTTAATAATTTTATTTTAGTGCCGGCGGTGTAGGGGGGGGCAGGATAGGGGTTAATAAATGTATTATAGGTTGCGACGGTGTGGAGGGGCAGATTAGGGGTTAATAAGTTTAATATAGGTTGCTGCGGTTTAGGGGTTAAACTATTTATTTAGTTGCGGCGGGGTCCGGGATCGGCAGGATAGGGCTTAATAACTTTATTATAGGTGGCGACGGTGTAGGGGAGGCAGGATAGGGGTTAATAGGTCTTATGTAGGTGGCGGCGGGGTCCGGGAGCGGCGGTTTAGGGGGCAATATATTTATTTATTTGCAGCGGTGTAGAGGGGACAGATTAGGGGTGTTTAGACTCGGCGTACATGTTAGGGAGTTAGGTGTAGACATCTCCCATATGAATCAATGGGATATCTGGCAGCAGCGAACATGAACTTTCGCTATGGTCAGACTCCCATTGACTCCTATGAAAACCAGGTACGATGGGCCAGAAAAGTGCCGAGCGTACCTGCTAGTTTTTTGATAACTAGCAAAAGTAGTCAGATAGTGCCGAACTTGTGTGCGGAACATCTGTAGTGACGTAAGAATCGATCTGTGTCGGACTGAGTCCGGCGGATCGAAGCTTACGTCACTAAATTCTACTTTTGCCGGTGTCTAGGGCTTGATAACTAAGGCGAATCAGCCTCGCCACAAATACGCTGCGGAATTCCAGCGTATTTGAGGTCGATGGCTTGATAACTAGGGGCCAATATCTCTTCTCTCCTGTGTGCTCTCACATCTCTCCTCTCTCCTGTGTGCTCTCACATACTCTCCTCTCTTCTGTGTGCTCTAACATACTCTTCTCTCTCCTGTGTGCTCTCACATACTCTCCTCTTTCCTGTGTGCTCTCACATACTCTCCTCTCTCCTGTGTGCTCTCACATACTCTCCTGTGTGCTCTCACATACTCCCCTCTCTCCTGTGTGCTCTCACATACTCTCCTCTCTTCTGTGTGCTCTAACATACTCTCCTGTGTGCTCTCACATACTCCCCTCTCTCCTGTGTGCTCTCACATACTCCCCTCTCTCCTGTGTGCTCTCACATACTCTCCTCTCTCTTGTGTGCTCTCACATACTCTCCTCTCTCCTGTGTGCTCTCACATACTCCCCTCTCTCCTGTGTGCTCTCGCATACTCTCCTCTCTCCTGTGTGTTCTCACATACTTTCCTGTCTTCTGTGTGCTCTCACATACTCTCCTCTCTCCTGTGTGCTCTCACATACTCCCCTCTCTCCTGTGTGCTCTCACATACTCTCCTCTCTTCTGTGTGCTCTAACATACTCTCCTATGTGCTCTCACATACTCCCCTCTCTCCTGTGTGCTCTCACATACTCCCCTCTCTCCTGTGTGCTCTCACATACTCTCCTCTCTTCTGTGTGCTCTAACATACTCTCCTGTGTGCTCTCACATACTCCCCTCTCTCCTGTGTGCTCTCACATACTCCCCTCTCTCCTGTGTGCTCTCACATACTCTCCTCTCTCTTGTGTGCTCTCACATACTCTCCTCTCTCCTGTGTGCTCTCACATACTCCCCTCTCTCCTGTGTGCTCTCGCATACTCTCCTCTCTCCTGTGTGTTCTCACATACTTTCCTGTCTTCTGTGTGCTCTCACATACTCTCCTCTCTCCTGTGTGCTCTCACATACTCCCCTCTCTTTTCTTTCTGTGTGCTCCTGTACATCTCTCCTCTATGTCTTGTGCTCTTGAAAACCTCTTCTATATTATGTGTTCTCTTGTACAGCTCTCCTCTCTTCTGTGCGCTCTCCTACACCTCTTGTCTTTCCTGTGTACTCTTTTACATCTCTCTTCTCTGTAGGTTGCCAACTGTCCTCCAGTAAAATACTGGACAATCAGTCGGTGACAGGGCACATTGGTAGATGGGGGTCACACATAGGGTTCTCACCTTTAGTTGAGGCCAAACCCAAACTCTCTTGGATAGTGCATAGTACACACTATGTATAACAGAACATAAACACAAACTTACACATAGATATTCACACTCCCTATCTCACACTAACCCACACTCTCACACACTAACACACTCATACTCTCACTCGTTCACACACATACAAAGACATTCACACACACCAAGCCACTTCCACTTCCACACACACTCACACAAACTCTCTCACACAGTAACACACACACACACTCTCTCTCACACACACACTAACACACACTCTCTCACACAGAAACACACTCACACACATATTCTCTTTCACACTCACACATAGGGGCCAAATTATCAAGCTCCGAATGGAGCTTGATGCCCCTGTTTCCACGCGAGCCTTCAGGCTCGCCGGAAACAGCAGTTATGAAGCAGCGGCATGATAAATCGGCTCCATACTCTCTATTACACACACACATAAATACACTCACTCTTTCCCACAGACTCACCCACACAGAAAGAATGTATCAAACACTAAAACACACTCCCACACAATTTACACGCAGACACACTGCCACACAAAGACACACACATGCAAGAGAGAAATAACTGTAGGCATGTGCAATATGTTGCAAATGCAGAAAATACCATTTTGGCTTTGGCTGTTTCCCATTTACCCCAGACATGTGCATATCTGGGTCTAACTCAGCTTTAAACCCGGACACACAAATGGAAACCCGAACTGTCCGGGTCATTCCTGAACAGGTAGCAACACTAGTTATACAACGTTCCGCCAAAAGCTCTACCTTAGCCCCAAATCTTGATCCCACAATGTATATATTTTCCATCTTAATGGGAGGAGAGTCCACTGCTTCATTCATTACTTGTGGCAATTAAGAACCTGGCCACCAGGAGGAGGCAAAGACACCCCAGCCAAAGGCTTAAATACCTCCCCCACTCCCCTCATCCGCCAGTCATTCTTTGCCTTTTGTCACAGGAGGTTGGCAGAGAAGTGTCGGAAGATTTGGAGTAGTCTCTTATGGAGGGTAGTACTCTTCGAAATGGCACTGGAGTTTAAAGTAGCCCTGTCAGCCTCTCAGTGAGAGCATGGGTGAATGTTAGAGTCCGGAGATGCAGTGAGAGTCTTTCTGTGAACCCATCCCGACTCAGTTTAACAGCTCCATTAGCAATCAGTGTTGATGAGTTTCGCTGCCTGCTTTTCTTCTCTCAAGTCCATGTCAGGAGCGATGCTACTACCCTGTCACACTTGAAAGGCTGTGTTCCTGTTCCACGGCGTTGATTCTGGTAAGATCGTTTCATTTATATATATATATTTGATAACGCAAGAAGACAGGGTTACAGGGTGTGGGGATTTTATTATGCATAATATTGTTTATTGTGTTTTTTACTGCATTTGTGTGAGATGAGGCTCTGTCAGTGTGGAACACAGTTCATTAGAGAGAGAGATTGAGGCAGGCTTTTTTTGGCGCATCTCTCTCTCGAGTGCAGGGGCGGTCCTGCATGGCACTCCATGTGACCAGTTGTGGCCTCTACAACTTCCTCTTTCTCGACCTGCGTTCGGAGGAGACGAAAGCTGTTTCTTGTAGTCCGGGTCATAGAAGGTGGTGAGTGCCCTGGCCACCCTTTGGGATATAAAGGTGCCATTTATTTTTTTGATCAAGCCCGTAATAAAGGCGCAAGCTATAGAGGACTCTGATATGTTAGAGGATACTCCCTCTTTATCTAAACCCATTAACTGTGTATATTGTGAGGAGGTTCTAGTCAAACCGCCTATGCAACTCTGTTCCACATGCATTGACAATATTGCTATTTCCAAAAATAATAAAGTATTTAGTACGACTCAGCCGTCCACCTCTGAGGGTTCTCCGCCCCGCGAGGTGCATTCCCTGCAATCATCTCCGATTACACAAGCAGTTCCCCAGGGCCCTACTTATCCTCCTGCGGGAGGGGCCCTTTGGCCTCTAGACTTCGCAGATCAATTACAGATGGTGGTTTCTGCGGCCATTAATGCGATGCCTTGTCCTACTAAGCGCAAGCGGAAGGTACGGCACTGCTATCCGTCTTAGGGGTCTTCGACTCCACTGGATGTCTCTGACAGACTATACGCTGAGGAGGACAACTCCGACTTATCGAAGTATGTCGCTTCTGGGTCGGAATCGGCTACTTCTAGGCCTCCGTCCGCGGAGGAGCCAGATTTTAAATTTAAGATGGAGCATTTGCGCTTTCCACTGAAAGAGGTGCTTGGAGGTTCCGGAACCAAAACTACCAGAGGAACCTTCGATCCCTAAACTGGATGGAGTTTATGAGGACAGGGTAGTGAACCAGGCCTTCCCGGTTCTAGTCAAGATGGCTAACATTATTAAGAATAAATGGGAGAAACTTGGTTCACCCTTTTAGCCCTCTTCTTCTTTTGAAAATCTATTCCCCATTCCAGATGCACAGCTTGATCTGTGGGGAACCGTCCCTAAGGTGGATGGTGCTATCTCCATGCTTGCTAAGAGAATGACTATTCTGTTAGGGGATAGCTCCTCTTTCAAGGAACTCATGGATAAAAAGATGGAGTACATGTTGCGGAAGATGTTCCAACTCACGGGGTTTGTTTTTCAACTGGCGGCGGCAGTTGCTGTGGTGTCTGGTGCGGCTACCTACTGGTGTAATGCTCTATCAGCAATGGTCGAGGTGGAGACTCCTCTCGAGGAGATTCTAGAATGAATCAAGGCCTTTAGAGTGGCACATTCATTCATTTGTGATGCTAACATGCAGATTATTCGCCTGAATGTTAAGACATCGGGTTTTTCTGTTTTAGCCCGCAGGGCTCTGTTGCTAAAGTCGTGGTCTGCTGACATGACTTCTAAGTCTCGTTTGCTTTCCCTTCCATTCAAGGGGAAGGTTTTGTTTGGCCCGGGCCTGGATTCTATCATATCTACGGTCACGGGTGGCAAGGGTGCCTTCTTGCCTCAGGATAAGAAGGCTAAACCTAAGGGGTCTACCTTTCGTCCCTTTTCGTGCACCAGCAGCCTCCCACAAAGTCGGTGCAATCCAAGGGATCTTGGAAACCAGCTAACTCTTGGAACAACTCCAAGCAGAACAAGAAGCCCGCCGAGTCAAAGTCGGCATGAAGGGACGGCCCCCGGTCCATCCTCGGATCATGTAGGGGGCAGACTATCTCTTTTTGCTGAGGCCTGGAGAAGAGACGTTATAGACCCTTGGGTTCTGGAGGTCATATCCCAGGGTTACAGGATAGGTTTCAAGATTTATCCGCTCAGGGGCAGATTCCTCCTGTCAAACATATCTTCAAGACCAGAAAAGAGAGACGCCTTCCTGGGGTGTGTGAGGGATCTCTCATCTCTCGGGGTAATCGTCCCAGTCCCTACGGCAGAAAGGGGTATTATTCAAACCTTTTCATGGTCCCAAAGAAGGAGGGCACGTTTCGTCAAATTCTGGACCTAAAGGCAGTTCCATCATTCAAGATGGAGACAAACAGGTCAATTTTGCCACTGGTTCAAGAGGGACAATTCATGACAACTATAGACCTGAAGGACGCTTACCTTCACGTTCCAATCCACAAGGATCACTTTCAGTTTCTAAGATTCGCCTTCCTGGACCAGCACTTCCACTTTGTGGCCCTTATGTTTGGTCTGGCAACTGCCCTAAGAGTCTTCACAAAGGTTCTGGGACCTCCACTCGCAGTAGCGAGAGCCAGAGGAATTGCATTGGCACCTTATCTGGATGATATCCTGGTCCAAGCTCTGTCCTACAGTCTTGCGGAGGATCACTCAAGAGCTCTTCTCCTTCTCCTTCGGTCCCACGGATGGAAGATAAATGAAGGAAAGAGTTCATTGGTTCCCAGCAACAAGGTGGAATTCTTGGGTACGATAATAGATTCTTCCACCATGAAGATATTTTTGATGGATCAGAGACGTTGCAAGCTAGCGTCCAACTGTCTAGTTCTTCAGAAATCCTCCAGGACATCTGTGGCCAGGTGTATGATGGTGATCGGGCTCATGGTATCCAGCATATATGTCATTGCTTTTGCCAGGTTCCAGACCTCTTCAACTGTGCATGTTGAGACAATGGAACGGCTATCATTCAGATCTGTCCCAACAGATATCTCTAAACAGACCAGTGTGGGAGTCCCTATCTTGGTGGACTAGACCAGGACAGTTGTCTCAAGGGACATCCTTTTTGAGACCATCCTGGGAGATTGTGACCACGGATGCAAGTCTATCAGGATGGGGAGCTGTCTGGGGTGCCAGAACGGCACAGGGCAGATGGACTCAAGAAGAGTCGAGTCTACCTATAAATATTTAGGAACTTCAATCGATATTCAACGCTCTGAGGGGTCGTCCCAATTTATCAGATTCCAGTCGGACAACATTACCTCGGTGGCTTACATAAACCATCAGGGGGGGGGACGAGAAGCTCCCTAGCAATGAGGGAAGTATCTTGGATTCTGGAATAGGTGGAGACTTACAATTGCTCGCTCTCAGCGATCCACATTCTGGATGTAAACAACTGGGAAGCGTATTTTCTGAGCAGACAGAAGTTTCATCCAGGGGAATGGTCCCTCTATTCCGAGATGTTCGCGGAAATCTGCAGCGGATCCAGATATCCCCAGGCGGAACTGATAGATGCCTTGGCGGTACCCTGGGACTTCAATCTAATTTACATATTTCCACTTTTGCCTCTTCTCCCTCGGGTAGTGGCCCGCATCAAGCAGGAGCAAGCTTCGGCTATTCTGATTACTCCGTCGTGGCCGCGGAGGATGTGGTTTGTGGATCTGGTGGCGATGTCATCATCTCCGCCATGGAAGTTACCTTGTCAAAGGTCCCTTTCTACATCAAAATCTCGATTCTCTGTTGCTGACTGCGTGGGGATTGAACGACTAGTCTTAGCCAAGGCCAGGATGCCGGTCAATCGACGCATCTACCACACGGTGTGGAGGTCCTAAGCATGATTTATGTTTTTATTCAACTAATCAGTAATTTTAACAGTTGGCAGCACGTAACATACAAATCAATAGTTTTACCTCTTTAAATGCCGGTATCACTTTCAAATAGAAGTGATTTTACCCTGTTGACTGCCCCTCACTTCTTTTTGCTCCATATTTATGAGTTTAGGCCATTTTTAGCTAACACCTGGGTTCTTTAAAAAAGAAAATGGACTTTTAAGTATCCAGCATTTTTGTAAATATTTTACAGGACAGCCTACTAAATTACTGGGCTGTTTGGTTGAATACTGGGTACCTGGAAACCCTAGTTCTGTGAGCTCTCATACATCTCTTCTCTCTTGCTTGTGCTCTTAAAAGCCTCTTCTATATTATATGTGCTCTTGCACAGCTTTCCTCTCTTCTGTGTGCTCTTGCAAACCTCTTCTCTCTTGTGTACTCTAATGCACTAGACATGTGCAATTAGTTTAGTTCCGAATCAAAATTTGAACGAAATTTGGGTGATTCAGAGATTCAGGTGTATCCGAATCTCTGAATTACCCTAGTAACAAAACTAAACTAATCTGAATTAATTTGTAATGAAACATCCAAATTAGTTTGGATTCATTTGTTTTATTCAAATGGCCATGGTGCGATAGTCTGACTCTCTGGACTAATCCCAATTCCTTTGCCGTTCCATATTTATTTTAAAAAAACGAATAGAGATACATAACAATGAAATATAGTGAGATAGAACAGTAAAATAATTTCTTTTTGTGTTGGTTGGAACCGTCCAATTCAACGCAACATAACAGAACAAATGAATCCTAACAAACTTCAGAACGCATCCAAAACGAATGACTGCTATAACGAATCAATCCGAATGCAACAAAACAAAATAAAAAACTACAAATTTGATACGGAACAAAACAAAACAAAATTTTCAGATGTGCACATGTCTATAAGGCACATCTTCTCTCTGGTGTGTGCTCTTATACACATCTCCTGCCTACTGTTTGCTATTATTGGTTTTTCTCTCTTCTGTGTCCTCATACACCTCTCTTGTCTTCTGTTACCTGTCATAACCTCTCTTGTCTTCTGTTTCCTGTCATAACCTCTCTTGTCTTCTGTTTCCTGTCATAACCTCTCTTCTGTTTCCTGCCATAACCTCTCTTGTTCTCTGTTTCCTGTCATAACCTCTCTTGTCTTCTGTTTCCTGTCATAACCTCACTTGTCTTCTGTTTCCTGTCATAACCTCTCTTGTCTTCTGTTTCCTGTCATAACCTCTCTTTTCTTCTGTTTCCTGTCATAACCCCTTTTTTTGTTTTCTGTTTCCTGTCATAACCTCTCTTGTCTTCTGTTTCCTGTCATAAGCTCTCTTGTCTTCTGTTTCCTGTCATAACCTTTCTTGTCTTCTGTTTCCTGTCATACACCTCTCTTGTCTTCTGTTTCCTGTCATAACCTCTCTTGTCTTCTGTTTCCTGTCACAACCTCTCTTGTCTTCTGTTTCCTGTCATACACCTCTCTTGTCTTCTGTTTCCTGTCATAACCTCTCTTGTCTTCTGTTTCCTGTCATAACCTCTCTTGTCTTCTGTTTCCTGTCATACACTTCTCTTGTCTTCTGTTTCCTGTCATAGCCTCTCTTTTCTTCTGTTTCCTGTCATAACCCCTTTTGTTTTCTGTTTCCTGTCATAACCTCTCTTGTCTTCTGTTTCCTGTCATAAGCTCTCTTGTCTTCTGTTTCCTGTCATAACTTTTCTTGTCTTCTGTTTCCTGTCATACACCTCTCTTGTCTTCTGTTTCCTGTCATAACCTCTCTTGTCTTCTGTTTCCTGTCATAACCTCTCTTGTCTTCTGTTGCCTGTCATAACCTCTCTTGTCTTCTGTTTCCTGTCATACACCTCTCTTGTCTTCTGTTTCCTGTCATAACCTCTCTTGTCTTCTGTTTCCTGTCATAATCTTTCTTGTCTTCTGTTTCCTGTCATACACCTCTCTTGTCTTCTGTTTCCTGTCATAACCTCTCTTGTCTTCTGTTTCCTGTCATAACCTCTCTTGTCTTCTGTTTCCTGTCATACACCTCTCTTGTCTTCTGTTTCCTGTCATAACCTCTCTTGTCTTCTGTTTCCTGTCATACACCTCTCTTGTCTTCTGTTTCCTGTCATAACCTCTCTTGTCTTCTGTTTCCTGTCATCGCCTCTCTTGTCTTCTGTTTCCTCTCATACACCTCTCTTGTCTTCTGTTTCCTGTCATAACCTCTCTTGTCTTCTGTTTCCTGTCATAACCTCTCTTGTCTTCTGTTTCCTGTCATACACCTCTCTTGTCTTCTGTTTCCTGTCATAACCTCTCTTGTCTTCTGTTTCCTGTCATAACCTTCCTTGTCTTCTGTTTCCTGTCATACACCTCTCTTGTCTTCTGTTTCCTGTCATAACCTCTCTTGTCTTCTGTTTCCTGTCATACACCTCTCTTGTCTTCTGTTTCCTGTCATAACCTCTCTTGTCTTCTGTTTCCTGTCATACACCTCTCTTGTCTTCTGTTTCCTGTCATAACCTCTCTTGTCTTCTGTTTCCTGTCATAACCTCTCTTGTCTTCTGTTTCCTGTCATACACCTCTCTTGTCTTCTGTTTCCTGTCATAACCTCTCTTGTCTTCTGTTTCCTGTCATAACCTCTCTTGTCTTCTGTTTCCTGTCATACACTTCTCTTGTCTTCTGTTTCCTGTCATACACCTCTCTTCTCTTTTGTTTGCTCTCATACATCGCTTCTATACACTCTTGCACACCTCTCTCCTTTTACATCTTTTCTTTCACACACTCTTTTCATTGCAGTGTCCATTCATACACACACCTCCTCTACACTCAATTCATTTTAACAGACCTTCCCTTTATCTTATGACACACACCTAGCACTCTTGTCTTCTGTTTCCTGTCATAACCTTTCTTGTCTTCTGTTTCCTGTCATACACCTCTCTTGTCTTCTGTTTCCTGTCATAACCTCTCTTGTCTTCTGTTTCCTGTCATAACCTCTCTTGTCTTCTGTTTCCTGTCATACACCTCTCTTGTCTTCTGTTTCCTGTCATAACCTCTCTTGTCTTCTGTTTCCTGTCATAACCTCTCTTGTCTTCTGTTTCCTGTCATACACTTCTCTTGTCTTCTGTTTCCTGTCATAACCTCTCTTTTCTTCTGTTTCCTGTCATAACCCCTTTTGTTTTCTGTTTCCTGTCATAACCTCTCTTGTCTTCTGTTTCCTGTCATAAGCTCTCTTGTCTTCTGTTTCCTGTCATAACTTTTCTTGTCTTCTGTTTCCTGTCATAACCTCTCTTGTCTTCTGTTTCCTGTCATACACCTCTCTTGTCTTCTGTTTCCTGTCATAACCTCTCTTGTCTTCTGTTTCCTGTCATAACCTCTCTTGTCTTCTGTTTCCTGTCATACACCTCTCTTGTCTTCTGTTTCCTGTCATAACCTCTCTTGTCTTCTGTTTCCTGTCATAATCTTTCTTGTCTTCTGTTTCCTGTCATAACCTCTCTTGTCTTCTGTTTCCTGTCATAACCTCTCTTGTCTTCTGTTTCCTGTCATACACCTCTCTTGTCTTCTGTTTCCTGTCATAACCTCTCTTGTCTTCTGTTTCCTGTCATACACCTCTCTTGTCTTCTGTTTCCTGTCATAACCTCTCTTGTCTTCTGTTTCCTGTCATACACCTCTCTTGTCTTCTGTTTCCTGTCATAACCTCTCTTGTCTTCTGTTTCCTGTCATAACCTCTCTTGTCTTCTGTTTCCTGTCATACACCTCTCTTGTCTTCTGTTTCCTGTCATACACCTCTCTTGTCTTCTGTTTCCTGTCATAACCTCTCTTGTCTTCTGTTTCCTGTCATAACCTTCCTTGTCTTCTGTTTCCTGTCATACACCTCTCTTGTCTTCTGTTTCCTGTCATAACCTCTCTTGTCTTCTGTTTCCTGTCATACACCTCTCTTGTCTTCTGTTTCCTGTCATAACCTCTCTTGTCTTCTGTTTCCTGTCATACACCTCTCTTGTCTTCTGTTTCCTGTCATAACCTCTCTTGTCTTCTGTTTCCTGTCATAACCTCTCTTGTCTTCTGTTTCCTGTCATACACCTCTCTTGTCTTCTGTTTCCTGTCATAACCTCTCTTGTCTTCTGTTTCCTGTCATAACCTCTCTTGTCTTCTGTTTCCTGTCATACACTTCTCTTGTCTTCTGTTTCCTGCCATACACCTTTCTTCTCTTTTGTTTGCTCTCATACATCGCTTCTATACACTCTTGCACACCTCTCTCCTTTTACATCTTTTCTTTCACACACTCTTTTCATTGCAGTGTCCATTCATACACACACCTCCTCTACACTCAATTCATTTTAACAGACCTTCCCTTTATCTTATGACACACACCTAGCACTCTTGTCTTCTGTTTCCTGTCATAACCTTTCTTGTCTTCTGTTTCCTGTCATACACCTCTCTTGTCTTCTGTTTCCTGTCATAACCTCTCTTGTCTTCTGTTTCCTGTCATAACCTCTCTTGTCTTCTGTTTCCTGTCATACACCTCTCTTGTCTTCTGTTTCCTGTCATAACCTCTCTTGTCTTCTGTTTCCTGTCATAACCTCTCTTGTCTTCTGTTTCCTGTCATACACTTCTCTTGTCTTCTGTTTCCTGTCATAACCTCTCTTTTCTTCTGTTTCCTGTCATAACCCCTTTTGTTTTCTGTTTCCTGTCATAACCTCTCTTGTCTTCTGTTTCCTGTCATAAGCTCTCTTGTCTTCTGTTTCCTGTCATAACTTTTCTTGTCTTCTGTTTCCTGTCATAACCTCTCTTGTCTTCTGTTTCCTGTCATACACCTCTCTTGTCTTCTGTTTCCTGTCATAACCTCTCTTGTCTTCTGTTTCCTGTCATAACCTCTCTTGTCTTCTGTTTCCTGTCATACACCTCTCTTGTCTTCTGTTTCCTGTCATAACCTCTCTTGTCTTCTGTTTCCTGTCATAATCTTTCTTGTCTTCTGTTTCCTGTCATAACCTCTCTTGTCTTCTGTTTCCTGTCATAACCTCTCTTGTCTTCTGTTTCCTGTCATACACCTCTCTTGTCTTCTGTTTCCTGTCATAACCTCTCTTGTCTTCTGTTTCCTGTCATACACCTCTCTTGTCTTCTGTTTCCTGTCATAACCTCTCTTGTCTTCTGTTTCCTGTCATACACCTCTCTTGTCTTCTGTTTCCTGTCATAACCTCTCTTGTCTTCTGTTTCCTGTCATAACCTCTCTTGTCTTCTGTTTCCTGTCATACACCTCTCTTGTCTTCTGTTTCCTGTCATACACCTCTCTTGTCTTCTGTTTCCTGTCATAACCTCTCTTGTCTTCTGTTTCCTGTCATAACCTTCCTTGTCTTCTGTTTCCTGTCATACACCTTTCTTGTCTTCTGTTTCCTGTCATAACCTCTCTTGTCTTCTGTTTCCTGTCATACACCTCTCTTGTCTTCTGTTTCCTGTCATAACCTCTCTTGTCTTCTGTTTCCTGTCATAACCTCTCTTGTCTTCTGTTTCCTGTCATAACCTCTCTTGTCTTCTGTTTCCTGTCATAACCTCTCTTGTCTTCTGTTTCCTGTCATACACCTCTCTTGTCTTCTGTTTCCTGTCATAACCTCTCTTGTCTTCTGTTTCCTGTCATAACCTCTCTTGTCTTCTGTTTCCTGTCATACACTTCTCTTGTCTTCTGTTTCCTGTCATACACCTCTCTTCTCTTTTGTTTGCTCTCATACATCGCTTCTATACACTCTTGCACACCTCTCTCCTTTTACATCTTTTCTTTCACACACTCTTTTCATTGCAGTGTCCATTCATACACACACCTCCTCTACACTCAATTCATTTTAACAGACCTTCCCTTTATCTTATGACACACACCTAGCACTCTTTCTTGTTTACCTGCTCCTCTCACACAACTACTCTAAATTATTTCTATATACATAAACTTCTCCACTAACATTTTTTATAACGCACTTTCCCCCTCACCCATGTCTCACACATTCCTCTCCTATCTGCAATCCCTCTTTTACCAACTCTTTTACCAACTCTTGCCATTTCCTTTGCACCGACTCTCTGCCATTTCCCTTGCACAACTCTCTACTGTTTTCCTTGCACCAACTCTCTGCCGTTTCCCTTGCACCGACTCTCTACTGTTTCCCTTGCACGGACTCTCTGCTGTTTCCCTTGCACCAACTCTGTACTGTTTCCCTTGCATCCAATCTCTATTGTTTCCCTTGCACAACTCTCTACCATTTCCTTTGCACCGACTCTTTACAATTTCCCTTGCACAACTCTCTGCCATTTCCCTTGCATCAACTCTCTACTATTTCTCTTACACAACTCTCTATTGTTTCCATTGCACGGAATCTCTGCCATTTCCACCGCACTGACTCTCTGCCGTTTCAACAACAATCTACTGTTTCCTTTGCACCAACTCTCTACTGTTTCCCTTGCACTGACTCTCTGCCATTTCCCTTGCACCAACTCTCTACCATTTCTATTGCAGGACTCTCTGTCGTTTCCCTTGCACTGACTCTCTGCCATTTCTCTTGCACGACTCTCTACCATTTCACTTGCAGGACTCTCTGCCGTTTTGCTTGCACCGACTCTCTGTCATTTACCTTGCACCGATTCTCTATTGTTTCTCCTGTGCTGACTTTCTGCCATTCCCCTTCCACCAACTCTCTATTGTTTCTCTTGTGCTGACTCTCTGACGTTTCCCTTGCATCGACTCTCTGCCGTTTCCATTGCGCCAACTCTCTACTGTTTCCCTTGCACCGACTCTTTACTGTTTCTCTTGTGCTGACTCTCTACTGTTTCCCTTGCATGACTCTCTGCTGTTTCCCTTGCAACGACTCCTTTCTGGATTAGCTACCATCTCTTCTTCATTACATCATCTCATCACTCAAATCATCCCCCTCTCTATTGTGAACACTTGGTAATTTCTCAGTTTTTTCTTCAAATTCTAGTTCCCTCTCATTCCTCTCCATGCTGCGTTATATTACCTTTCACGTGCCTGAAACCCTTTCCATATTTTGCTAATTATTCAAACTTCTTGCTCTTGTCACGTCTCCTCATTATAATGTTAACCTTTTCCCTTCTCTTTTCCGCTCCTAAAACTTCACAGCACAGCATTAATACCTCTTGCTACCATTGTATTCATAAACCACCACCTTCCCTCTCACCACCTTAGCCTGATACTACCCAAAAGTAGGAAAAGACCAAACAAAAATGCCTTGAATCAGCTGCTGCCCCAGAACACAGGAAAAAGCAAAAGCACTTGATGGGTTTACCTGGACAAACATTGGGGCATTTAAAGGGCTGTTAAACAGTAAATTCTTGCTAGACATACCGACGTATTCAATCAATGATTAGCCTTAGAATAATATGTAGATGCATTTGTATAATTATATTAGTTATAAGTGGAAAGCTTTAGTTTCTATAAAGCACTTACGTTTCTATAAAGTAATAGGCACTGCCATGTTTGAAGTAGTTTTCTATTAATCTCTGTGCAAAACTGTGTGGAATCCCTTTTAGTTTATCCTATGTTCCACACAGTCGTGTTCAGAAAGTCTCTTTTATTGCCCGTTTTATATCTGTGCCTTAAAGGGACACTGAACCCAATTTTTTTTCTTTCATGATTCAGATAGAGCATGCAATTTTAAGCAACTTTCTAATTTACTTCTGTTATCAATTTTTCTTCATTCTCTTGCTATCTTTATTTGAAAAAGAAGGCATCTCAGCTAAGGAGCCAGCAAACGTTTGGTTCAGTACCATGGACAGCACTTGTTTATTGGTGCTGTCCAATCAGCAAGGACAACCCAGGTTGTTCACCAAAAATGGGCCGGCATCTAAACTTGCATTCTTGCTTTTCAAATAAACATACCAAGAGAATGAAGAAAATTTGATAATAGGAGTAAATTAGAAAGTTGCTTAAAATTGCATGCTCTATCTGAATCACGAAAAAATAATTTGGGTTCAAGTGTCCCTTTAAGCTCAGACAGAGCATACAATTTACTTCTTATATCAAATTTGCTTTATGTATTCTGTGTTGAAATGATACCTAGGTATGCATCTGGAGCACTACGTGGCAGTAAATAGTGCTGGTCTTGCAAATGGATAACATTCTTGCAAAACTGCTGCCATATAGTTCTCCAGATGCTCACGCTCCTGAGCGTATGTCCCTGCTTTTAAACAAAAGATACCAAGAAAACGAAAAAAAAAAACATTTTTGAAAAAGAAGTAAATAAGAAAGTTGTTTAAAATTGCATGCTTTATATTAATCCTGTCAGAAAAACTTTTGGCTAGATTACGAGTTTTGCGTTAGAGGCTATGCGGTGTGAACGAGCAGTTTTCTCTCACCGCTCACTTACTTGCAGCGCTGGTATTACGGGTTTTTACAAACCCGTCGTTAAAAGACAAGAAGTGAGTGTTGAGCAAAATTTTGCTCATTACCGCACTCCAATACCAGCGCTGCTTAAGCCAGCGGTGAGCTGGTCGTACATGCTCGTGCACGATTTCCCTGTAGGAATCAACGGGGAGAGCCGGCTGAAAAAAAGTCTAACACCTGCAAAAAAGCAGCGTAAAACTCCATAACGCAGCCCCATTGATTCCTATGGGGAAATAACATTTATGTCTATACCTAACACCCTAACATGAACCCCAAGTCTAAAAACCCCTAATCTTACACTTATTAACCCCTAATATTCTGCCCCCGACATCGCAGACACCTGCATTATATTTATTAATCCCTAATCAGCCGCTCCGGACACCGCCGCCACCTACATTATACTTATAAACCCCTAATATGCCGCCCCCAATGTCGCCACCACCTACCTACACTTATTAACCCCTAATCTGCCGCCCCCAATGTCGCCGCCACTATACTAAATGTATTAACCCCTAAACCTAAAACCCCTAAACCTAAGTCTAACCCTAACCCTAACACCCCCTAACTTAAATATAATTAAAATAAATCTCATAAAATTACTATAATTAACTACATTATTCCTATTTAAAACTAAATACTTACCTATAAAATAAACCCTAAGCTAGCTACAATATAACTAATAGTTACATTGTAGCTAGCTTAGGGTTTATTTTTATTTTACAGGCAAGTTTGTATTTATTTTAACTAGTTACAATAGTTATTAAATAGTTATTAACTATTTAATAACTACCTAGCTAAAATAAATACAAAAGTACCTGTAAAATAAAACCTAACCTAAGTTACAATAACACCTAACACTACACTATAAATTAAATACATTTACTAAATTAAATACAATTACCTAAATTAAATTAGCTAAAGTACAAAAAAAAAAAACTAAATTACAGAAAATAATAAACAAATTACAGATATTTAAACTAATTACACCTAATCTAATAGCCCTATCAAAATAAAAAAGCCCCCCCAAAATAAAAAAAAACCTAGCCTAGACTAAACTACCAATAGCCCCAAAAAGGGCCTTTTGCGGGGCATTGCCCCAAAATAATCAGCTCTTTTACCTGTAAAAAAACATACAAACAATCCCCCAACAGTAAAACCCACCACCCACACAACCAACCCCCCAAATAAAATACTATCTAAAAAAAACTAAGCTCCCTATTGCCCTGAAAAGGGCATTTGGATGGGCATTGCCCTTAAAAGGGAAGTTAGCTCTTTTGCAGGCCCAAACCCTAACCTAAAAATAAAACCCACCCAATACACCCTTAAAAAAAACTAACACTAACCCCCTGAAGATCAACTTACAGTTCTGAAGACCGGACATCCATCCTCAAGGAAGCGGCAGAAGTCTTCATCCAAATGGGTCGAAGTCCTAAAAGAAGCCGGGAGAGGTCTTCATCCAAGCCGGGCGAAGTGGTCCTCCAGACGGGCAGAAGTCTTCATCCAGACGGCATCTTCTATCTTCATCCATCCGACGCGGAGCGGGTCCATCTTCAAGAAATCCAACGTGGAGCATCCTCTTCATCAGACGACTACCCAACGAATGAAGGTTCCTTTAAGTGACGTCATCCAAGATGGCGTCCCTTAGATTCAGATTAGCTGATAGAATTCTATCAGCCAATCGGAATTAAGGTAGAAAAAATTACATTGGCTCATGCAATCAGCCAATAGGATTGAAGTTCAATTCTATTGGCTGATTCAATCAGCCAATAGGATTGAGCTCGCATTCTATTGGCTGATTGGTGTGCTTTTCCACAAAGGATACCAAGGGAATGAAGCATTTTAGATAATAGAAGTAAATTGGAAAGTTTTTTGAAATTGTATCCTCTATATGAATAATAAAGAAGAAGAAAAAAAACGGGTATCATGTCTCTTTAAAATAAGTAATACTGGAAAAGGCTTCAACACATTATCATTATTGTATTTTTTTCAAATTGATGTCCCTTTAATGCACACTATAAAACAGTTTTTAGACTTGGCAATTATGTATTTGTTATAGATAGATAGATAGATAGATAGATAGATAGATAGATGATAGATAGATAGATGATAGATAGATATAGATAGATAGATAGATAGATAGATAGATAGATTAGATGATAGATAGATATAGATAGATAGATAGACAGATAGATAGATGATAGATAGATATAGATAGATAGATAGATAGATAGATAGATAGATAGAAACAAAAACTCTTCAAGGGCATATAACTAAAATAGAGACAAACCAGACCAATTAGGGCTATTATTACAAACATTTAAGGTGTTATACTTCTTGGTTTCAGTTCCTGTTTATTATAAAGTAACAAAACTGTCCTAACAGCGTGTAGGATGTGAATGTTTTTCATTAGTACATTCATCATGTTTCATTTACGCTCACATTTGGTGATAATCATTTTCACTTAGCTCTTTCTGCCATTCTTAGCACAGGAAAAGGAAACAGATTAGGTCAAACAATGCAGATATGTTTGATCTGAAAATGTTTGTGTTTACGATCTGAAGGCCAGAATTCTTGGACTGATGAATTTGCAATAACAATTCTTGGCAGTATTGTGCACAACAATTCATTTAATTTATAAACACTGAACACACATTTTAAAGAAATAAGAGCAAAGGCATATCTTTTTTAAAAAAACACATCAAATTCAAATTTTTACTGTCTCATCTACATCTATATCAGTGGTTTTCTATAGGTGCAAAGGTTATACTGTCTGGTTTTAATCTTTGTTTTAGGCGCTTACTGTTTTTATTATTGTATTTGATTAAATGGACATAAAATCAAAACTAAACTTTCATGACTCAAATAGAGTGTACAGTTAAACAACAACTTTCTAGGGCTAGATTTAAAGTGGAGCGGTATTTAACGCTCCCGCTCGCAAGCTAACCCGCTAGAAATCAGCTTTTTTCTTGTGTCAGGTATTGCTAACCCAATGCGTGCAACAAGCCGTACTTAGGATATTGCATGCGCGTTAACATATTCCCCCATAGAAGTTAATGGAGCAAAAAAAGTGGGAAAAAAACCTTACACCCTACTTGTGCGCAAACCCGATCATATATTCTCAAGTGCACTAACCCGACATGAAAATATGAATATTTCACATTCCAATGTTCTTCACATAGAAGAATATGTTCTATTTATTCATAAATACATATTTCTACATATATATATGGTACAATACATATCTTTACATATATATATTTATATATGAAACTCTCAATTAACCGGCACCCATGAGGATTGGTAGTTTCCGGATAAGTGTATGTCTGCTTGAGAGTTACTATTAAAAATAGGACTAACTATTTACTTGATACTGTATTTACTATATACTATATTAATATTTAAATACGTACTGTACTTTTGAACTTTGATGATTATCCCTTGAGCTGGGGCACCTTTGTTTTTTCTATTGGGGCAAATCTTTTTTATCAGTGATTCGTGGATCACATGGGCAGGTGCCGGTTGCAGAGAGGTAGAGGCGCACTCTAGACACAGGACGTATCATCACTTTGAGGTGGACTTCATCAGGAAACACGTTACCGACTGGAAAGGTATCTCATTAGACAGGCAGTACAAGCGCTTTACCCTGCAGCGGTTAGTAGAAGACTGGCCACTGGAGAGGTATTGAGTGTGTACAATATGGCTGGGAAGGGTTAGTGTAGCAGAAAAGAGTCCTGAGACATCAATTACTATGCCTGTCTATAAGTCTGCCTACCGCAGCTCCTGCTGTTTCAAGAGATTCGGACTGTTTGTTTGTTATAGAGCACATTTATGCTCTAACATGTTTCCTTTTTTTTCCGGTTGCTTGAGAGTCCCGGTTGCTTGAGAGTGCTGGTTGCTTGAGTTCCGGATAATTGAGAGTCTACTGTATATATATATATTATATATATATATATATATATATATATATTATACAGATATATAGAGGAATATCTATTTAAAAATACAAAGTACATATTCTGCTATGTGCAGAACATAGGAATGTGAAATGTTACAGTAAAACTTCAATTGTGCTCAATCGATCACATTTACTTTCAACTTGTAATACAGTATTGTTTGCCGAAACGTAGGTCCTTTCCATGAGGGCATACAGAGGTAGGGTTGCTACCTTGGCCATGTGCACCTGGACAGTTATAAGTTACACATCCTACAGGGAAAACCATGCCTAGTGCTGTCCAGCTGTACTATTCATATGCTGTCCAGGGATGCAATACATGCTCCTCTCTACACACCCTGCATCATGTGTAACTCATAACTGTCCAAGTTAACATTGCCACAGTGGCAACCCTATACTGAGGCAGTGTACACAAGCTTTAGGCACTGTATGACAGAATTTGCAACAATGTATTAAAGGGATATGAAACCCAACATTTTTCTTTCGCTATTCAGAGAGAGCGTACAATTTTAAATTGACTTCTTTTGTCAAATATAGCTTTTTCTATTGATAGTCTAATGTTGAAAACAGGTAGGTAAACTTAGAAGCATGCAACCGTCTGAAGCACTATATGACAGCAGTGTTGCAAGAATTGTAACAATGATATCCATTTGTAGAAGCACTAGATGACAGCAGTGTGTGCTGCCATGTAGTGTCCCAGACACGTGCACACTACCTGCCTAGGTATGCTTATCAGCAATACAATGAGAACAATGCAAATTTGATTATAGAAGTCAATTGAAAACTTTATTTTAAAATTGTATCTTCTGTCTGGATCAAGAAATAAAACATTTGTGTTTCATGTCCCTTTAAACTTTACATTTAATACTCAAGACACGTGCTCGCTCCTGAGTCTACTTTAATCATTTTTTTATTGAAAAAAATCTAAGTTTCAACATAAGATACCAACTCTCTATCTATTTAAAGCTACTCAGGGGTTTCAAAGGGCTGCCATAAAGAGGCCTCCAGCCTTTTATAGCATCACTAAGGGCAAAATTTATCAAGCCCCAAAAAAATGTGCCTAAAAAGTCTCGATTATTTCCGCAATAAACAAAAGAAACACAAAAGGTGAGAGTTGCACACTAATAAGTAATTAACTAGAGAACAGGTGCTTCCTAGAAAGATACATATGAGAACAACATAGAAAAGGAAGTGGGGATTTCACAATAAGAGATTCCCAAAAGTCTAGGTAAATCCAGCACAACTGTAAAATTGAATAAAAGCGCTACAAAAAGCTTGTATGTCAAAAACAATGTAAATATTTATTAAACAAATGCACAATACACACATTCACATTCATACAGGGGATCCCACACAAAGCAGTATTAATGAAGTACTGGCCAAAAAATTATTATCTGGTGCACCAGGGGAAATAGACCAAAAACAGTCCATTTAAAACTTGCAGGTATTTGTAATCCAATAAGTGCAGCGTTAATGCAAGAAATGGATGCAGTTATACAGTCCCCGGTGTATAAAAACCAGTTACTTCAGACTTGAACCCCCAGAGTTACTGAGTCGGTTGGTGCTTAAAAGACATAGCATAGGAGGAGCAATAGAAACACGCGTCTTTATTCACAGGTGCTGTATTCCTTTAAGACAGTGATATTCGGTGTACAGATGCGTATAACATATTCTACCTGTATTTGTTCACGCGGTCGCTCCTCCTAGCTGCCTTGTTCATGGAGTGTCCAGACATCAGGGGTAAGTCACGATGAGCAGGGGATCTGCTGTAAGGGCTGCCAAGCACGACGAGTCCAAACGCTCGTTTCGCTCCTTCAGTCAGTGCAGCATGGAGCTTCTTCCAGGTGCTAACGACACCTTGATTACCTGCCTTTTTATTGGATACCGGTTTCCAGAGTCCTTTCAATTTGATGAAATTTATGTCAATCACAATTAGCCGTTGTTGCAATGTCTTTGCAATTGTTACTTTTAAAATACAGCTAAATTAAGGGCTTCTCAAGTAACCAAGGTGAGGTATTCAATAGCAGAAGTTGGTTGTATACAATTAAATGATTCAAATACTCACTCACACACACATCCGCAACAAATCATATATACAAAATATGCTAAAAACATTTTTATTTTAATACACCATTGTGCAATATTTAAAAGACAATACTTAATTATAATGTTATGTGTGTCAAATTATTCTAACAGCAAATATGTGCAGTTTAACTCATCATAGTAGTATATATTTACACTTTTGATTTATTTTATTAATTTTGAGAACCCACTATCCATACACATATGGAAATAAATGGAGATGTGCAGATAAAGTAAGGTATAAGGAATTAGCCTAAAAAGGAAGCAAATTCCAATTTTTCATTTAAGCCATTAGGAGATAGAGTGTTTAGTTTGTACATCCATCTTGTTTCTTTTTGTAAAAGAATTTTATCAATGTCCCCCCCGCGCATGCTCAGTTTGACTGATTCTATTCCAATGAAGTGGAGTTCATCAATTTTTGATTCGTGAAATTGAGCAAAATGTCTCGCCACTGGGCTGTCAATATTGAAGTCCTTTATATCGTCTCTATGTTCTGTAATGCGGGAGCGTAATTCTCTAAAAGTTTTACCCACATAAAAGCATTTACACGAGCAATAGAGAAGATATATGACTCCTTTTGTGGAACAATTAATAAAAGAATTGATTTTATATGTGACACCTGTATTCGTGTTAAAAGTCTTAGTTTTCTGCACGAATTGACAGCAGACACAGTGATTACAGGGGGAACTGCCGACTATTTTTTGGGCATTGCGTTCTAACCAGTTAGATGTAGGTACTTTGTTAAATTCGCTCTTAACAAGGAGATCTTTCAAATTGTTAGGTCTCCTTGCTGTCATTAGGGGATAGTCCCCCACATGTTGGTGTAATGTAGAGTCATTAGTCAGCAAATGCCAGTTATTGTTAAGAATACTTTTAACTTTACTCCAATGGGCATTATATTTAGTAATAAATCTGATTTTAGTGTCTTCCACATTCTCACTTTTGGTATTCTTTTTGTACAGAAGATCTTTTCTTTGATGCTGAGATGCTTTATAGAGTGCTCTTTTTACACATCTTTTTGAATAGCCTCTCTCAAGGAAACGAGTCGCCATATCTTTGGCCTGTTGTTTAAAGGTTTGATCTCCAGAGCAGATTCTGCGAAGGCGCAGAAATTGCCCATAGGGAATACCCCTCTTAAGATTTTCAGGATGATGACTCGTTCCCAAAAGAAGGCTATTAGTTGCAGTCGGCTTTCGAAACACTTCTGTTTCAATTTTGCCTTCGTTCTTACTAATTTTTAAGTCCAAAAAATTGATGGTAGTAGAATCATAACTACAAGTTAAGAAGATATTTAAATTATTCTTATTCAGGAGGGAAACAAATTTAAGTAGATCCTCCTCACTGCCATCCCATATTTCCGCAATAGTTTGCAATGTCTGAAGACAAAAATGTTGCCAGTATTTATCAAAATTCTAGAGACATTTTTGGGGCAAAACTTTTTTGTGATGTCAAGTGAATGGCAGATCCTATTTTTCTTGCGAAAATGTCATTTTCACTTTATTTATCAATCTTAATTTTAGACACAGGTCAATGGTTTATTGTTTTAATTAAGTGATCATTTGTAAGAATGTTATTTCTTATATATTGAAGTTATTTTTATTTTGCCCCTTCTTTGGCTCTCTTTTATTGAGGAAGGTTGCCCGTTTTTTGGAGCTTATCTTCGTTCTTTTTAATACACTTATTTCAATTGCACTTAAATTATGTTACTTTTTTATAAATTTGTGTATACCTTTTTGTTATTTAATTATTAATATTATTCAGGTTCTGCGCCTTGTTGTGGGCAATTTCTAACCCTAGATACTGCAAGAAAAATAAATATTTCCATTATCCCTCCAGAGAAACAACAATATCGCGCTTTATTTTTCACTCCTTGCAACCTACAAATTGTCGAGATTAAAAACAGTGAATATTGCATGCACCACTTTTCATAAATATATGAGAACTGCAAATATATACGGGCATTTTAAAATGCCTATAGAGATTAATACAAGAATTAGGCATTTCCAGACAACTTATTCGCATATATTTAAGACTTGCGAATGGTCATGAGTCAATTTGTTCGCACATATGAAAAGTTGCGACTTTATTGGCGCATAATCTTTCATAAATATGGTGATATCATTTGCGAGGGGTTTTTTATCAACAAATGTGAGAATTTTCTTATTCTCACTTTGCTAAATCTTGCCCCAAGTCCTATGTTAAAGGTACAGTAAAGTCAAAACGAAACTTTCCAGATATATGTCTTTGTCATTTGCTCACAACATATGGTCAGCTAGTTCTTAGTAGTGTATCGCTGCTCCTTCAACAGAGGATACCAAGAAAATGCCCCTTAAATCTACACAGCTTATGTAAATATGGCAACCATGTTTGGGACAGACTAAAATTAGATGGGGAAATAATATGAGCGTAACCTCACAGTAGGGAGTGCCAGCAATTTATACAGATGGGAAGCATGCTTGAGACAGGATTAGGGCATTCTTGAACATAGGACAAGTACCAAATAAGGTTTGAGGTTTTCAAACAGGAAAATGAATAGATTGAATGGGCCAAGAGATTCTTATCTGCTATTAAATTATATTTTTGAGGGCATTTAAGTATAAATTATAATTATGCAAATACATATTTCTCACATGATAACATGCTAAATTTAGATAGAAAAATATTTCTGTTGCATGTGGATATGAATGAGTGTTTGAATGGTTAAATATATACAGCTATACTGTATATATATATATATATATATATATATACACACATGGTATTTATATATATATATATATATATATATATATATATATATATATATAATACAATATAGGCTAGATTACAACTGGCGCACTTTTGTTAACTTGCGTGCATATTATAATTGAAAGTAAACATACCCAGCCGATTGCAATCTAAATTTGCATAAAGGGTAAGGGGTTAAAAAAAAGTTGCACCAAACACAACATAAATATATTAAAATAAACTGTTACACTCATGTACACACCATCTGATAACATTTTCATATAAAAATGTTAGAGTTCAAAGGTATATGGTATATGACAAGGTGTTTCAATGGAAAGGGCTATAACATATATATATATATATATATATATATATATATATATATATGTACATACATATACATGTCTCAATATGTGTATTATATATATATATATATATATATGTGTGTATGTGTGTGTATACCTGTGTATTTATGCATTTATATATGTATATACATACATGTGTGTGTGTGTGTATATATATATATATATAACAATATACTGTATATACAATTTGGAGCCCTTTCCACTCAAATACCTGAAAAACTATTTGTAATCAATTTTTATATTTGATAATATGTTTTACTGTGTATTCTCTGTAAATATTTTACATTATAATGTTCTTCACATAGTAGAAAATGCTCTTTGTATTTTTAAATATATAAGCCTATAAATATATATATCTTTATATTTTTTACAAAAAAATAATCAGCTATAAATAGAAATATATTTAAAAATAAAAGAACATTTGTTTCTATGTGAAGAACATTGGAATGTAAAGTATTCATAACTACCTTCAGGTTTAGCTGCGTAGGTCTAAAGCGGTGCAAGGTTAGCCCGCGACCGATAAGCGTTAGTTTAAAAAAAATCCCCTAAGCACTCAAAAGAAAAAAACTATTAAAATCTCATTCCCACCACTTCAAAAAGCAGGGGTATCAAATATATAAAATATAACCTTTATTGTGAGCCATATTAAAAAGGGGTAAACACATTTAAAATTAATATTAAAATAAAGCTGGCTAGTCCGAGACCTATTACCCACAAATAAATCAATTGCACAAAGAAACAAATTACTACAGCAAGAAAAGCACAAAATGGGTAACTATCCCCATTGCTGTGTGTGACATGAGTCAAAAAGATCCCTAAACTAGGACCGACTATCAAAGCGCATAAGGCATTTCTGGCTTAGTCCTTTTCCTTTTCAAGCCCAATTTGCTTTTTTTTGTTTAACTTACAAATATCTTTTTTTGATTGCAGGTCTTTTTTGATGTAAGACTAACATGGGAGCACCCAGGTATTTTTAAGTAATTGCAGTGGAATAATAGCAGTTTACCAATCCCTTTTGCCCCTCAGTGGTGATGTAATAGTCATCGATAGTCGTCAGTTTAGGGACCTTTTGGAATGCAACAACATCTCTCATAAAGTCTTCATAATGCTGTAATAGGGTAAAACCTCAGGGAACCTGGTCACCCTGTCCTCTTTTAGTGCTATCAAGTGTATCTCACCTGACTCCACCTCTGCCCCTGGACTTCCCATGCCACACCACTAAAGGTATGAACCCAAGAGTAGGGAGGAGAGTACAGATTCCCTAATCTTTGCTTTATATTACATTTTGAGAATTGTGATGCCCTGGAAGAAGGCACTCAACTGGATATGAATGTTTAAAAATGCAATTGAGAGTGCTTATCTTATCATTGCATTATATCACTAGAATTATGATAGTTAGTATGGTATGGTGTCTCCCCTAGTAACACAAAGGCATCTACTGCCACTTGCTTTTTCTTTCCGCACTCAGCGTTTATGTTTAGCACTGCAGTTGGATTAGACAGAGCCCTGTGAGACCTTACAAGAGTAACTACTCTTTATCTAATGCTGGAAGCAATTTTTGAAATATTTATAATAAATTATTCTTAGGTCTATTATATCTTTCAGTTTCAGGAAGGATTTAGATGTTATACCTCTTAGGACTATTTTGTTAAAAAAACAAATTGGCTTTCAATGCATGTGATTTTTTTTTTCTTGATGATCATTGAAAGATTTGGGAAGATTATATATCTCATCAACAATGTTCAAAGGTCCCTGCTTGATTTTATAGAGAGACAATTTCTCCTAGAAACATGCCTTATTTTGCTGAAGATTTACAAAGGATGCCTTTAACCAATCAAGTGTGGCTCTTTATATTCCATTAGCCAACAAAAGCCAAAATTGGAGAGAGAGAGAAAATGCTCTAAAGTATAATTCTTGCATATCATGTGTAAATGTTGAAAATATTTTAACCCCTTAATTGCAACAGACACAAACACCATAGTGGTTTAACTCCTTGATTGCCCATTAGTCACATGAAGCAGTCATTTAACTATTTGAATATGTAAAGTACTGATTTAAACCTGTTGATTATCTAAAACACAAATTAGGGCAATCAATGGTTTTAATCACATATACAGTGAAATAACCCTCTTTAGCTACTCCTGGATTGCTCAGATGAGCACAAGACTACCACCTCTCACAATGATATTTGCGTACAAGTAATAGAGGAGGGACGGAAAGGAGAGGGAACTATGCCTGAGCTTAAAGGGATATAAAACACAGTATTTTCCTTTCATGATTCTTTCAGACAGAGCATGCAATTTTAAATATATTTCCACTGTATTTATATTATCTAATTTGTTCAGTTCCCTTTGTATAATTTGTTAAGCTAAGGAGCTGCTGATTGGTGGCTCCAGATATATGCCTTTCTTGTCATTGGCTAGCTCCCTGCTGATTGGTGGCTCCAGATATATGCCTTTCTTGTCATTGGCTAGCTCCCAGTAGTGCAAATTAAACCAAGAGAATGAAGAAAATGAAATAGTAGAAGTATGTTCTGTCTGAATCATGAAAGCAAAATTTTGGGTGCTAAGTTTTATTTGTCAAGTCCTGATATAGTTAACATTGCACAATATTGTATCACTAAAAACTTATAAAGTTTAGTAGATCCCCCTCAAAAAGAAACCATGAGCGGTTTGGGATCTTTTCATCCCTAGGTTTAAGCTTACCATCATCTGAGGGCTGTGAGACTCCAGGGTAATCACTGATCTACAGTATTTGTCAGGATGTAACATGATTTGATTTTTTTTTTTTTTAATTAATATTGTATTTTGTTTTATATATATATATATTTTTAAATTCCCTGCATATTATATGGCAAGTGTTTATAAAGGAAACTGTGTGGTAATTGCAGGTGCTAGTGTAATCACAAAGAGAGAAATAACTTAAAAGATAAATGGTAAGTGGAGATAGTAGGAGGTAGACACATAAAGAAATAAGCAGCAATTTAAATAGGGGGTAGAAAATAGATACCCAAAGAGCATATGCTTTCTTTAAATGAAAAAAACTTCAGTGTAAGAAGTATTATTAAATACATTTTGATTAAGACTCTAACTCAAAACCTAAAGTGAATGTCAACTTTCATGAATCAGTGCCGGTTTTTAAAAAACTATTAAAAACAGGGGCACTTACATTCATGAAAGTTTACATTGCACCGGATTTTACAAATACTTACCGGATCACCAATCCCACGCCTGCAGCTCCTCTGTACTTCATCAGCAATGACAAAATCGTCTCTCTCCAATCATGGCTTGCCCCCCTAGGAGCGTTCATCTGGTGAGGCCACGCCGTGATTGGAGGAAGCCGGTTTCGTCATTGCTGTGTTAGTACAGCAGGAAGAAGCAGGCGTGGCGATCAGCGATCTGGTGTTTCAGGAAAAGAAGGTAAGTATTTGTAAAATCCGGTGCAATGTAAACTTTCATGAATGAAAGTACCACTATTTTTAATAGTGTTTTTTAAAAACCGGGCACTGATTCATGAAAGTTGACATTCGCTTTAATATTAAAACAATTCATATAAATGATAAAACGTGTCAGCAATTTAAACAAAAGTAAAGGAGAAAAAAATGTATAGACAAAAGTGAACAAAACAATATTATTGCAATAACACTTCACCAATCGTTATCTTATATGGGCAGCAAGAAACCTGCATGATATTGTAAAGGGGAAAGCTACTTATTTCCATAAGCCATCCATCTCCAGGCTCTTCAGTTTAGACGAGAGTTGTTTGTCTGTTAACCCCTCACTATCAGTATTTTTTTTATTTTTTTTATGAAGCACAGTTTTACGGTGAGGAATAATACACAATAAACTATTGAGCTAAATATAGGATGACTAGACTATGGTCCTAGAGCAGTTATTATAACTAAGAGGCATCTCAAAGGGAAGTGCTTATAAGGTAAATATAATTAAGCCAAAGTTGAAGCTGCATGGGGCATCACCACAATAACTATTCAGTTGCCCCTGAATGTGCCAAGGAAACTTAAGGGTCAGTCTTTTTAAAATGTCATGATTCAGATAGGGCATGCAATTTTAAACAACTTTCCAATTTACTTTTATCATCAAATTTTCTTTGTTCGCTAAACATAGGTAGGCTCATATGCTAATTTCTTAGCCTTTATTTCAGGGCATTTTGACAGTTTTTTACAGCTAGAGGGCTTTAGTTCATGTGCGTCATATATATAACATTGTATTCACGCACGTGGAGTCACCTAGGAGTCAGCACTGAGTGGGCAGTCTACAGAGGCTTAGATACAAGGTAATCACAGAGGTAAAAATTATATCAATATAACCATGTTGGGTATGCAACTGGGGAATAGGTAATAAAGGCATAATATATCTTTTCAACAATAAAAATTCTGGAGTAGACTGTCCCTTTAAAGGGTCACTTAAGCTCAACGTTTATATTTTCCATGTTTTTAGCATCTATGCATAGAAAGAACTTTTGATAAGGGGATAGTTTTGAATATTGAATCAGCTGAAAAAATGTTTATGGTATTATCCTGGGTTTGTCCCTTTGAGGTTAAAACTAACTTATTTCCTGTGTATTCTAATGGGCAAAAATGAATTGATTCGATCTTGTGGCTTATATTTTTTTGAAAACTTATTGATACTAATATTCAGTAAAGAGATGGGTCAAATGTTTTTCTGTACATCATGCTGTCTCTCCATCTATAGAATTGTAAAGTAATAAATAACTGAGGGGCTAAAATATTTGCATAGTTGAAACCGAAAACATTGACAGTAAATCCATCAGGTCCTGGGGGGCTCTGATTTGGGATAGAATCAATAACACATTGGACATCTATTAAAAGGACATGAAATGCAACATTCTTCCTCATTCAAATAGAGGGTCCAATTTTAAACAACTTTCCAATTTAATTCTATTATCTGATTTGCTCAATTCTCTTGTTATCTTTTGTTGAAAAACATACCTAAGTGGGCTCTGAGATGTGAGATAGCTGCTGATTGATGGCTGCATATTTATGTCTCTTGTCATTGGCTTACTGGTGTGATAAACTAGCTACCAGTAGTGAATTGCTCCTCCTTTAACAAAGGATACTTAGAGAATCCCTCCTGTATGGGTTTGTAAATTTTGTCCTGTATCTTACAAGTCTTGTATTGTTTCATTTAAATTAATTGTATCCATGGACAGCGCTGCGGAATATGTTGGCGCTTAATAAATAAAGTATAATAATAATAATTATTAAGTAGAATTGAAAATAGAAGTAAATTGGAAAAGTGTTTAAAAATATAAATACAGTATCTAATGTTTGCATCTGTTTTAGATTTTATCAATCCATCCCTCTATAGCTTTTATGAGCTTCTCAATCGATCATACCATTAGCGTCATTCAAATAATTTAGCTCAAAGAAGCTTGCCAAGCTGATTTTTGCATGGGCACTTATAAGCAGGTCTAAAAAGAAAGGACCCTTGAATTGACCTACAGAATATGTGTATTTGTTAGGCAAATCTAGATAACACACTATATAGAAGCATGATCTAAATGTTGTGCTTTACTGGACCAAACGCTTATAATCTAATCTAGAGTATTTGGCATATGGATGGGGAAAATGTGTAATCGTGTACCTTATGGTGTTAGAACCTCCATATGTCAAATAATGCTATAGAGTAAAGCGCTTTCCAAACTGAGCTAATGGTTGCTTTAGGGATATTAGAATTACCAACTGAGTTATCTAATAATGGTTCCAGAACAGCATTAAAGTCACTTCCCAAATTAATAACTCCCTTGGCCAATACTATAATTATGTTGATGACTGCATAAAAAAATGTATTTTACCGTTTCTGTTGCATGTAAACATTAACTGGAGTAATTGGATGTATGTATAAAAGACCACAATTATCTATATGCCCTGTTGGTATTTTTCTGTATGTGACCCTGCTAGTAATAGGTCTTTTATTAAAAAGTATCACAAACCATTTTTTCCCCAATAGTTTTTGGACTAAAATAGTGCATAGAGTAGCAATATGTTGGAAGTTTAGGCTTAATTCTATGTTTAAAGTGGGAAATTCATTAAGAGTGATGCCCCTCTTTTTGGGGGAAATAACCCCTCTATGTTTTCTGTAAAAAGTGTGAGCTGGTGAGGTTAAATGTGTGTCCTAGCTTGTCTTAATGACATCACCAAAAAGTATGTTGCCAGATAGTCCCCATAATTTGCCATAACAGACAATGCTGCATTGTACAAGTGCTGAGAAATCTGTAAGATTGACTAATGTAAAAGGAGACAATGTTTTTCAATGATCTTATGCATACATTAAAAGTAAGTACCAATGCTGTAAAGTGTAAGATTGGCAATAAAAAAACAGCATCTTTAAAGAATAAAATGCATATAAAAGAAATATAGAACAAGAAATAAACATTTCCATCTATATATAATGATAATGAAACTAATCTTTCTAAAATAAAGCTCTTAGATCCAATTACCTCAAAACTTCCAACTCATCTATAAAACGAGTTAAATCAATATTAAGCTACCAATAACCCTTAAGTGATAAGGAAAAAAACTCCACACTAAAATCATATGGAAAATATACTCGCACCTGTATTAGGTATGTGACCTCATATTATGTGAAAGGGCAAAATAAGGGCAAGATGTAGCCCATTGCTATATATAACCTTACTTATCTAACTTTCCTTAAAGGGCCACTAAACCCAAAATCTTTCTTTCATGATTCAGAAAGAGAATAGAAATTTAAACAAAATTACAATTTACTTCCATTATTTATTTTGCTTCATTTTTTAGATATCCTTAGTTGAAGAAAAAGCAATGCACATGGTGAGCCAATCACACAAGGCTTCTATGTGCAGCAACTAATCAGCAGCTAGTGAGCATATCTAGATATGCTTTTCATCAAAGAATATCAAGAGAATAAAACAAATTAGATAATATAAGTAAATTAGAAAGATGTTTAAAATTGCATTCTCTTTCTAAATCATAAAAGAAAAAATGTGGGTGGCATGTGCCTTTAAGGTGATGGTAAATCCGAGATTTTAAAAAACTTTAGGATTTACTATCACTAAAAATAATGTGGTTTCATTGATTATTTAGTAAGAAAAGGTGCTAAACTCACCCTGTCTGTGCTGTGTCAGCTTCCTAAAGTCAGAGCCTCTGACGGCCTACGGCACAGTGCTCTTCTACCAATGAGGTGACGTTTCCACCTCTAAGCCAATAGCTGTGTTAGCATGCAGAACACTGTCAGCACAGCTATTGGTTTAGAGGTATCAGAGCCAGAGGTATGTAGCAGCTAAAGAACATGATTCTGGTTTTGAAACAGATTTTACAACAGGTCAGCTGGCTGCTTACACATACTCAATTTTCCACCATGGCAAATGGACAAATGAAAGGGAAATCTTCTTTTCCATGAGCATATTAATAAGGGTTGCAATTTGCAAGTGACCTACTTTTTTTATAGTGTGCATTACAGATTTTAAGGGTTGCATCAATATCTTTCTTCTCCCTTGTCAAGTTTGTAAACCTTCAATTGTCAGCATGAAGTAGAAATTTGACAGTCACATTTCGTGTATGTTGCTTAATTGATGGGTTCAATCAGATGGCTCTATGAGTTGTATCTAATTCTACAGCTACTAGAGTGGATGAGCTCCTTGGCAAGGTGGTTCAGTCATTTTCTAGTTGCAGAGTTTAAGTTTTACATTTTCATTAAGGAAAGGTTTATCCTAGTTAACCTTCTGCTTTTTCTTTCTTTTTTTTTTTTTTCAAATATTTTTTATTATTAAAGTCAAGAAACATAGACTACAATGAATAAACAACAATTTCAGTACAAGTGAGTTACAACAGGTATGGTGAAGACATTATAACATATTTGACCAAGTGTAGACATGTAAAACCAATATATAAGCAAAGCGACAAGTGATTGGTCTTGTATATCATGGCCAGATTCCTCATATATATTATAAGTCAGGGTAATGGAGGTAGAGGAGGAAGGAGGAATTGCTCAAACAGACAGCAATCCCTTCTAGGTCTCACTTATAGATCGTAAACACCATATGACAAGATGAAAAGAGTGGAATTTAGAGAAGGTTTGATAATGCAAAGGGGATTTTTAGGACCCCCTTAACTTCACTTATTTGTTTAGAATGGAGGGAGGGGAGGCAGGGAGACTAGGGGGGGGGATGAGGAAGGGGGGAGAATGTAGAAAGTAAGGGAGTGATATAGCCCTAGAAAAGCATCTCTAGATGTAAGTCGCTTACTAAGGGGAGAGGAGGGTTCAGCAGTCAAGTGTCCAGAGTGGTTATGTTGGGCTTCCAGTCAGTATTATATAGTTCCTTCCAGTTTGCCCAGACCAGTTCAAACAAGTCAGAATTGTTTAGTTTATAAAAGATGTCTTTCTCCATGGTATATAAGTATGCCATTGTGTTACAGACTGCAGACCAAGTAGGAGAGAGCTCTTTTTTCCACGAATAGGCTATGGAATGTTTGACAGTCATAAATAGGTATATACAGATGTATGAGTGATGTTTAGGAAGAGCATGAATGTGTAAATGAAGAAGGGCTACAGCTGGTGACTTAAGAAGGGGAATACCCATTCGTGAAAGGTATGCAAAACATTGCTGCCACAAAGGTTGAATCACAGGGCACTCCCACCAAATATGAAACGCTGTGCCTCTATGGCCACATTTCCTCCAGCACTCAGGAGATACACTCGGGAACATCTTTGCAAGCCTGGTAGGTACATAGTACCAATGAGATAAGAGTGTAAAGTAAACCTCATAAAGCGTTGTACAGTGCATGGCCTACTGTGTTAAACAAAAGGCGCGCTCCCACACATCAGGAAGGACATTCATACCCAAGACCTTCTCCCAAAGGGCCAGATGAGAAGGTGTTTCAGGGCATTACGTACCGCCTAGCATCACATAATGGTGGGATAGGGGCCTGCAAAGCCTGCCGCCCTGATCCCAAATGGCCTCCCATAAGGTCAACGGGCGAGTGAGGTTTGGTTTAAATCCCCAACTAGTTAAAAAACACTTGATTCTATAAAATTCAAAGGGCAAGTAGGAAGGTACCTGGGCGTCTCTGCTAATTTGGGGGAGCTGTTTGAAGGAGTCCCGAGAGGATGCGGACAACAGGTCCGACACCCGAATGACCCCCATTTGAATCCATTTATTGGGGTGAGAGTCCTGGAGGCCCAAAAGAAGACCTGCTATAGAGGTGATGGGGGAAGGGTGTGGGGCAATATGTGGATGATGTCTAATCTTGTTTCAGAAGTCGAGACATCCAGCAACAACTGGGTTTATTAGCTCTAGTTCCCTACGACAATGCGGCGGAGTCCAAATTAAGTCTCGTAGACTAATTTGATGAGGTAGGGAGGCTTGCTCAATTGCTCTCCACTTAGAGTGGGATAGCTTAACTCCCCATTGGAACACATGGGTTAGCATAGCACCGTCGTAGTATCTAGAAACAGATGGAGATGCTACTCCACCAGCAGTTTTAGGGAGTTGGAGAAGTTTGTGTGCTACCCTGGGAGGTTTATTCTGCCAAATAAATTTCGTGAATCTGCTCTGGAATTGGAGCAGAAGGGATTTAGGGATCTTAATAGGGAGGCATCGAAAAAGATAGGTGAGTCTTGGCAGAAAGGACATTTTTAAAGCAGCAATTCTTCCAAGCCAGGACACATGCTGCATGTTCCAATCTCTTCCTAGGGCATGGAGCGAGGTGAGAAGGGGAATATAGTTATCCTTTATGATCTGGGGAAAGCTACTTGAGAGCCTGACACCTAAGTGGAAGACAGAATGTTCTGTCCAGGTGAAATTAAAACTTTTTTTCAAGGAGGCCAACTGCTCGCCAGTGAAGCCTTGTGTGTACACTTCTGTTTTTGATAGGTTTAATTTGTAGTAGGAGTGGGCACCAAAAGAGGTAAGTATGTCCAGGAGTCTAGGAATATTTTGCATGGGCTGGGTCGCAAAGAGTGTGACATCATCCGCAAAAAGCGAGATTTTGTGTGTAGTACCAAACAAGGTAATACCCTGTATCTGATGATCAGTCCTGATTTGTACTGCTAAGGGCTCGATTGACAAGGCGAACAACAGCGGCGATAGTGGGCAGCCCTATCTAGTGCCATTCACTATGGCGAAGGTAGGAGAATGAAAGCCCAGTCCGCTCACAAAAGCTGTGGGGGTCGCGTAAAGGGCCCTGATTGCACAAATAAAATCACGAGGAAGATGAAAACGCTCAAGAACGGCCCAGAGATATTGCCATCTGACACGGTCGAAGGCCTTCTCCGCGTCGAGAGAAATGACCGAGAAAGGTTTCCGCAGCCGAGAAGAGAGAGTCAGGACATTGAGTAACCGTCTCGTGTTATCCGGGCCCTACCTCTGAGGCACGAAACCCACCTGGTCCAGGTCAATCAGAGAGGGTAAAAACTTAGCGAGTCTGTTGGCCAGCATTTTGGAGTAAAACTTTATGTCAGTATTTATCAGAGAGATGTGCCTATAGCTGGCGCAAAGGGTTGGATCTTTGTTTGGTTTTAGGATGGTAACTATATTGGCCTCGAGAAATTCTTTTTGGAAGTGGCCTTCCTTTCTGGCTAGGTTATAAAACTTAAGTAATAAGGGGGAGAGCTGACGAGCAAACATTTTATAAAAATGGGCCGGATATCCATCCGGCCCAGGAGACTTAAATGATTTTGCATTTTTAATGACTGTCATAACTTCTATGAGCGAAAAAGGGGAGCTTAAAAGGTCACGTTGCTCGAGGGATAGCGTGGGAAGCGACAAGGACTCCAGATAGGTTCATAAGACCTCTTCAGGAGTAGACCTAGGAGATTCAAATGCGGCTATATTATACAGCTTGGTATAATAGTCAGCAAACGCCTCCCCGATGTGAGACGGGATTTGAAAGTGAGAGTCTGCGGTTCGTATGGAGTGGATTCGCGAGGCCCCCTTTCTGTTTCGGATCTTATTGGCCAGCAATGAATCAGCTTTATTACCTTTGTAGTAGGACATGTGTTTCAGCTTAGTGAGGTTGATCTGAGTCCTGCGGAGCTCAAGTTGGGAAATGTGGTTCTTGACTGCAGTGATTTGAGAAGTAATGTCTGTGTGAATTGTGCTTCTGTTTTGCTCTTCTAACAGTCTCAGTTTGATATGGGCTTGAGAGAGTGTCAGGCCAGCTTGCTTTTGAAGATGTGCTTGTTTAGTGATCAGAAGTCCCCTAAATGTGGCTTTTAGAGTGTCATCTCTAACTGTGGCATTATCGTTTGTTTGTATGTAATGGACAATATCTTTTCGAAGATCTTCCCTGAAGGGTATGTCTTCAAGGATATGTGAGGGGTAAACATCCAAATGTACCTCAAGCGGGTGCTATTGGCAGAGTTTATATCAACCAGTACTAAATTGTGGTCAGACCAAGCGCAGAGGGAAATTCTAGCCTGTTAGACTAGGTCTAGGGAGTCTGCAGAGGAGAAGATGTAGTCTAATCTGGAATACAGTCTGTGTGGGTGAGAAAAGTGCGTATAGTCATGATCTTGTGTGATCTTGTGGGTGGAGGGCTCTCCAGATGTCATATAAGCCTGAACAAGACATTAGATGATGAAATCTACTAGATAATTGTTTGGCTGGGGAAGATGCCAGAGACCTAGAAGTAGTTTTTTTTGTCAATAGTGTGGTCACAGACCATGTTAAAATCACCTGCCACAAGAACTCTACCTTGTTGTACCTGCTCGAGGGGGTGGAGAACATGCTTAAGATATCTCGGTTGGTTAGAGTTTGGGAGATATATGGAGGCCAAAGTGTAGGTAACATGATTTAATTTGCAAATTAAGATAATATATCTTGCCTGAGTATCTTTAATAATTTTAATTGACTCGAAGGCAAGTCTCTTGTGTAGGAGAATCACCACTCCTCTAGCTTTTTTGGAAAAAGAGGCAGTTTCAATGTGTGTATAGGTCTTGGAGACAAGTTTGAGAGGTTCACTATCTAGCCAATGGGTCTATTGGAGGAATACAACATCAGGGTTGTGATGCTTCAGGGATCTTAATAGAAGGCTGCGCTTATGAGGGAAATTAAGTCCCCTAACATTGTGTGTTAATAACCTAATAGAGGACATAGGGGGTAGCAGGTAACAGTGTTACGGAGAAGGAATAGGGAAATTGAGGAAGAGAGTGGAAGGGTAGGGTGGGCTCTAAAAAAAGAACCCTAGATTGTGGTGGAAGTAGTCCACCTGAAAGAGTCCTAACACAGACTTCTAAGTGGGGGTGGAGGGTGTGAGGTGACAAACCAAGGTGTGAAGGGCTGAGAACATCGTCAGCCCCGCTCCATAAACTACACATACTTAAATACTAATAAGTAATGGTTAATCTGAACTTATTCAGCAAAATAGCAGAAAAGCCTATAAACAGAACATACAGTGCAAGTTTAGACCTGCCAAGGAGTAACAGGAATAACAGGCCTACAAGAATCATATAGAGGTATAATCCACTTAAACAAATTATTGACCCTTAACTTATTCAGGGAACATTCAGAACGTATGCAAACAGAATATACAGTGCAATTTTAGACCTGTATAAGCATTGCAGAGAAAAACAGGCCTTCAAGTTGCAAAAAGGAGAAGAGCGGGCCCCTTGAATCAGTCTGTGTCCGTGGGCTGGGGTATTCTTGCCCTTTTAACTCTCTGTTCTTTAACAGACCACTTGGGTGCAGAAGCTCGAGGGTCTTGTTGTGGGGGAGGCTCGGGTCTGAGACCCCAGTTCGTCAGAAGAGAAAGGCCCTGGGCCAAGGTTGCAGCCACGAAGGTTTGGTTGTCCTTAGTAATAATGAGCCGGGTGGGATATCCCCATCTGTACTTGATGCTGTTTTTACGCAGGGTAACAGTGATAGATTGATAATGCCTCTTTTGTTGAAGGGTGTGAGCCGAGAGATCGGGAAGGAGTTGTATATCTTAAAATCTCTCACTGAGAGATGGCTTCTTGAAGGCTGCTTGCATTAGTCTGTCTATAGAAAGCTGTGGAAGCAAACTATTACATCCCGCGGCTTATCAGAAGCCACAGTTCTAGGGCGCAATGCCCTGTGCGCACGTTCCATGGTGCTGGTCAAGCCTTCCAGAGTGCCTATAAGGTCACGAAACAAATCCATCAGAAACTCCTGTAACTCAGCTGGAGCCACCGACTCAGGAACTCCCTGGAATCTAATATTATTGCGCCTGGATCTGTCCTCGACGTCTGCTAACTTAAGTTCTAACTGAGATATTTAGTCAGCTAGGGTTTCTGAATATGTAAGTAGGTTAGACTGGTCAACCACAATGTCATCCTGTTTCCGTTCCAGGGAATCCACCCTTTCACCTATTTCAGAGATTTCTTTTTTGAGTTCAGCAGAACTGAGCTGTATTTCTTGTGTGATGAATTTAGTCTGTGAGGCTAACATCTTCTTTAGTGTTGTTTCAGTGATAAAATGCTGGGAAGCAGACGCAGAGTGAATACTAGATTGACACTCCTCATCTTGAGAATCAGGATCACTTATATCCCTTTGGGGTTCCATGTTTGAACCTTTGGGCTGCTGCGTAAAGTGGTCCAAGACCGTCTTCTTAGGTTTCAACGACGACTTGGGGAGCTTTCTACCCAAGTGTGGCATGTTGCGAAGGCAAATTGTTAGTTGAGACCCACAAAGCAGGGGACCCAAGCTCTCTCTGCAACTAAAACTGCAAATAGCTCTGCTGAAAAAGAAAGTTAGTAAATTACAAGTACATGACAAATATTATCCTGACCTCTGTGGAGCGGGGCTGTTTGTCACTTTAATGAACTCTCTCACATATTAAATGCAATAAACTATTTCTGTCCTCCCAATGGAGTAGCAGACTTGTGCATAACCTGTGTGGATGGCGGGGACCTATCAGGTAGCCCATCTAAGAATGAGGTGTGCAGAGAAGCAGGGGTTGTCTGGGTACCACCCCCTCACCTCAGGGAGATAGGGGATACGACCCAAAGGAAGGGGAAAGGGGAGTGGGAAGTGACCCACCCAGACTAGCTGGGCAGGAGCGGGGAAGGGAGGGGAGGCTTTAAAAAACACAGCTTAGTGAGGTATGAATGGGCTGTTAGTACTCAGGGGAGGGGGATACGACCCGAAGGAAGGGGAAAGGGGAAGTGGAAGTGACCGGCCTAGACTGGCTAGGCTGGAAAGGGGGAGTCTTAAGAAGCTAACACTTAGGCATGCAGTAGTTTAATGTACAGATGAGACTATTACCATGAAAAGGACCTGCAATAAATGAAAGTTGTTTGGCATACAGTAAGGTAACACAACACTCCACTTTGGGCTTAGGCCCAGAGAAACATAAGCTGACGCCCAGAAAAACATAAGCTGACGCAGCAGCGATATTTTGATAATACAGTAAAATCCGCTGGTGTAAAAAGTCAGGCTGTGTAGAAGAAGGCCCAAGACATACAAGGTGACACAGCAACAGCGTTTGTTAAAGAACAATCTAGTGCATATGAACAGGTTATACGGGCAGCAGAGTTGTGTTATATATATCAGGTGCCAGACTTTTGTGCTTGACTGAAAAGGCACTGGATTACTAAACTGTCAGTAGACAAACATGGGGAGTTCTGCCTGAGGCTGACCTAGCGTAAAAAAGCAGATTTAATTTAATTTTGGCTCCTAAAATTCAGTGGATTCAGCTCCTAAATAGTAGCAGAGTGAGCAGGTGATGAATGTCCTGACAGGACCTGTGTGAGTAATCTTAATGTCCAATGAGGATAACTCTTCTAGGAGCCTGCTGTGTAAGTTAGTGACATTGCTCCTGTCAAGGATACCTTTAAATTGTGCCAGTGTCTCCTCCACTAATAAGGGTCTAGTCTTCCAGAAAAGGCTGCATCAGCCACCAAAATAAAGATAAGGTAATGGCAGCTCAGACCCCTCTAATAGACTCTCACCCCAGACTAAGCAAGTAAGTAAGTTCCAAGCCAGATGAGGAGAGTCTCTCTCTGTAGGTAGATCCGCACTATAAGGGCCTCAGGAAACCAACAGGCACCTATGAACGGATGGTGCAAAGGCCCAAAATGGCTGCCATTCGCGCCCTCCCGGGCTGCTCTAACTAGTGAGTAAAACGCTGGTTGCCTGCAGGAATGGAATTGGTCTCCCGGCACCCCACTTACTGCGTCGCCGTATTCTCCAGCCACCTCACAGGAGAAGGTCTCGTCGTCGGTCTTCAATAAGCTCTCAGGCCGCAGATCGGGCCGCCTGCCCTCCAGCGTGTATCGGCACTTGAAGTTCCTCTAATCGAGCAGGTACAGGTTACCCGATATGCAGGAGATGACGCACTGCAGACAAGTGCTCTGGAGCGGGTCCCAGGCCCTCCGGAGCAAGTTAGCGGGCAAAGCTGGAGGTGGGACAGAGTCACTAGGAGCGGGCTGTACCTTGTAGCATTAGGTGTCTGGGGGTCAGACTCTATTTTCCGGTAGGGTTGATGAGGGATAGGTGCTCTCACTCAATCTCCTGCTGGAAACGGTAGTTAGGTAGTTAGCCCTCCGGAGCGGAGCTCCGACCCTCCGGAGAGCAGGTCCCTCCTCTGGCACTCTTAGAATCTCCTTCAGGTCAAATAGCGGTGGTAGATAAGGGCTGCATGTAAAAAGCCCACAGATATCTTCAGCCAAGTTCAGGGAGTTGAAAGTTAGTGGGGCAAGTAATGTGGGAAAAGAAAAGACAGACTTTTACTGCTTAAACTGTTAAATTACAAAGATTAGTTGGTTTGCTGAGGAGAGCTGCAGACAAACACGTCTTTTCTCTCCAGTGGCTAGCTCCGCCCCCCACTTTTTTTTTATTTTATCTGTCTTTAGTAAAGAGGAATTAGACCACTGCAAAAGAAAATGGCATAAATACAGACTACTATATTTTAAATTATCACAGAATTGCTTCTCTCCAGTCTACCATAAGAAAATGGCACTTGGGAATTTTGTCTCCTTATGTTTGATGGGGGGGAACCAGAAGTGGAGGGATATGGAGGGCTATATCTGCACCTCCACTGACAAGGCCCAAACGTACATCTGGGGTTAGATGTAAAAATACTGCAGTATATCAGTCTAACAGTTCAGCTCTAAAAAAAACAGGCAATTCTCTTATGAACAAAGGATTTTTACAGCTAACCCCAGATGTATTTGTCACCCTTTTTGGGCCTCATCAACTTTATCGTGTAGACTGGATGGATTGTCTTTACGGATGGGGACCGACTGATATACTACTTTCTTCTGTAAAAGGCGCATTTTTTACAAAATGAGGCTGCACCCTGGGTGGGTACTATCCCATAGGGTGGTCTACTAAGCACTGTCTTCCTAAGGGTAATGAGGCAACCAGGTGTGTACCACTTGCCTGCTCTGCCTAGAGGGGTACATAGTTGCAGCCCCTCCACTGATGTGGCCCAAATATGCCAAAACGCACGTCTGGGGTTCGCTGTAAAAAAGCAAAACCTTGGTTCAGAAAAGAATTGCCTGGCATTTCGGGGTTAGACTGTCCTTATGGATAGGGTCAGTCTGACTGCAGCAAAGTTCTCTTTTGTGAAAGGCACTTTATGGGCAATCTCCAGCTGACCGCTTATCTCCAGTCTACCATGTAGTAATTGTCTGTACAGGTTAGGACCCAGAGACTGGCAAGTAATAGTACAGACACTATCCCAGCTGAATTGGACTCATGATATGATCCACTAGATGAAATGAGGGATGGGGACTAAGGTGTATTAGTATTTAAGCTGAAGTTGGTAACTTGCAAACACTGAAATGCAGAATTTAATCCAAAAGGGGTAGTCAATTCAATAACTAGTGTGCATATGAAGTTCAGATCCAAAAGGGTCTAAATCCAGTACAGTTGTCAGAAGAGTTGTCAAGAAACAAAGTAATTCAAAAATTAGGACAACATTAAAACAAAGCAAACCCAGAATCAAACTCTATCAACAGGCAAATATGTCTGCTATTAGCATGATGAAGTATGTGCAAACTCCTGGAAAAAAATTTGCCACATTATGCAAGTGAAGTGTAACACGGCATTCAAAAATTACTGTCATGCTCGGCTAAACATGGGTTCGGGGGTATGGTGCTTTTGCAAGGTGGTGGCAGGCTTAGGATTGTTTGGAGTACTGAAAGGGGGAAGTGGTATGTGCTTCTTTCTGGAATTAACCCTATTTGGCCTGCTAAAGTAACAGACAAGCAAGTAAGTTTATTGCACTGGAACTGGAGACTTTGAGGCTGGAAGCATGATAGGTGAGCATGCCTGCCCACACCAGAACTGGAATCTGAGGTAATGCCCACGATAGGGCCAGGAATAAAAGTGCCAAAATTGACCGGCACCCAAATGTTCTTTTTTGAAAAAGCCAAAGTTACTGGTGAAGCGAGTTAGGGGTTTGCACGGGACGATGGGGTCCCAACTGTTATTTCAAACATCAGAGCAATGTTGGTTTAGTAACAATAATCATTGTTAATTTATCAGTCACTGCGCAGTTATAGGGGTTAGCAATGGAAGCCGTTGTCAAAAAGATCCGTTAATCAATAACATTAGATGAAAATAGCCTTAGACATTTGGATTGCGGTCAAACTGCGGATTTGCAGAGTTGGGTGGTTGCTAAAACTGCAGATTTGCAGAGCTATCAAATAAGGCTACTAACATTTGTTATTCTATTACAGACATCGAAATAATGTGTGTACATGACCAAATTCGAATGACTAAGATAATTTTGGTTTAAAAATAGAATATGTTAAAAATAATATAAGCCTTATGAGCTAATGATTGGTAATATGTAACAGCCCAAGATACAAGAAGGGATAGATAAACGGAGCCTTCAGAAATATATAGCAATATAGTTACGCAATTAGGTTGTTAGTATGTGACGAGCTACAAAAGCATAGTTCATGCCGAAAAGCAAAATACTCAGATAATTTTGAGAATAATTTTGGGGAATTTTGGTTGCAAACTAAAATAGGATCACAAAGAGGACCTTTAACAATAGAAGCCGTTAAAAGCCAATAACACTTAATAATATAAACAACCAGAGATATGCGGGTTGCTCGTTAATGGCATATCTTAAATACATAGAAACGTAGTTATGAAATCAAATGATAAAATAATTTCAAATTATCACATGTGACCTATGAGTACAATTCTTAATACCGGTCAGTAAAATAACTACTGACAATTTTTGATGGTATAAATACAGTCGACCAGCACAAAGCAACCACTAAGCACCAAGCACAAACACACATTTCCATAGTGGTGTGTCCCTCGAGGGATAGGTGAACAGAATTTTTTTTTAAGACATCTGGAATATTATACAGAAACATAGTGGACATATAATACAAACTCAAACCTTAACTCACTCCAAGAGCATTTATCAATATAATTATAGGGGAAGGCTCGCATATGTAGAACCAAAAATGAATAATCATACAATGTAACTAATCCAAACTAATCAGACCTTCAAGTTTAAACACCTATGAATTATATGAGTTAAACAGATAAATTATTTAACTCACCACTGGGATAAAAATTAACCAACTAAGGAAAATAATTTTCTGAGTGAACTTTTAACACATATACATGCACACAACCTATACAAATTGACATAACAACCCCATACATGAAATAAACAAAGTATCAATATTACAATATTATAATGGCTATAAACGTCTAAACCACCTCTTATATAGAATCCACAAGCTATCACAATTACATTATATTGATATCTTAGCTAAGACTAATACAACAGCTATGCTAACTGGTATCTATAGACCACATTAGGACTAATAAATCTCCATTCATTATCATTATAAGTATTAAAATTTGTACAATGGTACAAGAAATAATTTAAATTCAATTTAGTGAATAACAAGTCCTAGTGCTATTAGCCCAAATCAATAGCCAATATTATTATTGCTACAGAAAATGATAAAGGTATACATCAATTAATTGTATCACTATATTGTCTCTATCACACGAAAACTAATAGAACCAGGCCAAACAGTACTAGTTAAAGAGACAAGATACACCCCAATAGCCACATTGCTCACTATAGGTATTTTAATATTGTATGTTATTTACCCATCTTTTAAAAAAATCACTAAAGGTTATATTTTAATTGTTTCTCTTTTTTTTTCTGCCCTTATATTAGTCTGGGCAAAGAGTGCTACACAAGCATTTTCTTTTTGTGGAACTTAGTTCCATAAATTTTCTGGATAATTGAGATTAATGCTAGCACCACTCCTATAACTTGTGAAATATTAGAATTAGGGTAAACATATACCTTTGAAATAAAATGGAACACTAAGAGGAGCTTGCCTTTATGGTGCCCTAGTCAAATTTGGTGTATCTAAATTAAATCCAGACATGGCTATGACAGTACCCCCTCCCCAAGGATGCCCTCTGGGTGGCCTTAGCTTCTTCATACACTTGAAGGTCTTCTTTCCTGACCAGAGTCCTGTCAGACGCATTAATACAATAAGATGTTTTATTTTGGTTGAAGGGCCCTTCTGAAGAAGATTCTGGCAGAGAGCTGCAATGATGGTGCCCTGAGATTTGGATTTTCTTTTAGGTCTGGAGCAATTAGGTAATTTGGAATAACAGTTCCCCATGTCCAAACTGCAGTTTGTGGCTGTGACTCTTCTGAGTCCGAATCTTCATAAATTGTTGTGAATCCATCTGTATCCTCCTCCTCAGTTTCAGAGGATGCTGTGGGTAGCAAGGTTCCAGCTAGGACTGGCAATACTGAATTCACAGGGTTATTTAACGTCAAGAAAACAGATTAACTTGACTCCTGCTGGTGACTGGGTGTACTGGAATCCTGATGGGGAGAGGGTACAAAGACTTCCAAGGGAGAACTTCCAAGGGAGAAGCAGAGTCAGATTAGATGCTAGTTTCATCTCGAAGTTGCTACAACAGAATAGTATTTATCCGGACTTCGGACATTTTTGTTGCTGGACTTGTGGTGCTCTTCCCAGCAGCCATCACAGCAGATGAAGCAGGACTAGGAGCTGGGGACTCTTGAGCAGATCTCTTAGGATGTCTCACCGGACAGTAGAAGATGACATGACATAACTGGAGTCCCCACAATAGAAATAGACTCCTTGAGTTTTCCTAAATAAATGTGTTATGGAGAAGGATACTAGGCAGGCCACTACCACAATAACTATACAGGGAGTGCAGAATTATTAGGCAAGTTGTATTTTTGAGGATTCATTTTATTATTGAACAACAACCATGTTCTCAATGAATCCAAAAAACTCATTAATATCAAAGCTGAATAGTTTTGGAAGTAGTTTTTTGTTTGTTTTTAGTTATAGCTATTTTAGGGGGATATCTGTGTGTGCAGGTGACTATTACTGTGCATAATTATTAGGCAACTTAACAAAAAACAAATATATACCCATTTCAATTATTTATTTTTACCAGTGAAACCAATATAACATCTCAACATTCACAAATATACATTTCTGACATTCAAAAACAAAACAAAAACAAATCAGTGACCAATATAGCCACCTTTCTTTGCAAGGACACTCAAAAGCCTGCCATCCATGGATTCTGTCAGTGTTTTGATCTGTTCACCATCAACATTGCGTGCAGCAGCAACCACAGCCTCCCAGACACTGTTCAGAGAGGTGTACTGTTTTCCCTCCTTGTAAATCTCACATTTGATGATGGACCACAGGTTCTCAATGGGGTTCAGATCAGGTGAACAAGGAGGCCATGTCATTAGATTTTCTTCTTTTATACCCTTTCTTGCCAGCCACGCTGTGGAGTACTTGGACGCGTGTGATGGAGCATTGTCCTGCATGAAAATCATGTTTTTCTTGAAGGATGCAGACTTCTTCCTGTACCACTGCTTGAAGAAGGTGTCTTCCAGAAACTGGCAGTAGGACTGGGAGTTGAGCTTGACTCCATCCTCAACCCGAAAAGGCCCCACAAGCTCATCTTTGATGATACCAGCCCAAACCAGTACTCCACCTCCACCTTGCTGGCGTCTGAGTCGGACTGGAGCTCTCTGCCCTTTACCAATCCAGCCACGGGCCCATCCATCTGGCCCATCAAGACTCACTCTCATTTCATCAGTCCATAAAACCTTAGAAAAATCAGTCTTGAGATATTTCTTGGCCCAGTCTTGACGTTTCAGCTTGTGTGTCTTGTTCAGTGGTGGTCGTCTTTCAGCCTTTCTTACCTTGGCCATGTCTCTGAGTATTGCACACCTTGTGCTTTTGGGCACTCCAGTGATGTTGCAGCTCTGAAATATGGCCAAACTGGTGGCAAGTGGCATCTTGGCAGCTGCACGCTTGACTTTTCTCAGTTCATGGGCAGTTATTTTGCGCCTTGGTTTCTCCACACGCTTCTTGCGACCCTGTTGACTATTTTGAATGAAACGCTTGATTGTTCGATGATCACGTTTCAGAAGCTTTGCAATTTTAAGAGTGCTGCATCCCTCTGCAAGATATCTCACTATTTTTGACTTTTCTGAGCCTGTCAAGTCCTTCTTTTGACCCATTTTGCCAAAGGAAAGGAAGTTGCCTAATAATTATGCACACCTGATATAGGGTGTTGATGTCATTAGACCACACCCCTTCTCATTACAGAGATGCACATCACCTAATATGCTTAATTGGTAGTAGGCTTTCGAGCCTATACAGCTTGTAGTAAGACAACATGCATAAAGAGGATGATGTGGTCAAAATACTCATTTGCCTAATAATTCTGCACTCCCTGTATATCAAAACCAAATTAGCTTACTGAAAAAGTCTGTATGAGACCTACGGTGCAAACCCTTAATCATAAATACAAATGTTCAGAAAAGAGAAGGGTAGATGCGTAAATAGTCGTATCTCAAAAAGACAGAGACTACAGCACTTTTTTACATAATGTATTAATGAGTAAGTTTAGGGCACAAGAAGAGATCAAAACACACATCATGTGTAATTAACCACTTGAATTTTCCTCCTTGTATTCTCTGTAGCTGAAAGGGTACACTTTGGCAGCTTTGGTGTTACCCTCTGCAGTAGTTTTGAAATAAGTCCCTTTACGTGATAGAGAGGCAGTCCTGGGAGGATGTCAGAACTGAGGGAGACTTCTCTGGAGTATAATTGCTAAAAAAAATTGCAAAAATTCTCTCTGTGTGTCAATTAGACCCTGAATGCTTGTGGAATAGGACTGTGTTATAAATGGCACCTTATCAGGAAGACCTTGAAAAGACTGCTGCATTAGCTGTGCCATGTTTGTCACCTGTTCAAGTAGGGCTCTTAAACTGGTACCACCTCTGCAAGCTCCGATGTATGACCCTGACATACTGCCATGCTCGTCTGAGCAGGTTCGGGGGTATGGAGCTTATGCAAGGTGGTGGCAGAACTGGCAGGTTTAGGATTGTCTGGGATACCAGTGGTATGTGCTTCTTTCTGGAATTACCCCTATTAGGCATGCTTAAGTAACAGACAAGCAAGTACGTTTATTTCACTGGAACTGAAGACTTAAAGGCTGGAAGCAGGATAGGTGAGCAGGCATGCCCACAGCAGAACTAGAATCTGAGGTAATGCCCATGATAGGGCCAGGAAGAAGGCGTGTCCATTGTAGTTAGTTAGTGCCAACTTAGGCAGAAGACAGGAGGTGCCCACTGGAGACTGGAGGTGGCCACTTAAGGCCAAGACTAGATGCGGTCACTTGAGACCAAGACTGGAGGTGGCCACTTGAGGCCGAGACTGGGGGTGACCACTTGAGGCCGAAACAGGATACAGGCAGGCTCTGTGGCAGTGGCAGGATACAGGCAGGCACTGTGGCAGGATACAGGCAAGCTCTGTAGCAGGATACAGACAAATCAGGCAGACATAAGGCAAGGTAAAGTCTGGGCAAAAGGTCAAAATACCAGAGAAAACATTCCACCATGCACCACAACAAAAGGGAAATCCAAAAGCGGAAATGGTAGGGAAAAGCCAGTAGATCAGTCAGCTGGTTCAGGCAAATTCACAGACAGGAATTGGCTCTATGTCAAGGCAGGAAGTGGATTGGGAAGCAGCCTTTTATAGGAGAGCTGATTGCAAAACTACCTGTAGCTAAAAAGTAGGTGGAGCCAGAGAGCAATCACTGCAGGTACCAGGTCTCCAAAACAAGTTAATGCAAAGCCCTCTGGTGGAAAAGGAACACAGAAGCAAGCTGCGAACCAGGAGTCACAGGTTCAAATATGCATGGCTAAGACAATGACAATATACAGTAGATCCAAAGAAAGTGTAACTCTATCATGGCAAAGTATGTAAACAACGCACAAAAACCATTGTGTATCTGTATTTTGGTTCTTTTTATACATGAAGAACACTGTGGTCCAACAGCAGTAGTCTCAAATTTCCAACACTCTTCCACACACAACAGCCAGTTTACTGGTCTATCATTTTTTTTATTAAGGGAGCATTAATACAGTAGAATTGCATAATCAACAAGTGCATAATAAAAAGACAATGCAATAGCATTTATTCTGAATTTTAAATTGACAAATTTAAAAATGTACTTTAATTTGCCAGCTTCCTGTGTTACGTTACAGCAATCACAGACTCATATACCAATACAGTGCAAACTCTTTCACTGTTTGTGGTGCCCCAGTATGTGTGTATATAAAAAGACTGAATTGGATAATGGAAGTAAATTGGAAGGTCTCTGAAAACAGCATTCTCTATCTGAATAATGAAAGTTTAAATTTCAACTTTAGTGTCCCTTTAATAACATTGTTCAACAACAAAAAATATTTTTAATATGTTCCCTTACTAAAAATAGTTATACTTTACTAATTTTGGGTCAAGATAAATGAATATGACTTGAGAATTTCTTTAATTAGCTCTAGTTTTTTTAGATACACTACTTGTGCTTCAGTAATATAGTCACAATATAGTCACAATCTGATATTTTCTTGATACAACATAAAGGAAAGTTGTTTTCATTCAATCAATCACAAATAACACAAAACAAAAAAACATACAACTATTGAAAGTGCTATCTGAAATTGTGTCCAATTCATGAGAGTACCTTCTCTTTGCTTGTCGCTTGTACTCCACTTCAAGGGCATCTTTTGTCACTGTCCCACAGTAGCCAGTAAGAATGGAAGAATGGAAGAATTTCACCTACCCTGATATCTTGAGAAAGTGGATTTTGAGTGACATGTTGCAGCATAATTGATGATACTTTTCTAGAAAGTTGTTCTCAAGCTCAACATAGTTTCCAGCTCTTTGGTTACTCAAGTAGCCATGCACAACACCTTTAAAACTTTCCAAGCCAATGGGGCGTGTCTGAGCAGCAGCCATGACAGGACACAAAATTAGGAGCTCCTCACTCAAACTGATATAATCCGCCGATTATCCCTTCATAGCAGCGACATCGCTAGTCACTTCATCTCATATGAACTTCTACAGAAATTACTGCTTCAATAGACATAGATATTGTGTTATATACACGGAGATGAACCCTAATCCGGACCAGTGAAGACTTTGTCGGCGGCCTTCATTTTGTCTTCTACTCCCCCCCCCCCCCACCTTCATTTGTGTATTGCAGTTTTTATTGCACTGAATCAATAAGTCTTACCCAGCAACTGCTGATTGATCACCTCACCATGGAGTTAGCTACTCAACTTATTAGAGAACTGTGTGTTTGCCTTGATTGCCATTAAGCAGCTGTTGTGGATATACTGAGAAGCGCATTTGGGCCAACCCCCACTACAGTAGCTAATGATGCCTTGTATGCTACTAACTTCGATCTTCTACCTGTTGGGGGTGACACCGATGGGCCACGGTGTGAAACTCCAACTGGGTATTGTTTACGTCAAACTTGGACTCAGCAAGAAGAGGGGACTGTCCTAGATGCGGATCCGATGAGGAGGCAACTGAAAAGAATTGAGGGCCTTAAGTTTGATTACAATACAATCCCACCAGTGAACCTCAAAAAGCCACAGGGGCTAGCAAGACCTTATACACCTCAGACCATACCTCTACACTCTACAGGGAGTCTGCATGCTGAGCAAGAGAATACCCATGTCAAGGTCCCATCGAGGAGATCATCACAATGTGCGCCACAGCATCCATATTGTAAAGGTACCACTGCTGCACAGCCGATTGCAGACCGCAGAACTAAGTGGCATGGGATCAGCGATGTAAGATCTACAATGATAAGGGTCCTGGTTTACAAACACTCTCAAGATGCAAAGATGACCCACATGTTCTCCATGAAAACTGGAGTGGGGTAACCTCACCATGACCTCAGTTTTATGTTAGAATATTGGGGTGCCTTGCTGCCTACACTGTCCAGATGCTTTACTCTGTCTTTGCTAAATCGGAACTCAGTATACTTAGCTCTTACCTAGGCACTGTTTTGAAATAGACTGATTCCTGGATGAGGACCCAAAAGTCTGATTAGGAATATAGACTTTTTCATGAATCATAACTATCATAACTGTCAGTCATCCATGATATATATATATATATATATATATATATATATATATATATATATATATATATATATTAAACATATTATTTCCCAACTAGAGATAATTGTTAAGGGTCAAAGGTATATGGTATTCCCTATTCAACTTTTTGTTCAGCTGCTATTGTTGAGTTCACAGTCTATTCATGTTTAGGCAATTGCCTAATTGTAGTTTATACCTGTTTATATAACTAATGTTTTTAATATATTAGCTTCTTATGTGGTAACCCAAGGTCCCTATATGCCTATAGCCACAAAGCCTTATAAAACCCCATCAGCCCTAAAATTTGGAAAATTCTGATTTTCAGGAGACTTAAAGAGTAAAAGCATATACTTCACCATTTGGCAAAGGTTCCTTGCTGCCTGCGTTCTGTATTTATCTACCAGATCTCCACAATATGCTGCTTTCAGTTCCCTTATATTTGCATCTCTAAAAAGACTACAGTTTAGTATTGAATATTGTTTTATTATAACCTGACCATAATCTTATAATATTCTATATTCTCTCAAGTTACAAAACTATAGAACTCCACATCTTCAACTTTAAAGTCCTATAGGTGTCTGGATTCATGATGCAGACTACTTTAAGCTACAGTATAAGATTGCCTCTCCTTACCTTACATTTCATGCAGTCTATAAGCTCCTTGGCATGTTATATCTAATGTGTATTTTAAGATGGGAGAATTATGTACCTGGTAATCTCATACTCAGATAACTAGCTACTTATTTATTTATATTTACCTATATCTTCAGCCTTGAATATATTTACTACACCCTGTTCCAAATTATTATGCCAATGATATATTTCTCATTTACCTAAATAATTAATGTAAACAACAGTCAGCATAATTCTAATGTTATCAACAATTAAGAGTACAATTCAAATTTTATTGAACAAACCTCCTAATGATAACAGTATTTTTTTTTTTTCAAAATAAAAAACTTACAATGCACTGTTACCAAATTATTATGCACAGTAAGTTTCAAAACACTTTATAGGTTGTAAAGAACTGAAAATTGTAATTTGTTGTGTTTGCAGCATATTTACTGAAATCAAAAGCTATTTCAATCAAACTTTGAACAACATTTTAACTTTTTAAACATTTTAACAGGTCCCGCTACATTTTAACATAGGACCCCTTATTTGATAGCAGCTTCACAAGTCTTGCATTCATCTGCCCCGTTGCCACTTTCTGTTGGGGTACCTCAAGGCTCTGTCCTCGGTCCCCTTCTCTTTTCAATCTACACGTCATCATTAGGTTCCTTAATAAAGTTTCATATATTCCTAAGGTTTCAATATCATTTGTATGCCTATGACACCCAAATCTACCTCTCTGCACCAGACCTACCTCCTTCCTTACTAACCCGTGTCACTAACGGTCTTTCTCATATCTCATCTTGGATGTCCTCTCACTACCTCAAGCTAAATCTCTCCAAAACTGAACTCCTTATTTTCCCCCCTTCTTGCAATGTCTCAACCCCCAAAATTTCTATAACTGTTAATAATTCCATCATTACTCCTACCCCGCATGCCCGATGTCTTGGGGTCACACGACTCAGATCTTTCCTTCACTCCTCACATTCAGTCCTTGGCTAAAGCCTGCCGCTTCCACCTTAAAAACATTGCTAAAATTAGACATTTCCTTACACAAGATACAACTAAGATTTTAATCCACTCTTTCATCCTTTCCCGCCTCGACTACTGCAACTCCGTCCTCTCTGGTCTACCTAGCTGCCGCATAGCTCCTTTACAATCCATTATGAATGCCTCTGCCAGGCTCATCTTCCTTACTCATCGATCTTCATCTGCTGCGCCTCTCTGCCAATACCTTCACTGCCTTCCTCTTGCCTCTAGGATTAAACACAAAATCCTCACTCTGACATACAAAGCTCTCAACTGCACTGCTCCCCCCTACATTTCAGAACTTTTCTCCAGATACTCTCCCTCCCGTCCCCTTCGATCAGCTCAGGATCTCCTCCTCTCCTCCTCTCTTGTTACTTCCTCACATTCCCATCTTCAGGACTTCTCCAGACTGGCCCCCATCTTGTGGAAATCCCTGCCTCGCTCCACAAGACTCTCCCCTAGTTTTAACAGCTTCAAGTGCTCCCTAAAAACTCTACTATTCAGGGATGCTTACAACCAACACTAACCTTTCCTAACTACATTGCTTTCGCCTTGAACCCCTTAGAATGTAAGCCTATGAGCCCAGCTGTTTGCAGATCGCCTTCATAAGAGCCAACTACAACAGTGAAACTCTTGGCAGGGCCCTCTACCCACTTGATCCCTGCAAAAGCTATCCTGTATATTGACTATGTTTACAGCGCTGCAGAATTTGTTGGCGCTCTACAAATACCTGATAATAATAATAATAATAACTTGTGAGTTTTTGGACAGTTTCTGCTTGAATTTGTTTGCAAGATGTCAGAATAGCCTCCCAGAGCTGCTGTTTGGATGTAAACTGCCTCCCACCCTCATAAATCTTTTGCTTGAGGATGCACCAAAGGTTCTCAATAGGATTGAGGTCAGGGGAGGATGGAGGCCACACCATGACTTTCCTTTTTTCCCCATAGCAGCCATTGATGCAGAAGTATTCTTTGCAGCATGAGATGGTGCATTGTCATGCATGAAGATGATTTTATTACGGAAAGTATAGTTCTTCCTTCTGTACCAGGGAAGGAAGTGGTCAGTCAGGAACTCCACATACTTTGCAGAGGTCATCTTTACACCTTTGGTGACCCTAAAGGGGCCGACCAGCTCTCTTCCCATGATTCCGGCTCAAAACATGACTCCACCACCGCCTTGCTGACATTGTAGCCTTGTTGGAACAGGGTGGCCGTCCACCAACCATCCACAAATCCATCCATCTGGACCATCCAGGGTTGCACGGCACTCATCACTGAACAGGACCATTTGAAAATTAGTCTTCATGTATTTTTCTGCCCAATGCAGCCGTCTCTGCTTTTGAGCATTGGTTAGTGGTGGCCGAATGGAAGGTTTATTCACAGTTGCAAGACTCTGGAGGACTCTACACCTTGATGTCCGTGGGACTCCAGAGGCACCAGCAGCTTCAAATATCTGTTTGCTGCTATGTAATGGTATTTTAGCAGCTGCTCTCTTGATCCGATGAATGGATCTGGCAGAAATCTTCCTCAATGTGCCTTTATCTGCACAAACCCGTCTGTGCTCTGAATCAGCTACAAATCTCTTAATAGTGCGATGATCACGCTTAAGTTTTCATGAAATATCTAATGTTTTCATACCTCGTCCAAGGCATTGAACTATTTCACTCTTTTCGGCAGCAGAGAGATCCTTTTTCTTCCCCATATTGCTTGAAAATGGTGCTCTGCTTAATAATGTGGAACACCCTCCTTTAGTAGTTTTTCCTTTAATTGGGCTCACCTGGCAATCTAATTATCACAGGTGTCCGAGATTGTTTTCAGTGATCTAAAGAGCCCTGAGACACAATGCCATCCATGAGTTAAACTGAAAAAAAAATTTAATCTTTGTGACACTGAAATAGAATTTGCATAATAATTTGGAACAGGGTGTATACTATATCATTTTACCACGTGTTACGTAACTCAATAATTCTATTGTATATTTTACCAGTTGTCAATGACCTTTAAATGTTAAGTATCAGATTTATCATATTTTATATACTCATTTTTGTCCTTTAATACTAAGGTCCAAGACTGACCATGGCAATAAGCTAATTCCCCTCACCCTTGCATGTATTGACCAGGTAGGTCCAAGAGCGACCCTCTGTGTAATGTGGGGAACATATCTCAAAATTGAAAACCGAGGTTTCATTAATATATGTCCCAGTTGACTCCCTGATGCATATGTTAGTTATGATCACATTGTTGTTTTTATATCTATTTCTTGTATATATTATTGGCAGCAGGTCACAACATCAATACATATATGATTAGATTACAAGATATAGCATGATAGCTTTCACTGGTAGCTACTCTCATATTCTGGATTTTGCCTTATTCTATAATAATTATATCTACCTATATGTATAGCACCACAATGGTTTAGAGTTGACGTCTATAGCTACTATATTTGTGTTTCCCTGTTATTGTTCATAAATTAACCTCTTATGATATCTGTATGCATCTTATTACTGTACTGGAAATGTATATGGACATATCTTGTCAAAACCTCAATAAAAAAAAAAGTTAAAAAAAAAAAACAAAAAAAACTTCATTACCCTTGAGGACTTGCCAAAGGTTTGTCCAAAACATTTTCTTTGTTGAACAGTGTAATTTAACTATGTTCAAATTGCAGAGTTAAATAAATGGTTTCAAACATCTAATTTTACATAGAAAACTGACAAAATTACCTAATCACAAATCTTTGAACATTATGACCATGTTGTCCATATATTTATGAATAAAACAAAATTAAAAACAATATTTTTTTAATGAGTGGATACAAAACTATTTAAACTATTTCTATTTTTAAAATAAAAAGTGGTGTTAATATTGTTTTAAAGTGATATGTTATAGTTACATATTATTGGAAAATCCAAACTTTTTCACTAATATTTAACAAAAATATATATATATCAAAAAATAAAAATTTTCCTGCCTGTATGTCACAAAAGTATTACAAAATTATATAATTCTACCTTTAGTTACATGTATAACCTTTATTATGAAATTTAAATATTGCCTAAATGACATAAGATATTGTTTTAACACATTGTTCCATGCCCTTGCTCAACTGTCCCATTTTATCATGCAAGTTTTATAAAACCCAAACTATTCTGAATTCATAACCTTTTCTGGTCCCAAGCACTTTCTACCTGAATATATATATATATATATATATATATATATATATATATATCCTGTATTTTATAGCTCTTTTCTGCCAAGAACCACCCTCCTGTGCTGATAACGAACATTTTCCCCATATCTAATAAAATGTCTCATCTAAAGTATTACTTTGAACACGCAGACATCAGTACTTAATCTCCCATGAATGGTTGCACTAGCTGTGCACTGGAGGCTATGGTCAGTGATTTTCTTAGAGTGCTTATACTGATTTTATCTACATTTTTATATTTACAGGTGTTCACGCTTTGCTACAGACAATGCAAGATAGTTCTATGTCATTATTTGATGGTATGTTATAATTTCTTTTACATTTGATTCAGATAATATGTGAGCGATTTGAATATGATATTTATAAAAAAAACTTTTTAAATTCAACAGAAGAACAGGTTGAAATAATTTTGGAACCACTGGTTGAGGATGCAATTTGTCCAGAAGATGAGGATGAGACCCAGATAGAGGGACACACACCAGAGGGACCAACTCCACCTGATTTTGATACACCACATAATCCAATGGTCACAGAATCTGAGGTTGATGAAAGACCAGAAGAAGTAAGACCCCAACAAGATGTACCATATAGAGCCAATAACATTCAAACCCTTAAAGACATGGCTTTGTCATTTCGTAATGAACAAAGTGAGTTTTTTTAAAGAAATGTTGAAATTGCAAAAAGAAATGAATACAATACTAAAATAAGATTCTGAATTTAAGAGGGATTATTACAATAAAAAATTAGAAATAATTTCCAGGTTATACTCTACCATACCTAGAAAGCTGGGAAAGAGATATAGGAATTATCATACCACAACTAACATGTTCAAGGATCATCCATCCGTTCAACACTTAAAACCTCCATATCATCTGCTATCTTAGAAATCAATTTAAAGGTCATGGTACTACACACCTCAAAAACTTCACCGCTTATATAATAAAGCCAAAAACACATGTTGGCGCTGTGGTAATGTTAACTGCAGCATGACCCACATGTGGAGAGCCATTATATCCAAAATAGAAGATATTTTAGAAACCGAATTCCGTTTGGATCCCCTGATTTGGCTATTGAATAATCCCCCTAAAATAAAACATAAACCATCTCTTAAATTGTTTTTATACTATCTAACAGTGTGAAATTTCTAATAGCCAAAAACTGGAAAACTAAAGATCCGCCCACATTAGACATGTGGATTCAAAAAGTCTCTGAATCGATTCACTTAAAATAAATATTTTATTTAAAACAAGAAAGAATGGATGTGTATTCAGACAACTCAATCTCAAAAACAGATGAAATACCATATACCCTGGTTCATTAGAGGCCAAAACCTTAGCTCATGTCTTAACCTTAACATACATTTACATGCCATTAAAAAAAATATCTTCAAGTCTCATAAAGTGGCATCAACTCTATCATTTTCTGCTATTTTACCTGTGTATGACCAGGAAGCAGGAAAGATGGAGCGGATAACAACATTTAATTCTTGGTTAGATAAGTGGTGCAGGGAATGAGGATTTGGTTTTATTGGCCATTATAGCTCTGTTTGGAAAGATACTAGGTTATTTAGGAGAGATGGCTTGCATTTGGATGCTAAAGGAACAGAGTATCTGGGAGAGGAGTTCAAATACTTTATTAGAAATCATTTAAACTAATAAAGGGGGGGTAGCATTAATATATCCACCTGCCCCCCACAGCATGCCAAAACTGTTAGTCCAAGTAACAATTCTAGAAATTCTAGTAGAAAAATTCTTCGTGCCATGAGCACAACTGCTCGCAGCTTAGGAAATAAATTACCTGAACTCATTTCAATAATGACTAGGGACAACTTGGATTTAGTAGCTATAACAGAAACATGGTACAATGATTTGCATGACTGGGACATAGTCATACCTGGATACAGGTTATTTAAAAAGAACAGAGTAGGAAAGAAAGGTGGAGGAGTTGCTTTGTATGTAAATGAAAATATAAAGGTTACTGAAATTGTAGGAACAAATGATGAGGTGGAAAGTATTTGGGTGACTTTGGAAATTGGAGATAAAAATGTTTTTAGAATAGGGGTTGTATATAGGCCTCCATTGCAGGATGAAATACTGGACAATCTGTTATTAGATGAAATAACCAAAATGACCATGAAGGGTAAGGAATCACTTGAACAATTAGTCAAGGAACCAACTCGTAAGGAAGCTATATTAGATCTAATACTTACAAACAGTGATACAGTTTCAGATGTGTCTGTAGGTGAGAACTTAGGATCCAGTGATCATCAATCTGTTTGGTTTAGTATTCATGTTCAGGAACTGTTCACCCAGACTAAAACAAAAGTTTTAGACTTTAGGACGGCAGATTTTTCATTAATGGGAGAATACCTAAAAAACTATTTAAAGGGGAAAACTCTTATTACAGGGGTTCAAGAACAGTGGGAATTTGTGAAAGGTGCCATTTTAGATGCAACCGCACACTGTATTAGACATGTCTGTAAAAGTAAAAGAAAGCGGAAACCAATTTGGTTTTCCAAAGAAGTAGCACATGCTGTAAAGACAAAAAAGATAGCTTATAAAAATTACAGACACACACAAACAGATGATGATATGAAAATATGGAGACTCCAACAAAAAAAGACTAAGCAGTTAATTAGGAAGGTTAAAGCTCATGCAGAAGAGAAGATAGCACAGTCAGTAAAACATGGGGACAAAACATTCTTTAGATATATCAGTGAAAGAAGAAAAAATAAGGTAGGAATAGTAAAATTGAAATCAGTTGATGGTAGAATAATAGAAGGAGATAAGCAGATTGCAGACTGTCTCAATGATTACTTCTGTTCTGTTTTCACTAAAGATTGTGAAGATACAATGTCTACATTAAGGGATGCTACGCAAAATAGAAACAAGCTTAACAGTAATCTTTTTACAGAGGATGAGGTTTTGTTAGCATTATCAAAAATAAATGTTACAAAGGCAGTAGGCCCTGATAATATTCATCCAAGGGTTTTAAAAGAACTTCGATCAGTGCTAACTGTCCCATTAACTGATCTGTTTAATCAGTCACTATTAACAGGAGCTGTCCCAGATGATTGGAAAATAGCAAATGTAATACCTCTTCATAAAAAGGGCAGCAGAGAAGAATCTGGCAACTACAGGCCAGTTAGTTTAACTTCAGTAGTAGGGAAATTAATGGAAAGCCTCTTAAAAGAAAGAATTATGACTTACATAAAGACAAACAATTTAGAGGACCAAAATCAGCATGGTTTTACTTCAGGGAGATCATGTCAGACTAATTGACTTCTTTGATTATGTAACAAAAGTATTAGACAAGGGAGGAGCAGTTGATGTAACATATCTAGATTTCAGCAAAGCATTTGACACCGTCCCACACAATAAACTTATTCACAAACTATATCTCCTTGGTCTAGATTCAAAAATTGTGAACTGGGTGGAATGCTGGCTTAAGGACAGAAAACAAAGTGTCTTAGTAAATGGAGTTCATTCAGCAGAGGGGGCTGTTACTAGTGGTGTTCCTCAGGGGTCAGTTCTGGGGCCTGTTTTGTTTAACATATTTATCTGCGATATCAGCAAAGGGCTACAGGGGAAAGTATCTCTTTGCAGATGATACAAAAATTTGCAACAGAGTGGATGTTCCAGGGGGGGTAGACAAAATGAGAAGTGATATACAACAATTGGAGGATTGGACAAACGACTGGGATCTAAAGTTTAACACAGCAAAGTGTAAAATAATGCATTTAGGGAAGAAAAATCCAAATGTTAATTACAGACTCAATGACACTTTACTGACTGTTACAGACGAGGAACAGGACTTGGGAATTATTATTTCAGATGATTTAAAACTTAGTAAACAATGTAGTAATGCAGCGAGTAAGGCTAGCAGAATGCTTGGATGTATTGGTAGAGGTATTTGCAGCAGAAATAGTAAGGTTCTTATGCCACTTTATAGGTCATTAGTTAGGCCTCATCTTGAGTATTGTGTGCAGTTCTGGAGGCCATATCTTCAGAAGGATATTAACAAACTTGAATCTGTGCAAAGGAGGGCTACCAAAATGGTACATGGTCTAAAAAATAAAACTTACCAGGATAGGCTCAATGACCTAAATATGTATAGCTTAGAGGAGAGAAGGGAAAGAGGTGATATGATAGCAACTTTCAAGTACATTAAAGGGTTTAGTAAAACTGAGGCTGTGGGTATTTTACATAAAATGGAAAATTCAAGAACAAGGGGTCATGAGCTCAAGCTAAAGGGTAGTAGATTCAGGAGTAATTTGAGGAAGCACTTCTTTACAGAAAGAGTGATTGATTTATGGAATAAACTTCCTCAAGAGGTAGTAGCAACAAACACTGTGGGGGACTTTAAAAATGCATGGGACAAGCATAGGGCTATCCTACGAACTAGATAAGTTTATACTGTTAGGTAAGGTCGGGCAGACTTGCTGGGCCTATGGCTCTTATCTGCCGTCAATATCTATAAACTTAGGTACACATTCCTGTCCAAAATGAATTAATCTATGTTTATAATGGTTGTTTGAAGTTAATTAACCTTAAACTAAATTAGCTCTCCAATTTATTTTCCTATCATAGGAGCTGCGTCTCCAACATTTGTAAAATTTAATTTTTCTCAAAATAAAGCTAATTCCAAAAAAAAAAAAAAATTGAAATAATGAATAGGAGATATCAAAATCAATGAAAATATTTATTTCAATTTTCATAGTTCTGCACTTTGAGTTACTGTATTTAAAATGTTGCTAATAATGTTGCTAATAAATATGGTTACAATGATAACATTAAAAAAATAAATTGAATAAACACATGTTCAAAATCTTTTCAATCTTTATTAATAACATTATCATTTTATTGATCAAAAGTAAAAACAATAAAATAAAACAAAAAAGGTTAGTGTCTCTCTCCCAGTAAATAACAAACTAAAGAAATGAATTATGGTATTTCTTCTTTTCAAATTTGAAAAAAAAATCTGATCTTATACAAAAATTTCTGGAATAAATAAAAAAAAAAATTAGTTTAAACAATTAAGATTTTAAAAAAATAAAAAAATATTTACATATACACTTACATGAAAAATATCTTTCAATTACTTCCATATGGTTTTGCACACCTGCTCTAGTAGTGTGCATGCTTAATATGTCTTGTGGTACATACACATTTCTGGAGGATCATCAGGACACACCTCTTCTAAGTTTCCTTGTGAAATGGCAATATTATGCAATATGCATGTGACAAGAATGATATCATTGCATTTCTCTGGTGAATATTGAAGGTATCCTCCAGAACGGTCCAACACTCTGAAACGCATCTTTAACACACCAAATGCTCTCTATTGCACTTCTTGTGGTACGATGGGACTCATTAAATTTTATTTCTCCACGTGTATGAGGCGATGGGACTGGGGTCAAAAGCCATGGCCTACATGGATAACCACTGTAAATTAAAAATAAAAATAAAATATACGGGGGGAAAAAGGAAATGAATACATATATATCTGGACATTTTAAAAATGTCATAACCTTGAATAAACATTTTTTGGGAAATTTAAAAATGATTAAAATATTATTTTATTTTTCTTGTTTATATTCAATTGCTGTAAGGTATATACAATGAAGAAAAGGTAATCTAAAGAAAAAAAATATGTTAACAAAAGATAAAAGAAAAAGGATATGACTATTACAAATTATAAAAAAAAAAACATAATTTATGTAAGAACTTACCTGATAAATTCATTTCTTTCATATTAGCAAGAGTCCATGAGCTAGTGACGTATGGGATATACATTCCTACCAGGAGGGGCAAAGTTTCCCAAACCTCAAAATGCCTACAAATACACCCCTCACCACACCCACAAATCAGTTTAACGCATAGCCAAGAAGTGGGGTGATAAGACAAAAGTGCGAAAGCATAAAAAAATAAGGAATTGGAATAATTGTGCTTTATACAAAAAAATCATAACCACCACAAAAAGGGTGGGCCTCATGGACTCTTGCTAATATGAAAGAAATGAATTTATCAGGTAAGTTCTTACATAAATTATGTTTCTTTCATGTAATTAGCAAGAGTCCATGAGCTAGTGACGTATGGGATATACATTCCTACCAGGAGGGGCAAAGTTTCCCAAACCTTAAAATGCCTATAAATACACCCCTCACCACACCCACAAATCAGTTTTACAAACTTTGCCTCCTATGGAGGTGGTGAAGTAAGTTTGTGCTAGATTCTACGTTGATATGTGCTCCGCAGCAGGTTGGAGCCCGGTTTTCCTCTCAGCGTGCAGTGAATGTCAGAGGGATGTGAGGAGAGTATTGCCTATTTGAATGCAATGATCTCCTTCTACGGGGTCTATTTCATAGGTTCTCTGTTATCGGTCATAGAGATTCATCTCTTACCTCCCTTTTCAGATCGACGATATACTCTTATATATATACCATTACCTCTGCTGATTTTCGTTTCAGTACTGGTTTGGCTTTCTACAAACATGTAGATGAGTGTCCTGGGGTAAGTAAGTCTTATTTTCTGTGACACTCTAAGCTATGGTTGGGCACTTTTTTATAAAGTTCTAAATATATGTATTCAAACATTTATTTGCCTTGACTCAGGATGTTCAACATTCCTTATTTTCAGACAGTCAGTTTCATATTTGGGATAATGCATTTGAATCAATCATTTTTTACCTTAAAAAATTTTACTTTTTCCCTGTGGGCTGTTAGGCTCGCGGGGGCTGAAAATGCTTCATTTTATTGCGTCATTCTTGGCGCGGACTTTTTTGGCGCAAATTTTTTTTTCTGTTTCCGGCGTCATACGTGTCACCGGAAGTTGCGTCATTTTTTGACGTTCTTATGCGTCAAAAGTGTCGGCGTTCCGGATGTGGCTAAAAAAATATGGGCGTCACTTTTGTCTCCACATTATTTAAGTCTCATTATTTATTGCTTCTGGTTGCTAGAAGCTTGTTCACTGGCATTTTTTTCCCATTCCTGAAACTGTCATTTAAGGAATTTGATCAATTTTGCTTTATATGTTGTTTTTTCTATTACATATCGCAAGATGTTCCACGTTGCAACTGAGTCAGAAGATACTTCAGGAAAATCGCCGCCCGGTGCTGGAGCTACCAAAGCTAAGTGTATCACTTTTGGTATCTGTTCTTTCAGCTGTTGTTTGTATTAAATGTTATGTCAAACTTGCTAATGCAGATAAAATTTCCTTTAGTACTGTTACATTACCTGTTGCTGTTTCGTCAACATCTAATACTCAGAGTGTTCCTGATAACATAAGAGATTTTGTTTCTAAATCCATTAAGAAGGCTATCAGGCCCATTTATCAAGCTCCGTATGGAGCTTGAAGGGCCGTGTTTCTGGCGAGTCTTCAGACTCGCCAGAAACACAACTTATGAAGCAGCGGTCTAAAGATCGCTGCTCCATAACCCTGTCCGCCTGCTCTGAACAGGCGGACAGGAATCGCCGGACATCAACCCGATCGAATACGATCGGGTTGATTGACAGCTCCCTGCTGGCGGCCGATTGGCCGCGAGTCAGCAGGGGGCGGCGTTGCACCAGCAGCTCTTGTGAGCTGCTGGTGCAATGTTAAATGCGGAGAGCGTATTGCTCTCCGCATTTAGCGAGGTCTTGCGGACCTGATCCGCAGTGTCGGATCAGGTCCGCAAGCCCTTTGATAAATGGGCCTGTATGTCTGTTATTTCTCCTTCTAGTATACATAAAAGTCTTTTAAAACTTCTCTTTTTTCAGATGAATTTTTAAATGAACATCATCATTCTGATACTGATAATGGTTCTTCTGGTTCAGAGGTTTCTGTCTCAGAGGTTGATGCTGATAAATCTTTGTATTTGTTCAAGATGGAATTTATTCGTTCTTTATTTAAAGAAGTATTAATTGCATAGAGGATTCTGGTCCTCTTGATACTAAAACTAAACGTTTAAATAAGGTTTTTAAATCTCCTGTAGTTATTCCAGAAGTGTTTCCTGTCCCTGATGCTATTTCTGAAGTAATTTCCAGGGAATGGAATAATTTGGGTAATTCATTTACTCCTTTTAAAACGTTTTAAGCAATTATATCCTGTGCCATCTGACAGATTAGAGTTTGGGACAAAATCCCTAAGGTTAATGGGGCTGTCTCTACTCCTGCTATATTTTTAGCGGATGTTGCTGCAGCTTCAACTTTTTGGTTAGAAGCTTTAGCGCAACAAGTAACAGATCATAATTCTCATAGCATTATTATTCTATAACATGCTAATTATTTTATTTGTGATGCCATCTTTGATATCATTAGAATTGATGTCAGGTATATGTCTCTAACTATTTTAGCTAGAAGAGCTTTATGGCTTAAAACTTGGAATGCTGATATGTCTTCTAAGTCAACTTTGCTATCCCTTTCTTTCCAGGGTAATAAATTATTCGGTTCTCAGTTGGATTCTTTTATCTCAACTGTTACTGGAAGGAAGGGAACTTTTTTACCACAGGATAAAAAAATCTGAGGTAAATTTAGGTCTAATAATTGTTTCGTTCCTTTCATCACAACAAGGAACAAAAGCCTGATCCTTCATCCTCAGGAGCGGTATCAGTTTGGAAACCTTCTTCACTTTGGAATATATCCAAGCCTTATAGAAACCCAAAGCCAGCTCCTAAGTCCCCATGAAGGTGCGGCCCTCATTCCAGCTCAGCTGGTATGGGGCAGTTTACGTTCTTTTCAAAGAAATTTGGATCAATTCCGTTTACAATCTCTGGTTTCAGAACATTGTTTCAGAAGGGTACAGAATTGGCTTCAGTTAAGGCCTCCTGCAAAGAGATTTTTTTCTTTCCCGTGTCCCAGTAAACCCAGCAAAGGCTCAAGCATTTCTGAAATGTGTTTCAGATCTAGAGTTGGCTGGAGTAATTATGCCAGTTCCAGTTCTGGAACAGGGGCTGGGGTTTTATTCTATCTCTTCATTGTACCAAAGAAGGTCAATTCCTTCAGACCAGTTCCGGATCTATCAATATTGAATCGTTATGTAAGGATACCAACATTCAAGATGGTAGCTGTAAGGACTATCCTGCCTTTTGTTCAGCAAGGGCATTATATGTCTACAATAGATTTACAGGATGCATATCTGCATATTCCGATTCATCCAGTTCACTTTTAGTTTCTGAGATTCTCTTTTTTAGACAAGCATTACCAGTTTTGTGGCTCTACCGTTTGGCTTAGCATCAGCTCCAAGAATTTTTACAAAGGTTCTCGGTGCCCTTCTGTCTGTATTCAGAGAACAGGGTATTGGTATTTCCTTATTTGGACGATATCTTGGTACTTGCTCAGTCTTCACATTTAACAGAATCTCATACGAATCGACTTGTGTTGTTTCTTCAAGATCATGGTTGGAGGATCAATTTACCAAAAAGTTCATTGATTCCTCAGACAAGGGTAACCTTTTTAGGTTTCCAGGTAGATTCAGTGTCTATGACTCTGTCTTTGTCAGACAAGAGAAGTCTAAAATTGATATCAGCTTGTCAAAACCTTCAGTCACAATCATTCCCTTTGGTAGCCTTATGCATGGAAATTTTAGGTCTTATGACTGCTGCATCGGACGCGATCTCCTTTGCTCATGTTCACATGCGACCTCTTCAGCTCTGTATGCTGAACCAATGGTGCAGGGATTACACAAAGATATCTCAATTAATATCTTTAAAACCGATTGTATGACACTCTCTGACGTGGTGGACAGATCACCATCGTTTAGTTCAGGGGGCTTCTTTGTTCTTCTGACCTGGACTGTAATTTCAACAGATGCAAGTCTTACAGGTTGGGGAGCTGTGTGGGGGTCTCTGACGGCACAAGGGGTTTGGGAATCTCAGGAGGTGAGATTACCGATCAATATTTTGGAACTCCGTGCAATTTTCAGAGCTCTTCAGTCTTGGCCTCTTCTGAAGAGAGAGTCGTTCATTTGTTTTCAGACAGACAATGTCACAACTGTGGCATACATCAATCATCAAGGAGGGACTCACAGTCCTCTGGCTATGAAAGAAGTATCTCGAATTCTGGTTTGGGCGGAATCCAGCTCCTGTCTAATCTCTGCGGTTCATTTCCCAGGTATAGACAATTAGGAAGCGGATTATCTCAGTCGTCAAACGTTGTATCCGGGCGAATGGTCTCTTCACCCAGAGGTATTTCTTCAGATTGTTCAAATGTGGGAACTTCCAGAAATAGATCTGATGATTTCTCATCCAAACAAGAAACTTCCCAGGTATCTGTTCAGACCCCGGGATTCTCAGGCGGAGGCAGTGAATGCATTATCACTTCCTTAGAAGTATCATCCTGCCTATATCTCTCCGCCTCTAGTTCTTCTTCCAAGAGTAATCTCCAAGATTCTGAAGGAATGCTCGTTTGTTCTGCTGGTAGCTCCAGCATGGACGGATTCTTTTTCGGTTGGCCTCTTGCCAACCGTGGGCTCTTCCGTTAAGACCAGACCTTCTGTCGCAAGGTCCTTTTTTCCATCAGGATCTCAAATCTTTAAATTTAAGGGTATGGAGATTGAACGCTTGATTCTTGGTCAAAGAGGTTTCTCTGACTCTGTGATTAATACTATGTTACAGGCTCGTAAATCTGTATCTAGAGAGATATATTATAGAGTCTGGAAGACTTATATTACGTAGTGTCTTCTCATCATTTTTCCTGGCATTCTTTTAGAATTCCGAGAATTTTTTTTACAGTTTCTTCAGGATGGTTTAGATAAAGGTTTGTCCGCAAGTTCCTTGACAGGACAAATCTCGGCCCTTTCTGTTCTTTTTCACAGAAAGATTGCTAATCTTCCTGATATTCATTGTTTTGTACAAGATTTGGTTCGTATAAAACTTGTCATTCAGTCAATTTCTCCTCCTTGGAGTTTGAATTTGGTTCTGGGGGCTCTTCTAGCTCCTCCTTTTGAACCCATGCATTCATTTGGACATTAAACTTCTTTCTTGGAAAGTTTTGTTTCTTTTGGCCATCTCTTCTGCCAGAAAAGTCTCTGAATTATCTGCTCTTTCTTGTGAGTCTCCTTTTCTGATTTTTCATCAGGATAAGGCAGTGTTGCGAACTTCTTTTGAATTTTTTCCTAAGGTTGTGTATTCTAACAACATTAGTAGAGAAATTGTGGTTCCTTCATTATGTCCTAATCCTAAGAATTCTAAGGAGGAATCATTGCATTCTTTGGATGTTGTTAGAGCTTTGTAATATTATGTTGAAGCTACTAAGTCTTTCCGAAAGACTTCTAGTCTATTTTTTATCTTTTCTGGTTCTAGACAAAGCCAGAAAGCTTCTGCCATTTCTTTGGCATCTTGGTTGAAATCTTTAATTCATCATGCCTATGTCGAGTCGGGTAAAACTCCGCCTCAAAGGATTACAGCTCATTCTACTAGGTCAGTTTCTACTTCCTGGGCGTTTAGGAATGAAGCTTCGGTTGATCAGATTTGCAAAGCAGCAACTTGGTCCTCTTTGCATACTTTTACTAAATTCTACCATTTTGATGTGTTTTCTTCTTCTGAAGCAGTTTTTGGTAGAAAAGTACTTCAGGCAGCGGTTTCAGTTTGAATCTTCTGCTTATGTTTTCATTAAACTTTATTTTGGGTGTGGATTGTTTTCAACAGGAATTGGCTGTCTTTATTTTATCCCTCCCTCTCTAGTGACTCTTGCGTGGAAAGATCCACATCTTGGGTAGTCATTATCCCATACGTCACTAGCTCATGGACTCTTGCTAATTACATGAAAGAAAACATAATTTATGTAAGAACTTACCTGATAAATTCATTTCTTTCATATTAGCAAGAGTCCATGAGGCCCACCCTTTTTGTGGTGGTTATGATTTTTTTGTATAAAGCACAATTATTCAAATTCCTTATTTTATATGCTTTCGCACTTTTTTCTTATCACACCACTTCTTGGCTATTCGTTAAACTGATTTGTGGGTGTGGTGAGGGGTGTATTTATAGGAATTTTAAGGTTTGGGAAACTTTGCCCCTCCTGGTAGGAATGTATATCCCATACGTCACTAGCTCATGGACTCTTGCTAATATGAAAGAAATGAATTTATCAGGTAAGTTCTTACATAAATTATGTTTTTCTTTCATGTAATTAGCAAGAGTCCATGAGCTAGTGACGTATGGGATAATGACTACCCAAGATGTGGATCTTCCACGCAAGAGTCACTAGAGAGGGAGGGATAAAATAAAGACAGCCAATTCCGCTGAAAATAATCCACACCCAAAATAAAGTTTAAATCTTATAATGAAAAAAACTGAAATTATAAGCAGAAGAATCAAACTGAAACAGCTGCCTGAAGTACTTTTCTACCAAAAACTGCTTCAGAAGAAGAAAACACATCAAAATGGTAGAATTTAGTAAAAGTATGCAAAGAAGACCAAGTTGCTGCTTTGCAAATCTGACCAACCGAAGCTTCATTCCTAAACGCCCAGGAAGTAGAAACTGACCTAGTAGAATGAGCTGTAATCCTTTGAGGCGGAGTTTTACCCGACTCGACATAAGCATGATGAATTAAAGATTTCAACCAAGATGCCAAAGAAATGGCAGAGGCCTTCTGACCTTTCCTAGAACCGGAAAAGATAACAAATAGACTAGAAGTCTTTCGGAAATTCTTAGTAGCTTCAACATAATATTTCAAAGCTCTAACTACATCCAAAGAATGCAATGATCTCTCCTTAGAATTCTTAGGATTAGGACACAATGAAGGAACCACAATTTCTCTACTAATGTTGGTAGAATTCACAACCTTAGGTAAAAATTTAAAAGAAGTTCGCAACACCGCCTTATCCTGATGAAAAATCAGAAAAGGAGACTCACAAGAAAGAGCAGATAATTCAGAAACTCTTCTAGCAGAAGAGATGGCCAAAAGAAACAAAACTTTCCAAGAAAGTAATTTAATGTCCAGTGAATGCATAGGTTCAAACGGAGGAGCTTGAAGAGCCCCCAGAACCAAATTCAAACTCCAAGGAGGAGAAATTGACTTGATAACAGGTTTTATACGAATCAAAGCTTGTACAAAACAATGAATATCAGGAAGATTAGCAATCTTTCTGTGAAAACAGAAAGAGCAGAGATTTGTCCTTTCAAGGAACTTGCAGACAAACCTTTATCCAAACCATCCTGAAGAAACTGTAAAATTCTCGGAATTCCAGGTAAAGAATGCCAGGAAAAATGATGAGAAAGACACCAAGAAATGTAAGTCTTCCAGACACGATAATATATCTTCCTAGATACACATTTACGAGCCTGTAACATAGTATTAATCACAGAGTCAGAGAAACCTCTTTGACTAGGAATCAAGCGTTCAATCTCCATACCTTCAAATTTAATGATTTGAGATCCTGATGGAAAAAAGGACCTTGTGACAGAAGGTCTGGTCTTAACGGAAGAGTCCATGGTTGGCAAGAGGCCATCCGGACAAGATCTGCATACCAAAACCTGTGAGGCCATGCTGGAGCCACCAGCAGAACAAACGAGCATTCCTTCAGAATCTTGGAGATTACTCTTGGAAGAAGAACTAGAGGCGGAAAGATATAGGCAGGATGATACTTCCAAGGAAGTGACAATGCATCCACTGCTTCCGCCTGAGGATCCCTGGATCTGGACAGATACCTGGGAAGTTTCTTCTTTAGATGAGAAGTCATCAGATCTATTTCTGGAAGTTCCCACATTTGAACAATCTGAAGAAATACCTCTGGGTGAAGAGACCATTCGCCCGGATGTAACGTTTGGCGACTGAGATAATCCGCTTCCCAATTGTCTATACCTGGGATATGAACCACAGAAATTAGACAGGAGCTGGATTCCGCCCATACCAGTATTCGAGATACTTCTTTCATAGCCAGAGGACTGTGAGTCCCTCCTTGATGATTGATATATGCCACAGTTGTGACATTGTCTGTCTGAAAACAAATGAACGATTCTCTCTTTAGAAGAGGCCATGACTGAAGAGCTCTGAAAATTGCACGGAGTTCCAAAATATTGATTGGTAATCTCACCTCCTGAGATTCCCAAACCCCTTGTGCTGTCAGAGACCCCCAAACAGCTCCCCAACCTGTCAGACTTGCATCTGTTGAAATCACAGTCCAGGTCGGAAGAACAAAAGAAGCCCCCTGAACTAAATGATGGTGATCTGTCCACCACGTCAGAGAGTGTCGTACAATCGGTTTTAAAGATATCAATTGAGATATCTTTGTGTAATCCCTGCACCACTGGTTCAGCATACAGAGCTGAAGAGGTCGCATGTGAAAACGAGCAAAGGGGATCGCGTCCGATGTAGCAGTCATAAGACCTAGAATTTCCATGCATAAGGCTTCCGAAGGGAATGATTGAGACTGAAGGTTTCGACAAGCTGAAATCAATTTTAGACGTCTCTTGTCCGTTAGTGACAGAGTCATGGACACTGAATCTATCTGGAAACCTAAAAAGGTTACCCTTGTCTGAGGAATCAATGAACTTTTCGGTAAATTGATCCTCCAACCATGATCTTGAAGAAACAATACAAGTCGATTCGTATGAGATTCTGCTAAATGGAAAGACTGAGCAAGTACCAAGATATCGTCCAAATAAGGAAATACCACAATACCCTGTTCTCTGATTACAGACAGAAGGGCACCGAGAACCTTTGTAAAAATCCTTGGAGCTGTTGCTAGGCCAAACGGCAGAGCCACAAACTGGTAATGCTTGTCTAGGAAAGAGAATCTCAGAAACTGAAAGTGATCTGGATGAATCAGAATATGCAGATATGCATCCTGTAAATCTATTGTGGACATATAATGCCCTTGCTGAACAAAAGGCAGGATAGTCCTTATAGTTACCATTTTGAATGTTGGTATCCTTACATAACGATTCAATATTTTTAAATCCAGAACTGGTCTGAAGGAATTCTCCTTCTTTGGTACAATGAAGAGATTTGAATAAAACCCCAGTCCCTGTTCCAGAACTGGAACTGGCATAATTACTCCAGCCAACTCTAGATCTGAAACACATTTCAGAAATGCTTGAGCCTTCGCTGGATTTACTGGGACACGGGAAAGAAAAAATCTTTTTGCAGGAGGCCTTATCTTGAAGCCAATTCTGTACCCTTCTGAAACAATGTTCTGAATCCAAAGATTGTGAATTGAATTGATCCAAATTTCTTTGAAAAATCGTAATCTGCCCCCTACCAGCTGGGCTGGAATGAGGGCCGCACCTTCATGTGGACTTTGGAGCTGGCTTTGGTTTTCTAAAAGGCTTGGATTTATTCCAGACTGGAGATGGTTTCCAAACTGATACCGCTCCTGCGGGTGAAGGATCAGGCTTTTGTTCCTTGTTGTGACGAAAGGAATGAAAACGATTATAAGACCTAAATTTACCTTTAGATTTTTTATCCTGTGGTAAAAAAGTTCCTTTCCCTCCAGTAACAGTTGATACCGCTCCTGCGGGTGAAGGATCAGGCTTTTGTTCCTTGTTGTGACGAAAGGAATGAAAACGATTATAAGACCTAAATTTACCTTTAGATTTTTTATCCTGTGGTAAAAAAGTTCCTTTCCCTCCAGTAACAGTTGAGATAATAGAATCCAACTGTGAACCAAATAATGTATTACCCTGGAAAGAAAGGGAAAGCAAAGTTGACTTAGAAGACATATCAGCATTCCAAGTTTTAAGCCATAAAGCTCTTCTAGCTAAAATGGCTAGATACATATACCTGACATCAACCCTAATGATATCAAAGATGGCATCACAAATAAAGTTATTAGCATGTTGAAGAAGATTAACAATGCTATGAGAATTATGATCAGTTACTTGTTGCGCTAAAGCTTCTAACCAAAAAGTTGAAGCTGCAGCAACATCCGCTAAAGATATAGCAGGTCTAAGAAGATTACCTGAACATAAGTAAGCTTTTCTTAGAAAGGATTCAATTTTCCTATCTAAAGGATCCTTAAAGGAAGTACTATTTGCCGTAGGAATAGTAGTACGTTTAGCAAGAGTAGGGATAGCCCCATCAACCTTAGGGATTTTGTCCCAAAACTCTAATCTGTCAGATGGCACAGGATATAATTGCTTAAAACGTTTAGAAGGAGTAAATGAATTACCCAAATTATTCCATTCCCTGGAGATTACTTCAGAAATAGCATCAGGGACAGGAAAAACTTCTGGAATAACTACAGGAGATTTAAAAACCTTATTTAAACGTTTAGATTTAGTATCAAGAGGACTAGAATCCTCTATTTCTAATGCAATTAAGACTTCTTTAAGTAAAGAACGAATAAATTCCATTTTGAATAAATATGAAGATTTATCAGCATCAACCTCTGAAACAGAATCCTCTGAACCAGAGGAATCATTATCAGAATCAGAATGATGATGTTCATTTAAAAATTCATCTGAGTTTTAAAAGACCTTTTACGTTTACTAGAAGGAGGAATAACAGACATAGCCTTCTTAATGGATTTAGAAACAAAATCTCTTATGTTAACAGGAACACTCTGAGTATTAGATGTTGATGGAACAACAACAGGTAATGTAACATTACTAAAGGAAATATTATCTGCATTAACAAGTTTGTCATGACATTCATTACAAACAACAGCTGGAGGAACAGATACCACAAGTTTACAGCAAATACACTTAACTTTGGTAGATCCAGCACTAGGCAGCGATTTTCCAGAAGTATCTTCTGACTCAGGGTCAATCTGGGACATCTTGCAATATGTAATAGAAAAAACAACATATAAAGCAAAATTGATCAAATTCCTTAAATGACAGTTTCAGGAATGGGAAAAAATGCCAGTGAACAAGCTTCTAGCAACCAGAAGCAATAAACAAAGAGACTTAAATAATGTGGAGACAATAGTGACGCCCATATTTTTTAGCGCCAAAAAGACGCCCACATTATTTGGCGCCTAGATGCTTTTGGCGCCAAAAATGACGCCACATCCGGCCAAGAATGACGCAATAAAATGAAGCATTTTCAGCCCCCGCGAGCCTAACAGCCCACAGGGAAAAAGTCAAATTTTAAGGTAAGAAAAAAATTGATTTATTCATATGCATTATCCCAAATATGAAACTGACTGTCTGAAATAAGGAACGTTGAACATCCTGAATCAAGGCAAATAAATGTTTGAACACATATATTTAGAACTTTATATAAAAGTGCCCAACCATAGCTTAGAGTGTCACAGAAAATAAGACTTACTTACCCCAGGACACTCATCTACATGTAGTAGAAAGCCAAACCAGTACTGAAACGAGAATCAGTAGAGGTAATGGTATATATAAGAGTATATCGTCGATCTGAAAAGGGAGGTAAGAGATGAATCTCTACGACCGATAACAGAGAACCTATTAAATAGACCCCGTAGAAGGAGATCATTGAATTCAAACAGGCAATACTCTCCTCACATCCCTCTGACATTCACTGCACGCTGAGAGGAAAACCGGGCTCCAACCTGCTGCGGAGCGCATATCAACGTAGAATCTAGCACAAACTTACTTCACCACCTCCATAGGAGGCAAAGTTTGTAAAACTGATTTGTGGGTGTGGTGAGGGGTGTATTTGTAGGCATTTTGAGGTTTGGGAAACTTTGCCCCTCCTGGTAGGAATGTATATCCCATACGTCACTAGCTCATGGACTCTTGCTAATTACATGAAAGAAAATAGATTCATGTTCATTTAAACATAAAACACATTTCACTGTTACAATAACACAATAGAAAATAATGTTATATTCACCCAATAGCCAACCATGTGGCATGTCTCTGCGTTCAAATGATGCAAATTATGCTGATTGTTTTAGAATGTGGAAATCATGGCATGACCCTGGAAATCCTGGCCGCACAGCCCAAATTCTAAGGTTTGCTTCACATACTGCCTGAACATTGAGTGAATGGAAGTTTCTTCTATTCCTATATTGCTCCTCCCTTCTAGATGGTGGTCTTAGAGCTAAATGGGTGCAATTTATTGCACCAAGAACATTGGGCATACCAGCTACTTGATAAAAATGATGCCTTTACTGTGTGCCATTCATGCACATTCCTGGGCACAAAATAAAACTTATTCAGATGCTTCAGAATAGATTTTAAAACAATCCTTAGATGTCTGCAAAATGAAGGCTGACTCATGCCCACCACAGCACTAGAGACAGTCTGAAATGAACCTGTTGCCAGGAAATGCAAAACAGCCAATAATTTTAACAATCCAGGTATTGCCCTTGTTCTAGGGTCAATGTCATTTTGTATAAGGGCATAAAGATTTAGTATGCTCTCCCTATTAATTCTAAATATTTGCTTAATCTCCTTATCTGACAGAAACACTCTGGGCACTCTTTGACGTCTCCGTAAGGGCATATTTCCATAATCAAGATGATTTTCATGGCCCCTAGCCAAAGAAATAGCAGCCAAAATTAAGAAATATTCCATCCTCTCTCGCGATAAAAGGGAAGGGAATTCAATGTTCTCCACAGTGGTTATGGATAACTTTCTTGGTCGTATTTGTAGGAGAATATTAGGTTCCCCAAGGTGCAAAATAATGATAAATCTGAATTTCGGCGATTAGTGTGGTGTATTTTTAAAAATAAGACTGAAAAGCGTATTTTTAAGCTTTATTTGGAGCACATGTGTGCCTTGGTGAGAGAGAATAGAGTGGGAGAATTTTGCAGTCGTATTTTCTTTATTTTAGGCATATTTTGCATTGATAAATAGGATACATTTTATGACAGTGTATTTATAGGCACAAATGTAGGAGAATTACAATGATAAATAGAACCCATTATATCTCTCTTGACACCACTTCATACTTTCTGTAAAGTGTTACATGCATCACAACTACCTGCACCTGAATGTTACCCTCCTACCTAAAACTGAAAATGTCCAAAATATATCTTCCCTCTCAAGAAAGTGCCAATTGCATCACCTATCTCCCAATATATTAACTATACTACAACTTTACCTACTGAACAGATCCAGGGACACCAAGCAATTTTGAAATCGTGCTGCTATTATCAATAGCTATTACCATGCAATGTTCTACTAATAACCGGTATCCCCTCTGTAGCCTCTTCCCTTTTTAAAAAATCTACTCTTTCATTTGTCATTTATTACCTGTATTTATTTTTTTATTTTATTTTTTCGGCATTGGCTCCCCATCCACTTTAAAATGACTATTTGTTACCACTGAAAAGTGTTGCCCTGTTTCAATATTATCTTCCTAAATTTAAATGTATGTTTCTTAATCATACGTTATGCATACAAGACTTTTCCTGTGCTGTTCTCATGCTTGATAATCTCTCCCGTACTCAATAATTCTGTCAACAAAGAAAAAACTATTTGAAAAGAATCTGAAAATGTTTTCAGCAGAGATCATGCCCAATCATGAAACATATCACCCGTCCATTATGCTATTTTAATGCTTCTCCCCACTGCCCAATGAAACCATATGCTCGTTTGTTTGGTAGATTGTGCAGGTAATGGACTATAAACTCTCATTTGAGCATTATACTCTTATCTCTTTGCCCCTTAATTGATGCAGTATCTGTAATACAATGACATAAAAGGTAACCTGTCTACATTTCAATTGTTCAGCAATGTGTAACCTGAATACAAATAACAATGCTCTGCTCAATAATTCACAGCTTGACAATGTTATATGTTTGATACATTTTATCTTGTATCTTACAAATATTGTATCATCCTTGTACTTTTATCATTTGTACCCATGGACAGCTCTGCAGAATTTGTTGGCATTTTATAAATAAAGTATAATAATAGTAATACAAATGTTTTTTTATTTTCCCAGGCCGCCGTAGGGCTACATCCTTCATCAGGTAGGTCACGGAGTAAGACTTGTGTGCATGCGCAGCGCATTTATTCAAGGCCGCTCTGATCCTGACGAGGGTGTGGAGGCCTGTAGAGGGACATAAAAAACGACCTAGGCAAGGTAGGGAGGTTGAAGGCGGGGTCGGGGCTGTGGCCAGGGGTGGAGGCAGGGCCAGGGGAGTTATGGGTCCTGTATTCAAACATTTCCAGTCCAGCCTTATTTGGGAGGCGCTATTCACCTGCAGTAAGTCTGTTAGAGTCATGGTCTATGACTTATGATGTGTAGGAAAGGTATTTTACTTTTAATGTTGGGAAATAGTCTATTCTTTCAACAAAGTAAATAATATTACTGGAGTGTGGAGTTTAGTTGAATAGTAAGGTAAATGAGTCACCATTTTTTTTACTACAATATAGCTTTAAAGGGACATAAAAAAAGTTGGGATAGAGACAGAGGGGCCGAATTATCAAGCTCCAAATGGATGATGCCCCTAAAGACCGCTGCTCCATAACTTGTCTGCCTGCTCTGAGGTGGCGGACAGAAATCAACCCGATCGAATACGATCAGGTTGATCGACACCCCCTGCTAGCAGCTGATTGGCTACAAATCTGCAGGGGGCAGGAATTGCACAAGCAGTTCTGGTGAACTGCTTGTGCAATGATAAATGTCGACAGCATATGTTGTCGGCATTTATCGATGTGCAGCGGACATGATACGTTACATCGTATCATATCCGCTCACACTTTGATAAATATGCCCCAAATATAATAATATGTAATTTAATTACTTTACCTGCAAATTTATACTGCAGTACCTCGCCATTAACCCTTTCTTTTAATTTTCCAAATTGTACTCTAAATCCCCCCACACATTTCCTTCTATGGCTGTATCTATATCTACCTTTGCTTTGGTAGAATGCAGACCTGCACAGTCATTATCTGCTGGAGCATGTCTAGAAGCAAATAAGCAGCTGTGAACTCAGTTGAAATACAATGCCTGTGTTTCTGATGCTAAACACTAATAAGGAAGTGTGGAGCAGACTACTCCAGACAGCATGGCTATGTAAGTAATTTTGCTTATTTTTAAGCATTTTATTTTTTTTATGCAAACTATTATTACTTAATTAGCCCTTTTTAGGATATGCACAGATCTCAACATGTTTTATGGCACTGTAAGCAAATGTTTCATGTGGCAAACTTTCAAAACCATCATCACCTTCTGCAACCCTTGCAGACTCGTCATATGTATTACTACTTTTTTGAAAAAAATGTAACTAAACACATTTCTGAGTGATATCAAGACCCCTATCTTCACAAACCTTTCCATGAAAGTATGGTCACATTCAAAGCAATTTCCCCTCATTTGGTCTTCACCAATAGCCTCATAGATTGTATACTCACATATCAGCAATTCTGTTTTGGCTCAATTTCATATATAATTAATTTATTGTATATATAACCTGTTTAAAATAGAACTTGTTGGTGCTTTACAAATCAAGGGTACAAGTACTGAATGATGATAATAATAAAATAAATACAGTAGGGGGGGCGTGTCCGGGCAGCAGCCATGAAAGACTGAAAAAAGAGAAGCTCTGAGATACCTGAGGATAATCCGCCAATTATCTGTAGAATATCCCACAAATGACTTTTTACAACGACATATTCTAGGACAGGACACAGTGAACAACTAGAATATGGCTTTATTTCTAGCAAAACACGCTGTTTTTGTGTACTTTCATGGTCTGCACTGGGCCGTTGGATCTTAGGTGGTGGCCTAACCGAGATGCAACCCCCCTCCCCTCGAGGGTAAGCAAACAGAGTTTGAGTGATAAATATTACAACTTTTACAGTACAAAAGAGGGAGAATAGTACTGTGTCTGTTTTTGTCATACGCCCAACATTACTTACTTAGATATTAAGGATGCCAGCAACCAACCTAAACTATTTGTATGCCTGGGAAGTGGGAGAAATGCTTGATGCATGGGAGCGTCAGTCCTCAGAGCTAATCAGAGACTGCTGTAGTAATTTCCAACGTCAACTAGAGGAAGATCTCCAGAGACTACTGCCCTGCAAACCAGATCGCTGCATAGGCTTGGTCCCGCTAGCCCAACACTCGTATGAATCTCAGAGTCCTACAGGGGTCATGGCGATGCAGAGACCCAGGACGGTCCAGTGAGCTTAGCGGAGGATAGATTGAAAGCAGGCTTTGACACAGAGGAGATCCGAGGTCCACTTGACTTGCAGCCGCTAGCCGATTATGGACATAGGGGCTCAGATGAGGCAGTAGATCCCTATGCAGCAGTGACTACCAATACCGACAGACAAAGAGAAGCCTTGGATACAGACTGTTGTGGGGATGTGCTGCTCAGATCAGGTACCTTGCACACAGACTCTACGGCATGCCATATGTATGAAATTCAACGCCCGACTCATGACATCCTGGAAGACAAAAAAGTATTTTCGACCTGGAACATTGCTAAATGTCAGATTCTGAGGATACACCTGAAAGTCAAAATAGGATAGACCCTCACAGCTCTAGACCCGCTATAGTGTGGTTTCGGGTAATTAGAATATGGACGCATGAGGAACACTCTATTTCTGTACTTTTTATTTATCAGATGGACTCCTGAACTGGATAGTATTTGTTTTGTTGGTTTTGTTTTCATTTTATCCTTTCCTGACAAGTTAGTCTTGAGCTACTGGGTTCCTTACTAGCATTGCTGTATGCTTGTGTCTTCTCTGACACTAATGGACAGTGCAATACTGAACGGCTGGATACTACAGGATAATTACTTTAGTGGATATTAACCACTTATATGTTATCTACTGTGTTAAATTTGATGTTTTGGTTAACCCACATTTAATTCAGCTTAAATCTCAGCTAGGAATTAATACATTCTTCTCTCCTATTTTTAATGTAGCCCCGCAATTCTTTACCCTTATTATTAGAGCTACTTAGCTTTAGCATGATACGGACGGATAGCCTTTAGCATACTTTTTCATACTGAAGTGTGCCTTCTCATGTTACCATTCTATAGATGCTCCATTATGCTTAACGGATAGGATCTAGGTCAACCAGAAAGTCAATGCTGACTTTGATAAATATAGAGCATAATCTAAAGCTAAAACAATATTATTCATTTCCTACAGTTCCCCAACAATTAAAGTGAAGGTAAAGTCAAACGCCTAATTACAAATAATTAGAGATATGATGCCAAATAAATATAAGTTTAATTCATCAATTTTTTATAAAACATAAATTACCTGTGATATCTTATGTTTTTCTAATCGAATCGGCTTTTCTATAAACAACCCGTACATTTTTTTTTTCTAAATTACTATCACGTGCCTCTTAGATCCAATTGATTTTCTGGCCGTTAGGCGGCCGTCAAATTTCGTCATAAACATCCTGGTTTACCTGCGCATGCCGGACTATTTATCCTCCGTAATTTGCAAGCGCGCGCGTCCTCGTTTCGCGCATGCGCATATTAAGATTTTGGATTTAGTGATTGAAGGAGCTGCCTGCGCATGCGTGACTATTTATCCTCCGCAATTTGCAAGCAAGCGCGTCCTCGTTTCGCGCATGCGCATATTAAGATTTTGGATTTAGTGATTGAAGGAGCTGACGACACAAACAAAGAGGATTAACGCCTGCGCAAAGATCGCGGTCCATAAATGATGCGCATGCGCGGTTAATCCGTGCTCAATGTGCACGAGTATGCTAAACACGTATAGAGCGGGTGGGACCGCTCTATACGTCAGAGTGTCCTAAACCAGGAAATGGAGCGTGGGAGGAGAAAATTCAAGGAACGGTAGGAGAAATAAAGTTAGACTTTGAACAAAATAGATACGTTTTTATTAATAAAAAACCTAGCGACTACATTTGTGTTATTAACAGCAACATAAAAACGATTTGTAGATAAAAAAAAGTTTATCTTCACTTTAATATGACAAATTCACCAGTCCCCTGGGTATAGGGCCCATGCCCGGGAGATTAGGTCTAACTATATGTTGCTATGGACAGTAATTTTTCTTTAACATCACTACAGCAGCTTTTGCCCTGTATTAGAAGGTACTTTGTTTTTGGTTCAGCCCATTCTTTAGATTTTTCAGTAAAAGATCCACTGAGATGAAAGAAATAATTATAATGCTAATAGTCATATATAATAGTTATTTGTGTGGTTATGGGGTTAAGATCTCTGAAATAGTTCCTAGAAGTAAGGGTTTAAGACCTAGCTATAAGTATTACAAAGCCATTAAGACCAATGAAACAAAACAAAAGCTAGGTGACTAACTTTTGCACTAGTAATTGAATTAATAACACATTTGCTTCCTCCCAGTTACCTATCATCAGAGGAGATATACGCCGGTCTAGATGGCTGCGGTCATTGTAGAATGTTTTTGATTGTGTATGATATATAACAGTTGCACGGTTAACTTTAAGAATTTTGATTCTCTTATATCCCCACATGATTCTTCCAAGGGTAAGGTTCCTAGGTAGGTTATAGATCATCTGACAAGTTTTAGGTATAACTTTCTCAACTAGGATAATATATCACTATAGTCCTAAGGATCCAAGAGTGGTCCTATATGCTTAAATGCTTATGGTAAATCTAGATATAGCGTTGATGTTAATAGTTCCATAGAATACTACTCTATATAGCAAGAAACCACAGATTCATAATCTGAGATCCAAAAGTGGTCTCTTACTGATTATAGTTGCCTTCTATACTGTTACATTTTCTTTTATGATAATATGAGGTCCAAGAGTGGCCTTAAAGGTTTTATTTTTAGATGGCATATAGTTTGGTGGGTATGAATTGTGCATATTACGTTTGCAGATGTCTTGTGTTCATGTTCTGAGATAGTTGGATTCATAACAATCATTTTACTCTTTGTATCCTTGCTTGTATAACTTATATTGACATACATGTTTTGTATACCCTTAATGAATCTCAATAAAAATATTTTAAAAATAAATAAATACAGTAGAATTGCTACAATTAATTGCTAGATTACGGGTGGAGCGCTATTTATCACTCCCACTCGCAAACTAACTCCACTAACTCGCAAACTAACTCCACTAGAAGTAAGCTTTTTGCGCATATCGGGTAGCATATGTATTATAAGTTGAAAGTAAAAAGTCTTCACACAAGCCCTAACCTGACGCACGCAAAAAGCCGAACTTGGAATATTGCGACCGAATTAACGTATTCCCCCATAGACTTCAATGGAGAGCGAAAGTGGAAAAAACATAACGCGCAACAAGTCACGAAAACCCAATCGTGTTTAACCAAGTGTGCTAACCCGACATTGAAAATTAATGTCACATTCCAATGTTCTTCACATAGCAAAATATTCTCTATTTATTCATATATTTCTATATACATCTGATGGATGTTTGGTGAAATATATATCTATACCTATATATAGATGACTATATATAGGCATAGATATATACAGCCTCTGCTTTCAACCTGTAGTGCACACGCTACTTCCGATGCGCGCAAACAACCACAATAAACCCTTATTGCTCGTGTGCAACAGTTAGAGTGCCACTTGTAATCTAGCCCAAAATAGGGCACGTGCCCTGAAGAGAATCTGGGTGGCCAGATTTTTCTCATAAGTTTTCCTAGTAAAGTTACTGCTGTCACATGTATGCCTATTCTAGGTATTATAGTCTGCTCTCTGTCTTTTACCAAAACCCATTTTCTTTTCCTATGTTCATTAGTACTCAGGGGTGTCATGATACACTCATGAGCAGTAGTTAATACATGGAATAGCCACCCAGCAGAGGTGGTATGATGTTTCAGCATTGCCAGGGTTAACCTGAACTGTTCTTTCTTTTTGTAGATCTGTGTTTGCTAGGGAATGCAGTGATCTAAAGATCCCCCCCCCCTTTCCTGGTGCCTGCCATCTCTTGTACCATGGTTTGCCTTGCAAGGAATTTAGATAATCGTAAATTAACACAAGGGCAGTGGTCTTGACAAGACAAAGGGAGACTGAGATATAATTGAATGCTACAGAAAAAGTAGTTAGAACTTGCCTGGGACAGAAGCAGTAAAATCTGAACGTGGTTCTCACACATACCTAAAGAAACTTGGTGATATATTTAAAGTGTAGGTATTGTGTTTTAGTTTGTCCCATTTTATTTGAAAGAACTGTCTGCTAGATTACGAGTCTTGCGTTAGCATTAAAAAGCAGCGTTGAGAGGTCCCAACGCTGCATTTTAACGCCCGCTGGTATTACGAGTCTAGCAGGTACAGGTCTACTGCTCACTTTTTCAGCCAGACTCAAAAATACCGCAAATCCACTTACGTCAATTGCGTATCCTATTTTTTCAATGGGACTTGCATAACGCCGGTATTACAAGTCTTCCATAAAGTGAACGGTATACCCTCTCCTGTCAAGCCTGGTATCGCATTTTAAAGTCAGTAGTTAAGAGTTTTATGGGCTAACGCCGTGGCATAAAACTCTTAACTAAAGTGCTAAAAAGTTCACTAACACCCATAAACTACCTATTAACCCCTAAACCCAGGCCTCCCCACATCGCAAATACTAATAAAAAAAATGTAACCCCTATCTGCCGAATACATTTAGTATAGTGGCGGCGACGTTGGGGGCGGCAGATTAGGGGTTAATAAGTGTAGGTAGGTTAATTAGGGGTTAATAAGTGTAGGTAGGTAAGTGTAGGTAGGCGATGTTGGGGGCAGCAGATTAGGGGTTAATACATATAATATAGGTAGCCGTGGTGTCCGGAGCGGAAGATTAGGGGTTAATAATATAATGCAGATGTCGGCAGATTAGGGGTTAATAAGTGTAAGATTAGGGGTGTTTAGACTCGGGGTTCATGTTAGGGTGTTAGGTGTAGACATAAATGTATTTTCCCCTAGGAATCAATGGGGCTGCGTTAGGAGCTTCACGCTGCTTTTTTGCAGGTGTTAGGTTTTTATCAGCCTGCTCTCCCCCATTGATTCCTATGGGGAAATCGTGCACAAGCACGTTTTGCCAGTTCACCGCTACCATAAGCAGCGCTGGTATTGAGGTGAGATGTGGAGCTAAATTTTGCTCTCCGCTCACTTTTCTGCGGCTAACGCTGGGTTTGTAAAAACCCGTAATACCAGCGCTGTCTGTAAGTGAGCAGTGAGCTTAAACTGCTCATTAGCACCGCACACCATTACCGACAAAACTCGTAATCTAGGCGTGCATTTCTGCATTTATTCTGGTTATTTTTGTATGTCATGTTTTTGTAATTTGACACTGTGTAACCTGTATTTGGCTTTTGTTATTAAACATATAATAATCTAATTCTGTCTTTGAGCTCTAATATCTGAATTCACACTGTGAAGAGACAAGGTTAAAGGCACGTTACCTTATTGTTAGTCGTGTGAGTTAATGGGGTTTCCAAGACACCCTTATTGAAAACTCTTGGTGGTGGCAGCATTGTTAATCTGGGTGGTGTAGGCAGGATTTGGTGGTTAATTTGGTGTCCCTTTAGGTCCTTTGTAGAGGTAAAGGTTTAAGGGAACCAGTGGCTGAGTGCTATTAACCCCTTCATGCCCACATTCTCCCCATAGTGACAGCTGGGTGAATAGGCTTAGTCGTCACAAGGGGTTTAACAGTCACTGGGGTATATTTCAATCCATTAGAAAAATTGTTTTCTATAACTTTTAATGGGGTTTTCAAATGTGATGCCATTCCAGTCAGTTAGAAAACCTGGTTGTAATTTAGTTTCCAAATGTCTTTGCAGTGTTCAAACTCCAAGTCGCTATAACGGAGTTGCTTTAAAAAAATCTAGCAACACCTTTTGCTTCTATTGATACTTTACATGTAATTCTGGTTAAATGGAATTAATACTTTCAGTTGTCATATAATTTGTTTGTTCAAAACTGAATAAAACAAAATCTAACCATACCACGTTTGATATACTGACATACACATTAACTACTTATCTCTGTCCAAATCCCCCAACCAAATTGTCATTATTCCCCTACTGCACTTTACACCTAACAATGCTGACCTGATCTCCCAACAAATTAACCCTAACCATAACCTCTCCCAGTTAAAACGATGCCCCTTTATTTAAATACCCCATATCAACCATGCATTGGTAACCCTCCCCTACATCAACCCCTCTCCATCACAAGTAACCCCACAAACATCTAACCCATCTAAAAATAAAAAAATCCCCTTAATGTTACTATTCATGAAGTCTGTTCAGTATTCAGGCTCTCCTGTTCCTCAGCATTAGGCCTTCTTCAAACTGTTCCTCCCACCTTCTATTTGTTGCATGTGGTTCATTCTCTATATTTATAAAGAAATTTAACAATAAGGTTAACAGTCATGACTGTAGATACCTGAGCTGTTGAAATCAGGCCTGGATTCTCTTCTGTTTGATCAAAACTTTTCTGATGTTCTTGGCATGTTGCTGATTAAAGGGGTTGTTGGGGCTATGTGTCTGATCTGTAGACTCTAGAAGCTTCTTGTATAAAAGGATAGTGGGGAAAAACATTTCATCTGTTTTCCAGGCAAGTAGCAGTCATAATATGGTTGCTGGGATTAGGTATTTTATGTTGCTGGTTAAGGTGGATACTGTGGAAATGCATCCAATCTGAACATTTAAGTTTTTCAACATTTTGTTGGGGTTTACATTAACCCTTTAAGTGTGCATAATGACACATGGTCATCAACCGCACAATGTATTTACTGCAGAAGACAATCACGTGTTGTTATGCGTGTGTGTGTGGGGGGGGGGGGGCGCTTTTGGAGCTCATCGCAGCTACCACTTCAATCTTACCTAATCCCTAGTGGTCTTCACCTGGGGAATCCAGGGATGCCGGGGATGTCACCACATATGTGCATGGTGATGTCACCAACCATTGGAAGCCCGGAAGGAAAAATGAGAGGGCTTAAGGGAGCTGGATGGAGGGGTTGGTGTTCAAACCCCTTGATCTCAGCTCCAATAAGCCCTAGAAACCTCCAAGATCCACAATTTAATTTTTTTTTTCAAGCAGTGTGTGTCTTGAAGGTTTAAGTATAAACACTTTTTAAAAAAAAGTACTAACATTTAAGCATATAATATCCTCTAATCCGTAATCCCTCTAACATGCAATCACAAAGGCCTAGAAATCCCCAGGACCCCTTGTTTAAAAACCCCTAAGACCTTCTTAAAAGTAAAGCTCTCATATAGGTTTTGGTAGCCATAGTGATCACATGGAGTGAATAAATGTGCATTCATTTGCAAATTAAAGTTTCATAATGACTCAGCAGTTACATTTGAAGTTTCATGTTCTGAGAAGAATCACATTTTTAAAAGGTTCAAAATAAAAATAAACTCCGTTAGCTTAACATTTTTGCAAAATTATTTAACATGTTTAGGGGCCTATTTTACAACAGTCTGCGGGAAATGATCCGACATTGCGGATCAGGTCCGACAGACCTCGCTGAATGCGGAGAGCAATATGCTCTCCGTATTCAGCATTGCACCAGCAGGTCTTGAGAGCTGCTGGTGCAACGCTGCCCCCTGCAGATTCGCAGCCAATCAGACGGGGGGTGTCAATCAAACACGGGCCCGCAAGGTCCATACGGAGCTTGATAGATATGCCCCACTGTGTTCTTTCACTGCAAGCATTTTTTTTTTTATTTACTGTCCCTCTAAATCAGTGCTTCTTAAACTGGCAATAGCTTAAATCTTTTTAGTGGTCCCCACAAAATTTCATAATGTACTGTGCACAGGGGGTCAGGAGAACAGGAGGGGTCCCTGGCACAACAGTAGGCTAAGTTGCAATTACTAAGCAAACAACAGCAGGGAAGCAATTAGGCAGAAAGCAATAGGAAGCTGCTGTTAACCTCCGCTTGTTATTCAAATGTATGTTTTGTTTATCTAAATGTCTTCAAATCTTGAAACTGTGTTCTTAAAGGAACATTAACGCAAATACAATTTTCTGTATTAATATAATGAGACACCTGGGCTGTGTGCATGTGATTGCGTGTGTATGTATATATATGTATATATGTGAATGTGTATGAGTGAGTGAGAGTGTATGTATGTATGAGTGTGTGTGTATGTATATGTATGTATATATGTGAATGTGTATGAGTGAGTGAGAGTGTATGTATGTATGAGTGTGTGTGTATATGTATGAGTGAGTGTGTGTGTATATGTATGTATGTATATATGTGAATGTGTATGAGTGGGTGAGTGAGTGTGTATGTATGTATATATATATATATATATATATATATATATGTGTGTGTGTGTGTGTGTGTGTGTATGTGTGAATGTGTATGAGTTAGGGAGTGTGTGTGTAATTATGTATGAGTGAGTGTGTGTGAATGTGTGTGTGTGTTGTGAATGAATGTGTATGTATGTGTGTGTGTGAGTGTATGAGTAAGTGATTGTGTGAGTATGTGCGAGTGAGTGTATGTATGTATGTGTGTGTGTTGGGACTGAATGTGTATGTATGTGTGTGTGTGAGTGAGTGAGTGATTGTTTGTTTGTGTATGTACAAGTGAGTGTATGTATGTATGTGTATGTTTGTAACTTTCCCCCCGTAATTTTGCTCAATGTGAGGTAGGCACATAGCTAATTATGTACTTCTTCAAATGTCCACATACATTTTAGTCACTTGGTCAGACATTGCAAAGGCCGTTTTAGTTTTTTGTGTGGGGTTCTAGCACAAACGGCACCTGTACCTATATTTTTCCATTTGAAATATCTATTTTGTCTGTTTAAACTGTCACCTATAAAGAAAATGTTAATACTCCAGTGCTGGCTAAAACAAGGTATGAAAGCAAGAGGTGGCATCAGAAATCAGTATACCAGTGGGTACATATGCGTATATGCTCTCCTGTGCTGATGTTATACCAGTGGGTACATATGCTTATATGCTCTCCTGTACTGATGTTATACCAGTGGGTACATATGCTTATATGCTCTCCTGTGCTGATGTTATACCAGTGGGTACATATGCTTATATGCTCTCCTGTGCTGATGTTATACCAGTGGGTACATATGCTTATATGCTCTCCTGTGCTGATGTTATACCAGTGGGTACATATGCTTATATGCTCTCCTGTGCTGATGTTATACCAGTGGGTACATATGCTTATATGCTCTCCTGTGCTGATGTTATACCAGTGGGTACATATGCGTATATGCTCTCCTGTGCTGATATTATACCAGTGGGTACATATACTTATATGCTCTCCTGTGCTGATGTTATACCAGTGGGTACATATGTTATACCAGTGGGTACATATGCACGCAGTCCACTCTTTTAAATACTTAGGTATGTTGTTAGACCCCAATCTATCTTTTGGACTCCACATAGAAAAAATTGCCTCTAAACTGTATCCAAAACTAGGTGCCCTGTACAAAAACAAATCTTGCCTCAGCCCTACAGTAAAGGAAAAGATTGTACAGCAAATGCTGATGCCTATCTTGGATTATGGGGACATAGTATATGCACCTGCTCCGCAAACTCACCTTAATAAACTAAATACGTTATATAACTCGCTCTGCCGCTTTGTGCTACAATGTAACTACAGGACCCACCATTGTGACATGCTAAAAGAACTAAACTGGCTGACGCTGGAATCCAGACGCACCCTCCATCTTTCCTGCCTTGTCTTTAAGAGCCTTTCTGGGAAGCTCCCACCCTACCTGAGCAGAATGCTCTCCCCTGCTATTCCCACCTCCTATAACCTCCGATCCAATAACAGCACATTATTTAGCTTGCCTCAATACAAAAAAAAAGCAGCTCGATCCTCCTTTTCCTACAGAGCGCCACAATTATGGAATGACCTCCCTCACACTTTAAAAACTTCCCCAAGCCTAAAATCCTTTAAGAGATCCCTCTATACATATCTCAAAACAGAATGCTCCTGTCATGGTTGATTAAATATTTCATACCTGCTCTATGTTAAATGTTTGCATATAATGTGTATTTTTATTATTGTTTTTGTATTTTATTTTACCCTATTGTATCAATGCAATGTTTTGTGATCCCAGGACATACTTGAAAACGAGAGAAATCTCAATGTATCCTTCCTGGTAAAATATTTTATAAATAAATAAATATGCTCTCCTGTGCTGATGTTATACCAGTGGGTACATATGCTTATATGCTCTCCTGTGCTGATATTATACCAGTGGGTACATATGCTTATATGCTCTCCTGTGCTGATGTTATACCAGTGGGTACATATGCTTATATGCTCTCCTGTGCTGATGTTATACCAGTGGGTACATATGCTTATATGCTCTCCTGTGCTGATATTATACCAGTGGGTACATATGCTTATATGCTCTCCTGTGCTGATATTATACCAGTGGGTACATATGCTTATATGCTCTCCTGTGCTGATGTTATACCAGTGGGTACATATGCTTATATGCTCTCCTGTGCTGATATTATACCAGTGGGTACATATGCTTATATGCTCTCCTGTGCTGATGTTATACCAGTGGGTACATATGCTTATATGCTCTCCTGTGCTGATGTTATACCAGTGAGTACATATGCTTATATGCTTTCCTGTGCTGATGTTATACCAGTGGGTACATATGCTTATATGCTGTCATGTGCTGATGTTATACCAGTGGGTACATATGCTTATATGCTGTCATGTGCTGATGTTATACCAGTGGGTACATATGCTTATATGCTCTCCTGTACTGATGTTATACCAGTGGGTACATATGCTTATATGCTCTCCTGTGCTGATATTATACCAGTGGGTACATATGCTTATATGCTCTCCTGTGCTGATGTTATACCAGTGGGTACATATGCTTATATGCTCTCCTGTGCTGATGTTATACCAGTGGGTACATATGCTTATATGCTCTCCTGTGCTGATGTTATACCAGTGGGTACATATGCTTATATGCTCTCCTGTGCTGATGTTATACCAGTGGGTACATATGCTTATATGCTCTCCTGTGCTGATATTATACCAGTGGGTACATATGCTTATATGCTCTACTGTGCTGATGTTGGAGTGAAAAAATGAAAACAGCCTTTTTAAGTGACAATATATTGCAACATTACTTTGCAAACTATTATGAAGTTGTAGAACACCAGAAAAATCTGAGCTGATATGCTCCTTTAAAGAGGTTGTTGAAACATGCATCTGAACTCAGGTCACATTTGGTTGTAATAAAAAATTTCTTTTTTTTTTATTTCTTTTTTTATTGAGAGGCAGGCAAAATACACATACAAAATAACATAAGCAAAGTTACAATGACAAGAAGGCCATTTGGTCAGTCAAATGAGGCACATACACAGATGTGTCTGCCATAGCAAAAATCCATACACTTGAAGTGGCGTTTAACAGCGTAAATTTAAAGACATATTAGACAACATGGTCTCCTTTATGGCTCTAAGTGCCTGTGATAGAAATGTGCGGTTTCCAATTGCCAGTCAATTACCAACCTAATAAGGACCGACCAATTGTATAGTCTGAAATCCGGCAACCCTAAAACACTATCAGAATATGAAAAACGTGGTTTATCTGCCGCAATACGTGATTTTTTGTTTTTCCATAGGGAACGCCTAATAGCTTGAGTTAGTAATAGAAGATCTTCACGGAGAAGTAAAAAAAAGGCAACATGAGTATACAGAATAAGAGGCAGGGTAACCATTTTAATTAAAATTAACAGGACCTGATAGATTAAGTGGTAGCAATGACCAATTGACAAGTTGTTGAGCTGCTTGTGTGCATTGTCTATAAATATTAAGCTTGTAGAGGGAGTTTGGATTGTGATGGAGAAGAATACCCAGGTATGTTAAATACAAAGTGACCACCTTAAAGGCATATGTTGTGCTATTGCGGGGCAATTTTTTAAGCCAAAATATTTCGGATTTTGACATGTTTACTTTATACCCTGAAAAGCTGCAAAAATATGATATTATCTTTAAAATCTTTGGAATAGAGATTGAGGGGTTGTCAACAAAGAGCAGCATATCATCCGCATATAGAGCTAAGTGATGATGCGAACCATTAATATAAATACCCGTGTAAGATTGGCATAGCTTGTGTGCTAGTGGTTCTAGTTCCAAATTAAAGAGGAGAGGCGAGAAAGGGCAACCCTGCCTAGTTCCTATTTGTAGAGGGATATAATTTGAGAAAAAGCCATTAGCCATAATTCTTGCCACTGGAGTGCTATAGATATTTGCCACCGCCTGTAAAAAGGAACCCTGGATATTAAACAGATTCATAGTATTTAACAGATGCTGCCATTCAACACGATAGAAGGCCTTCTCTGCATCAAGAGATAACAGGAAGGCCTCCTTAAGCTGGCATCAGTATCAGCTCTATTGCTCCAATAGTGATTAATGTTGTGTAAGACTCTGCGTAGGTTCACAACCGATGATCTTCCAGTGACAAAGCCTGTCTGATCAGGATGGAGAATATCCAGCAAGCATGTCTGCAACCTGGAGGCTAAAATTTTCATGTAAATCTTATAGTCCAAATTGAGCAAAGATATCAGACTATAGGATTCGACCATTGAGTAGTCCTTACCCGCTTTGGGAATGAGCGTGATGTTGGCCGATGAGAAGGTGGGGAAGGGGGTGACTATCTTGAAAATATGCGTTAAACAACTTTAATAGAACTACGGTCACCTGGGGTTGTAAGATCCTATAAAATTAAATTGGAAGACCATCAGGGCCAGCCACTTTCCCTATGGAAATGGACGACACTGTTCGATTTAGCTCTTCCAAAGTAATGGGCGCATTTAATTGAGATAATTGTGCTTGTGAAATGTGCGGTAGCATAATGTTGTCTCAAAAAGAATATTTATGTTGTCTCATAAAGTGAAATATTTTACGTAGACCATTTATCCATCAATTGATTAATGTGTTTAAACATCAGTGTAAAATTTTCTTTATATAGGTGATATACCCTGGCCATCAGATTAATACCTAGGTATCTGAGCATTTTTTTGGGCCATCTGAATGCGAAATTAATTTCTAGTAGTTTTTTTTTTTTGTCTGTTGTGGGAGACATATTCCTATAGCTTCATACTTTTCTTCATTTACTTTGTACCCTGACAGTTGTCCGAATTTGTGGATAGAGGAATATAGAGGTGGAAGTGATAGGAGTGGTTTAGTGAGTGTTAATATGATATCGTTTGTGAATAATGATATCTTGTAATTTTGGGAGCCAATTGGGATTCCAGCAATATCTGGGTTATCTCTAATTCTTATAGCTAATGGTTCTATACTAAGGCGAAATAGAAGAGACAACAACAGGCACCCCTGTCTCGTGCCATTCCTAATTTTTACATTTTTGGATTGGTATCTCACTAGCCAAATTAATGCTTCTGGGTCTGAGTATAAAGTTGAGACTGCCTCATGGGACGGGCCTATGATCCCAAACTTATGTAATGTGGCGTGCATATAGTCCCAATTTATTCTATCAAACACATTCTCTGCATCCAGGGCAAGGAACAGAGAAGGCATCTCTCTAGTTTGGGTAAAATTTAAAAAGTCTATAATCTTATGGGTATTATCTGGGGCCTCTCTTTGTTTGATAAATCCTACCTGATCTGAATGGATTAATTTTCCTATGATAGAATTTAGTCTGTTTGCTAATATTTTGGTGAATAGTTTGATGTCTTGATTGATAAGTGATATGGGTCTATAATTTTGATGATTCTGAGGACTTTTGTCAGGTTTAGGCACTATTGCAGTGCAGGCCAAGAACATGTCTGATGGTATCTTGCTTCCCTGCATAATTAAGTTTAACAACCTAACCAGCTGTGGGACAAGGATGTGTTGAAGATCTTTATAAAAGGAAAAGGTAAAGCCGCTTGGACCGGGGTTTTATTCCTCTTAATGTCTTTAATGACTGTGTAGGCTTCCTTAGCCATTATTGGTGCATTTAAAGTCTCCCTGTCAGTAGTCGATATCTTTGGTAGTTGAGACGCCTGTAAGGAACTATCCAGTTCTGTTGTTTTGTCTTGAGTGCTTTTGACTGGGTGGATATTATATAAATCAGTATAGAAGTCTGCAAACGAGTTAGTTATTTTTAAAGGGTCGTTAGTTGTTGTGTCATCAGCCTGTTGTATTTGTAGAATTGAAGAGTGTCTCATTATGTCTTTCAATTTGTTCGTCAGCATCTTGTCCGGCTTATTGCCATAGATATAGTATTGTGTGTCTACCAGTCTAATAGCCTGCAATGCCTCCTTATCTAATAGTAAATTCAGCTCTTTGTTCTTTTCTCTAAGTGTTTTGATTATGGCTTTCCTTGGATTATGTATGAATTCCTTACATAGGGCTGAGATCTTAGACTTAAGTTCAGCTATTTTGGCTTTATCCTGTCTTTTCTTTTTATTAGATTCTGCAATTAAAATTCCCGTAACGAACAATTTAAGAACTCCCCAAGAGTAAATTGGGTACGACGTAGAGCCCTCATTAATTGATATGAATTCTGTTATGTCTTGTTGTAGTTTCTGTAGGAGTATGGTATCCTTAAGTAAGCTAGGGTAAAGAGACCAAGCCCTACCTCTACCAGGATTGATTAATCCTTTGAGGGTCATTTCTACTATAGAGTGGTCTGACCATGAACAATTAATCATGTCAGCATAAACAAGTAGTGGTATCATAATTTGACTAATTAGGATATAATCTATCCTTGAGTATGGCTTATGGACAGATGAATAGTATGTATAATCTCTAGCAGTTTTGTTGAGGGACCTCCAGCCATCAATTAAATTCTGATCTAGAAGAAAATCATTGAGGATGTTTTGTGCTGATCTATGTCCCATTATTTCAACAGTACTGTCTTAGCACCTATCTATTTTGTTACTTAGGGTTAAGTCTCCACCTATTATAGTTTTATATTTTTTCCAATGTGTGAGATGCTTATTTAGTCTCGAAATAAAAGGTGCCTGATTAGTGTTGGGTGCATAAACATTAACTAAGAGTATCGGAACATTTTGGATTTGCCCTCTTACAATGAGAAACCTACCATCTGTGTCCCTAATCACTTCCTCCTCCTTAAAATTTAGTGAGGAGTGTAGAAGTAGTGAAACCCCACTTTTTTTCTTTTTATTTGTTGCATGATACTGAATGGGGAATAATTTATATTATATATATTATATATATAATAATTTATCCCAATATTTAGGTGTAGTCTGGGATGTAAAGTGTGTCTCCTGTAACATAACAACATGCACATTGAGAGCTTTGTATTCCATTATAGCTTTTTTTCCTTTTTATATTGGTATTTAGACCTCTGACATTGTGTGAGACTATTTTAATCCCCATATTGTCTCGCTAAATCATGCGCTTTTCTGAGCCGACTGAAATGTAGTGATAGCGGTGTATATAACATAGCTTTTCATGCTGCATTCTCTAAATGTTTTAATAAGTGTCACAGGTATACAGTTAATGCCCAAGATGAACTTTGTTGTTTCACATACGGAGAGATATGTCTTTATGCTGATGTGTAGAGGTCAGACCGGTTTTATATTTTCAGGTCATCGATTTAGTTTGTCACTATGCCATTATCGTGCTGGTTTTATATGTCTTGGGGATACAACTCTGTTAGATATATGATCTTTGCCTATGATGTCTCCTAAATAAGGTTGGTCAGAACGTTGGTAGTACACTACTGTTTGGACTCAGATATAAACTCCACACTTCTCCTGACTCTATACTTATATCTGTTGTGGGTCAGGGTGTGGGGTACTCCAAAAGTTCTTTTAATCTTCTCCCTAATATCTGAGGGGTTCTGACCTGGAGCCTTATATCACCATCCCTAGTCTCCTTTATCTCTATATCTGTGGGTTTTGGATGTTGTGTCTCCCCTCTACCACACACTACCCTCCAGGAATGGTGTCTTCACATGACAATTACGGGAAATGTGTTGGGGTATGACCAGATTGCCCCACTGGCATCCAGAAAGGGGAGTTGGGAGTGTGTAGCTGTGTTTAACTGATATTGCTTAGGGAGAGATGATGTGCAGTACTTAGGTATGCTGGAACCAGGAGACCAGGGGCTGAGCTATGGATAGGGCAACCTTTCTGGGTATACTAGACCCGATTCAGGCCTTTCACGTAGACTAGCTTTTTCTAGAGTTTCCTCACTCTATCTGTAAAAACTTGCTTTGGAGAATGCTTTAATATTTTGTATGTCTTATTGTGTGATAATTATGATGATGACAATTTCAACTGTCAGGTATGAATTCTCTATCTCAGAATGTTGTGATTCCGGTTCTGGTGCAAAGTTTCTTACTTCTAATTTTTATTATGTGTCTAGCCTCACAACAGTAAGGCCCTCAGCAGGCCTTCATCATGGCCTTGTTTTATTAATAATAAGCCTCAGCTGTACTATTCCACTCCAGAGTGGAGCCCCAACCCTCCAGAACAGTCAATTTATTTAGCAGATTATCAGCTTACTGAAAGGGGATATGAGAGTGAAAAAAATATGGCGTCTTTTCCCGCCTTGCAATCTGGGGCTATGTAGCGCTCTTATCTCTTATTTCCCGTTCACTCAGGAGTCTCCCCTATTGTTCTTCCATTCAGCGTGATATTGACCTCTTAACTGTACATGTATCTATAGTGCAGCTCCCGGAGCAGAGCCCCGACCCTCCGGTTATTGCAATCTGTCTAGAAAACCTCAGATGCCGAGGAGCACTGCTCAAAATGTTCTACTGCATAGCATATATCGCTAAGATGGAGGGGCTGAACCCAGGCCCCTGCAACAGTCAAAGTGCTCGGTCTTCACCACTTAAGGTCTGTGTATTCTGTCCACCCAGGGATTTTGTTATTCATCAGGGGGGTATGGTTCCAGGATGTGTGTAGTCAGTAAAGTAAGTATGAGACTAGTCTTACCCCTCCTGCTGTGATGGCCGTAGATATATGGCGTACCTCTTTTATTCCTCCGGTATTGCCTTTAACCCTGTTTCTCTTAGAGCTGAGTCTGGTGTGGTTCAGTACCCTGTATAATTTGACAGTCCTAGGGTGCCTCCGGAGCGGAGCCCTGACCCTCCGGCGGCGCACCGTAGATACGGTGATTCCGTAGACTGAAGCGCTATATAGGCCTTTGAATAACTTAATTCCTACAGGTGTTGAAAAACTGCAATTGATGCAAGGATTTGTGATCATCCGGAGATCCAGTCGTTTAGAAAGGGATTGTAGTAAAAATAATGTAATAGATAGCTGCTACTATATTAAAAAATATACTTTTTACTGCTTTAGGCTGATGGAGCTCAAAAGAAACACAACTTTTCTCTCCAGTGGCTAGCTCTGCCCCCCATATTTATTAAAATTTTAATAAAAATATACACCTTTTTTTACACTTTATTTGTCATGATAAATACATAAAATAATGCTATAGTGGGAATCTATTGGGTCTTTTGAAAGAAACTATATATAATATGTGTTGGTTTCTCACTAAAAATGGCCTACAGTAAGGGTTAAATGTGGGAAACACCTAGAAACTCCAAAACAGCTCAACACACGGGTGGGAATGTCTCAGCAGTTAAAGGGTTAATAGTATAAAACTAATCAATCCTTTCATATTTATATATTGAAATAGCAACAAAGAAGCATAAGAGCCTTTAATGAACTACTACACAAGAAATTTCCATTCACAAAGACCTGACGTGAGATGCAACACATCTAGATTTTCCACAAGCCATAGTGGAAGTGGTGATATTAAATCTCCCATATGCAGTGATAAACGCAAAAGAGCAATTTCTGCAGCAGCATCTAGCTTTGCATTAACAATTTTTTTTTAGACAGGAGAAATTTGGTGATAAGAGCAGTCAGCTGCAACTGAAGGTGCTTTTGCATATCACACAGTTTCAGACAAAGGTGTTGTTGCGCTATTTTACTTTCGGTATAATTAAGTGGGTTTTTTTTCTCTATGTTAATGAAATAAAGGAGACAAGTTAATACTTAAATTACCCCCCCAATTCCAGTCCTCTTTTCATGATTTTCTGAACTAGAGCAAATGTAAAGTAATCAGCTGATGGTTGAGAACAGGTTAACCATGGTTACTGATCAGTTGGTTATTTCACCTGTGCTCTAGTTAGGGTTGCCACCTCTGCCATGTTTTTCTAGACACTTATGAGTAACAAATGCTGCAGGGAGTAAAGGGAGGAACAAGTATTGTGCTGTTCATCAGCACTATTCAGCTGATGTCCAGAGGCCCAATACATGGTTCGTTCTGCTTACCCTGCAGCATGCGTAACTTATAATTGTCCAGGAAAACATGGCCGAGGTGGCAACCCTAGCTCTAGTTGAATTGAGAGACACTGCTTTATATTACACTAACACACAAAAAGGTTAATTATTAGCTCATTGTTTTAAGTGTTTCAAATATAAAAGGGAATATCTGTTACAGACACAATGAAGATTAAATCATTGCTCTATGTGCTAATGGAACAAAAAGTGATGCAATATTTAGCGATATATATATATATATATATATATATATATATATATACACAAAAAAATAGGAAACACTCGCCGGAACTTATATTCCGTAAATAATTTTATTCAGTGAACATCGTGATGTTTCGGGGATGTTATCCCCATCCTCACACCATGAATACAGTGTGCAAAATACATGTTTTAAATAACTTACCCCAGCACCCGCGAAGTAACCGGAACCTCCACAGCGTCTCCACTGCACCACTGCGCAGGTCCGGTGGTTACCATGGCAACAGGAACTTGCGTGCATCTAAAAACAACAAATATACAATACAGAATAACATTATAGCAAGAAAGATAAAATCAGAATGACAAGTGCTATCTAAACAGCGCCACTTTAACTTACATATTGCCCTTAACCTAAATGTACGTCAAAGGAGATCCCTCACTGGAAATGCTAATGATCGGATCTATCATATAGTACTAGGGATAGTAAATGAAACCAGGAATTTTAGCTTGTTAAAATAAACTACACTATATAATAATAGGGGCATAGGTGAACATCTAACTAACTATACACAAGAGGGGGAAGAACCATACGGCTAGATTTAGAGTTTTGTCGGTAACGACCCGCGTAGCTAACGCTGGCTTTTTTCTGGCCGCACCTTTAAAATAACTCTGGTATTGAGAGTCCACAGAAAGGCTGCGTTAGGCTCCAAAAAAGGAGCGTAGAGCATATTTAACGCCACTGCAACTCTCGATACCAGAGTTGCTTACGGACATGGCCAGCCTCAAAAACGTGCTTGTGCACAATTCCCCCATAGAAAACAATGGGGCTGTTTGAGCTGAAAAAAAAACCTAACACCTGCAAAAAAGCTGCGTTCAGCTCCTAACGCAGCCCCATTGTTGTCTATGGGGAAACACTTCCTACGTCTGCACCTAACACTCTAACATGTACCCCGAGTCTAAACACCCCTAACCTTACACTTATTAACCCCTAATCTGCTGCCCCGCTATCGCTGACCCCTGCATATTATTATTAACCCCTAATCTCCCGTTTCGTAAACCGCAGCTACTTACATTATCCCTATGTACCCCTAATCTGCTGCCCCTAACACCGCCGACCCCTATATTATATTTATTAACCCCTAATCTGCCCCCCACAACGTCGCCTCCACCTGCCTACACTTATTAACCCCTAATCTGCCGAGCGGACCGCACCGCTATTATAATAAAGTTATTAACCCCTAATCCGCCTCACTAACCCTATAATAAATAGTATTAACCCCTAATCTGCCCTCCCTAACATCGCCGACACCTAACTTCAAACATTAACCCCTAATCTGCCGACTGGAGCTCACCGCTATTCTAATAAATGTATTAACCCCTAAAGCTAAGTCTAACCCTAACACTAACACCCCCCTAAGTTAAATATAATTTAAATCTAACGAAATAAATTAACTCTTATTAAATAAATTATTCCTATTTAAAGCTAAATACTTACCTGTAAAATAAATCCTAATATAGCTACAATATAAATTATAATTATATTATAGCTATTTTAGGATTAATGTATTTTACAGGTAACTTTGTATTTATTTTAACCAGGTACAATAGCTATTAAATAGTTAAGAACTATTTAATAGCTAAAATAGTTAAAATAATTACAAAATTACCTGTAAAATAAATCCTAACCTAAGTTACAATTAAACCTAACACTACACCCCCCCCCAACATTACAACCCACCACCCACATACCCCTAATCTAACCCAAACCCCCCTTAAATAAACCTAACACTAAGCCCCTGAAGATCTTCCTACCTTGTCTTCACCTCACCGGGTATCACCGATGCGTCCTGGCACCAAAATCTTCATCTAAGCCCAAGCGGGGGCTAGACATCCATCATCCGACGGCTGAAGAAGTCCAGAAGAGGCTCCAAAGTCTTCATCCTATCCGGGAAGAAGAGTAGATCCGGACCGGCAACCATCATCTTCCAAGCGGCATCTTCTATCTTCATCCGATGAGGACCTGCTCCATCTTGAAGACCTCCACCGCGGACCCATCTTCTTCCGACGATGACTTCCCGACGAATGACGGTTCCTTTAAGGGACGTCATCCAAGATGGCGTCCCTCGAATTCCGATTGGCTGATAGGATTCTATCAGCCAATCGGAATTAAGGTAGGAAAATTCTGATTGGCTGATGGAATCAGCCAATCAGAATCAAGTTCAATCCGATTGGCTGATTCAATCAGCCAATCAGATTGAGCTTGCATTCTATTGGCTGTTCCGATTAGCCAATAGAATGCAAGCTCAATCTGATTGGCTGATCGGATCAGCCAATCGGATTGAACTTGATTCTGATTGGCTGATTATTTGTAGGTATTGTATTTAATTAATTTATTGATAGTGTAGTGTTAGGTTTAATTGTAGGTAATTGTAGGTATTTTATTTAATTTATTTATTGATCGTGTAGTGTTAGGTTTAATTGTAACTTAGGTTAGGATTTATTTTACAGGTAATTTTGAAATTATTTTAACTATTTTAGCTATTAAATAGTTCTTAACTATTTAATAGCTATTGTACCTGGTTAAAATAAATACAAAGTTACCTGTAAAATAAATATAAATCCTAAAATAGCTATAATATAATTATGATTTATATTGTAGCTATATTAGGGATTATTTTACAGGTAAGTATTTAGTTTTAAATAGGAATAATTTATTTAATAAGAGTTAATTTATTTCGTTAGATTTAAATTATATTTAATTTAGGGGGGTGTTAGTGTTAGGGTTAGATTTAGCTTTAGGGGTTAATACATTTATTAGAATAGCGGCGAGATTCGGTCGGCAGATTAGGGGTTAATAATTGAAGTTAGGTGTCGGCGATGTTAGGGAGGGCAGATTAGGGGTTAATAAATATAATATAGGGGTTGGCGGTGTTAGGGGCAGCAGATTAGGGGTACATAGCTATAATGTAGGTGGTGGCTCTTTGCGGTCGGCAGATTAGGGGTTAATTATTGTAGGTAGGTGGTGGCGATGTTGTGGGGGGCAGGTTAGGGGTTAATAAATATAATATAGGGGTCGGCGATGTTAGGGCAGCAGATTAGGGGTACATAGCTATAATGTAGCTGGCGGCGGCATGCGGACGGCAGATTAGGGGTTAATAAGTGTAGGTAGCTGGCGGCGACGTTGTGGGGGCAGATTAGGGGTTAATAAATATAATATAGGGGTCGGCGATGTTAGGGCAGCAGATTAGGGGTACATAGCTATAATGTAGCTGGCGGCGGTGTGTGGACGGCAGATTAGGGGTTAATAAGTGTAGGTAGCTGGCGGCGACGTTGTGGGGGGCAAATTAGGGGTTAATACATATAATATAGGGGTCAGCGGTGTTAGGGGCAGCAGATTAGGGGTACATAAGGATAACGTAGGTGGCGGTCGGCAAATTAGGGGTTAAAAAAATTTAATCGAGTGGCGGCGATGTGGGGGGGCTTCGGTTTAGGGGTACATAGGTAGTTTATGGGTGTTAGTGTACTTTAGGGCACAGTAGTTAAGAGCTTTATAAACCGGTGTTAGCCCAGAAAGCTCTTAACTACTGACTTTTTTCTGCGGCTGGAGTTTTGTCGTTAGATTTCTAACGCTCACTTCAGACACAACTCTAAATACCGGAGTTAGAAAGATCCCATTGAAAAGATAGGATACGCAATTGACGTAAGGGGATCTGCGGTATGGAAAAGTCGCGGCTGAAAAGTGAGCGTTAGACCCTTTTTTGACTGATTCCAAATACCGGCGGTAGCCTAAAACCAGCGTTAGGAGCCTCTAACGCTGGTTTTCACGGCTACCGCCAAACTCCAAATCTAGGCCTTAGAAGAAAGTAATGCCAATCTAGGTTAGTGTTAAAGTATCTAAGGTGAAAATCTTCCTAGACTCCCTTTGCAACAGTAATCTAGCTCTGCCCCCCCCCCCCCTAAGAAGACAGGGGACATGATCAATAATTACATACCTAAGATTTGCTACTGTATGGCCAGTCATGGCAAAATACCTGGCAACAGGTTGTTCAGATGCATTGTTTTTTTATAGCTGTCCTAATGGCTGCTCTATGGTTGGCTATATGGGTGCGAAGATCATCAATGGTTTTACCTATATAGTACAAACCACACGGACAATGTAGTAAATATACTATGTATTCAGTAGTACACGTTGCTCTGTGTTTGATAGCATATTTTTTGTTAGTCGATGGATGGGTGAACGTTTTGGTATTTGGGATCTTTTTTGACAACAGAGTAGGTTGTGGGATAGTTAAGTGGGATATATAGGAATAACGCCTAAGATAAAGGGACCTTGCTGTCACTGATGATTATCCCCTTCAAAGAAAATATAAATAAGTGATACAAAGTGTAAGTTAGTGACAGCGCTAAAAAGCACAGGTCAGAACTGTTTATATCAATTAATGTAATATTTTTAAAATATATAGAAACTATGGTGGTATCTGGAAACAAATATGTACGTGCTGGCAATAAAAGAATATAAATTAAGCTCAAATGCAGTTAAAATATATAAACTTTACTAAAAATAATAGTACATATTAAAAAAATATACATAAGGGACGTCTCCCTTGAAATACAATACATAAACGATAATAGAGCTAAAATGCCTACTTTATAGGAAAGGTAGCCAAAAATGCAAACCTATAAAAAGACTTTTGTCTCAAATTGCAAAGTTAGCAGTGGAGACGATATATATACAAGTCCCAGTTGTGTCCAAATGACGTTTGTGGACTGGATAATAAACAGTCTATTTTGGTGTTGATTAATAAATAAGGTACCTTATTAGTGCAGTGTTTCCTTTGGAAAACGTTATGTTGTACTTTCAACCATAAAACAGAGGTGATATACAGAAACCTCAGATTAGGATGGCTCTTTTACACTGCTTCCAAGCAGGGGATCTTTACGGTCTGTACACTTCTCTGAATCAGAGAAGTGTACAGACTGTAAAGATCTGCTGCACCTCTGCTGCACCTCTGCCAATCCCTTCACTGGCTTCCTCTTGCCTCTAGGTTTAAACACAAAATTCTCACTCTGACATACAAAGCCCTCAACTACACTGCTCCCCCCTATATCTCAGACCTTGTCTCCAGATACTCTCCCACCCATCCCTTTCGTTCTGTTATTGACATCCTACTCTCCTCCTCTCTTGTTACCACCTCACACTCCCATTTACAGGACTTCTCCAGACTGGCTCCCATCTTGTGGAACTCTCTGCCTCGTTCCACAAGACTCTCCCCTAGTTTTGAAAGCTTCAAGCGCTCTCTAAAGACTCTACTGTTCAGGGATGCATACAACCTACACTAACCTTTCTTTATACCAGTTCCTCACCTCCATTGCTATCTCCTGAACCCCCTTAGCATGTATGCCTAAGAGTCCAGCTGTTTGCAGATCACCTTCTTAAGAGCTGACTACAACAGTGCGACTCTTGGCAGGGCCCTCTACCCATTTGATCCCTATAATTGTTTTGTTGTACTCTGCCTTTTTTTATAGCGCTGCAGAATCTGTTGGCGCTCTACAAATACACAATAATAATAATCTTGAACTGTAGTGTAGATATTTCCTGGTTAAGTTGTTGAAACCATAATTCTAGATCAGATTCTGAGCCATCCCTAATCCTGAACCCTTTGAAACCTTCCTGGACATACAAAAATTTGAAAGAACACTAAGATTAAAGGAGCATTTTGGAGGATCTCAAAGTGAATACAATAAATGTCTATAATAGTGAACAAACTCAAGCTAGGCAACAGCTACTGGAGATGAGAGATCGATTCATCCAATGATGAAACCTTGATCGATACCCAATTAACAGGATTTGAAACAGGATACGTTGGCAGACAGGAGACAACAGGATGACCTATCTCACAACCTACTCTGTTGATAAAAAAAGATCTAACAAATGTAATCCGAAAGTACTGGCATATTGTGAACTCGGATACCACAATCTATTCGGGACATTTTAGTCAGAGTTGATCCTGTTGAGAAATACAAACAGACAACATGGTTGAATCAACCAAAGTTGGGTTGCTTTAGATGTTTAGGGTGTACCACTTGTAGTAGACTGAGTAATACCAAAACATTCACCCATCCATTGACTAACAAAAAATATGCTATCAAACACAGAGTAATGTGTACTACCGAATACATAGTATATTTAATACATTGTCCGTGTGGTTTGTACTATGTAGGAAAAACCATTGATGATCTTTGCACCCGTATGGGCAACCATAGAGCAGCCATTAGGATGGGTGTAAAAAAACAATGAGTCTGAACAACCTGTTGCCAGGTATTTTGCCATGGCTGGCCATATGGTAGTGGATCTCAGGTATGTAATTATTGATCATGTCCCCCGTCTTCCTTAGATACTTTAACACCTAGGGGGCTTAATACTAACCTAGATTGGCATTGCTTTCTTTAGTTTCCCCCTCTTGTGTGTAGTTAGATGTTCACCTATGCCCCTATTATTATTATTATTATATAGTGTAGTTTATTTTAACAAGCTCAAATTCCTGGTTTAGCTCACTATCCCTATGTCAGGGTGCCAGGAATCAGACTGAGACGAGAAGTGCAAAAATAATCTAACCTTTATTAATAGCAAAAAATAATAAAAAGTCCACAAGTCAAATAACAAGCCAGGAGTCAAAACCAGAGCTGGTAGTCAGATGAGCCGAGTCAGGAGCCAAAGAAAATAGTCAGACGAGCTGGAATCAGCAACAAGGAAAACAGCAGAGTCAGGAACAAGCCAGGGATTAGGAACCAGGAAGGACGTCAGGCAGCCAGGTAATACACAGGAACTCTCACAAACAGGTCTGAGACCACGCAAAGGCAAAGCATACTGAACAGAGGCCCTTTAAATAATAAGCGATGACATCACAATTCTGAGACTGCATCCTGTCTCACACGGATGATGCACACCAGTCTGGCCATAAAAGGAAGTGCAGGAATTGAGCAGCATCCCCCACAATGCACCATAGTCAGGAAAAGAGGTGAGTAAAATGGCTGCCATCAGCACATGGCAAACAAAACAGGGAAAAAACCCTGACACCCTAGTACTATATGATAGATCCGATCGTTAGCATTTCCAGTGAGAGATCATCCTTGATGTACTTTTAGGTTAAGGGCAATATGTAAGTTAAAGTGGTGCTGTTTAGATAACACTTGTCATTCTGATTGTATCTTTCTTGCTATAATGTTATTCTGTATTGTATATTTGTTGTTTTTAGATGCACGTGAGTTCCGGTTGCCATGGCAACCACCAGACTTGCGCAGTGGTGGGGTGGAGACGCCGTGGAGGTTTCGGTTACTTTGCGGGTGCTGGGGTAAGTTATTTAAGACATGTATTTTGCACACTGTATTCATGGTCTGAGGACGGGGATAACATCCTCGAAACGTCACAATGTTCACTGAATAAAATTCTTTACAGAATATAAGTTCCGGCGAGTGCTTCCTATTTTTGCATACATGTTTATTTTTTGAATGCACCCCAGGCATCTGAGGACTGAGAAAAGTGAGTGCAGAGCTCTCTGGACATTGTGTATATATATATATATATATATATATATATATATATATATATATATACAGTATATATATATGCATATATATATATATATATATACACATATATACAAACATATATACACACACATATTTAGAGGTATCTGTACACATTATAGTCCTTTCCATTAAAACCTTCATGCCTTGTCACATACCATATACTTTTTAACCCTTAAAAAAAAGAAGAATATTTATATGAATAATTTTTATCAGATAGTATACTGTAAGAGTGTAACAGTTTATTTCAATGTATTTGTGCTGTGTTTGGTGCATATTTTTTCCAAACATGTGCACACTACCTATCTACATATCTCTTCAACAAGTCGTAACAAAAGAATGAAGAAAATTTGATAATAGAAGTAAATTCAAACCTTTTTTAAAATTGAATTCTCTATCTAAATCATTAAAGAACATGTTTGTGTTTCATGTAAAACATATTTATGCAATATTCATATATAATAAAATGTTTAACTATGTACTAATATTTCACATTACAATGTTCTATGTATTTTTAAATAGATATTCCAAAAATATATATTTATATATATATCTGTATATAGCTATACCTATATATAATCATATGTATGTATGGGTATATATATATATATATATATATATATATATATATATATATATATATATATATATAAAATCCCATAGAAGAGCACTCTCACATCCAGGTCAGCCTGCCAGGGTGCTAGTGGAAAATGCAAAAACGTAACAAAAACTTGCACTCACTGGTCTTTCCTTCAAAAACACATTTAATGTGTAACGTTTCGGAGACAGAGTATCCCCTTCCTCAGACCTGTATATATATATATAAAACACAACATCAGATATATATAGAAAAATGTATTTATGAATAAATAGAACATATTATTCTATGTGAAGAACATTGGAATGTGAAATATTAATATTTTCATGTTGGGTTTGCGCACTTGAGAAAATGTGATCGGGTTTTGTGCGCAAGTAGGGTGTTAACATGAACACAATATTTTAACTTTTGCATGCATCAGGTTAACTTCTTACGGAGTTAGCGCATGAGCAGGAGCAATTAACTGATGAGCACAAATTTTATTTGCTCTCAAGCAAACACGTTTACTTTCAACTTTTGCTTATTGCTACTCGCGCAAACAATAGCGTGCCACTTGTAATCTGGCTTTATATGTTACTTTGTCAAAGAAGGTTAATGGGATATGAAACCCAAAAAAATAGTTTGTGATTCAGACAGAGCATAACATTTTAAACAAGTTTCCAATTTATGTTGTAGGAAATAGTGCTGCCATATAGTGCTCTTGCAAATGGGTAACTTTCTTGCAAAACTGCTGCCATATAGTGCTCCAGAAATGGCCTGGCTCCTAAGTTTTCAACAAAAGATACCATGAGAACACAGAAAAAATTGATAATCGATGTACATTAGAAAGTTGTTTAACATCACATGCTCTATCCCTTTAATTTATTGATGTGTGTTTATTACTGGCAGAGAGGAGGTAAAATAATTGTTTGGTGTGTAACAGGTGATTCAATCTTGTGTATCTGTATATTACTTTTAGTGCAGAAAGTCAAATCACTGCTCAGAGTAAACTCATTTCTCTTTACTTGTATCCAAAGGGTAGAACCACTTCCTTTTGTGCGTCACTGGTAGCCAAAAGGTAAAATTACTGCTTTTTGTGCACTATCGTCAGGAAGCTTTTCTTTAAATCCTTGCAATGCGATCCAGCTCACGATCAGGGAATCATCGTCGTGCACTGTATTCATATACAGTATAACTTTGCTATTAGTATTTATGTTACCATATGCATACGGCAAAAAATACATCCATTCAAAATTGAAATGCATTCATTTTTTTTTTAAGGAGGAATAAACACAAAATAGCATTCCAAAGAGATTAAACAATTAGTGTACAAAAAATGAAGCAGTTGGGAAAGCGTACAGTGTTACAATGTAACTCTGCCCCATGTATTTATTTTTAATAACGTTTAGATATTTGGTTTCTGTATATCCACATATCCTATTTAGATCTGGATGTGCTCAGCATGTAGATTTAGAAGCACAGATATAAAATCATACTTGGCTGATAGAGAAAAGCAGTTTCCAAGGATGTGTATCTAATACTGAGTATTTGTAAGGATGTAAGTTTATGTCAGACAAGGTGAGAGCAACATCTGTCTCCAGAGAGTTGCAAGAGCAGCATGATAACATCTGGATCTCCTCTCCAGAGAAGTTCAGCAGAATTAATGGGGAGGATATGCTATAAGGCCCCTCATTGGTTAGTTCTTTTCCTTAAGGAGGATAGTGAAGAGGTGGGAGGCCAGATATGGTTTTACTCGGCCCTAGGTTTATTAGAATCCACATTTTAATAGATTAGAACTGTTTGTAGAAGGCATGAAACCTAAACGCGATCCTTGGTGAAATACACAAAATGCCACTGCGATTATCATCTCTCGATGCTTGTTCGCACCTCCGCAGCCAACCTCACAACTCTGTAGCAAAGCTTTAGTCCTCAGTTAAAGAAACCCATTTATCAAGCTCTGAATGGAGCTTGAGGGCCCGTGTTTCTGGCGAGTCTTCAGACTCGCCAGAAACAGCAGTTATGAAGTCTAAAGACCGTTGCTCTATAACCCTGTCCGCCTGCTCTGAGGGGGCGGACAGACATCGCCCGCCATTCAACCCGATCGAATACGATCGGGTGGATTGACACCTCCCTGCTGGCGGCCGATTGGCCGCAAGTCTGCAGGGGGCGGAGTTGCCCCAGGAGCTCTTGTGAGCTGCTGGTGCAATGTTGAATACAGAGAGCGTATTGCTTTCCGCATTCAGCGAGGTCTTGCGGACCTGATCCGCACTGTTGGATCAGGTCCGCAAGACCTTTGATAAATAGACCTCAAAGAGTTAAATGGATGGTATTTATTTTTTAAATCAGACACACTATATGTTATTGTTAACAACTCTCATTATAATGGTATATATGTAAGTTTATGCTGCAATACACATGCATTATACTGCAAAACAGACATTCTCATGAACTCTTATTATATATATACATACACATACACATTGTAGAAGAGATACCACATTCTGTACATGTATATAATGCAAAAGTAATAACACTCTCTGTATACACACAGATTACAAGATAACATCTGGAACCTGACAAAGGTGGGCTTTGATAGATGGGAAATATTTGGCAGGATAGAGGCACAGTTGTAAATCTGGTATATGTTAGCTACGTTAGTATAATGGGCATATGAGCACATCTGAAATAAAACTATGAATCCATGACACATACATCTATCAGTAAAATCACGTAATGACCACAGGGTGTTTTAAGCTTATAAACATAAGAACAAAGAACTAACATGAATATCTTGTCCCCTCAACTACCATTAAAGGGCCATAATACCCAAATGTTTAAACACTTGAAAGTGATGCAGCATAGCTGTAAAAAGCTGACTAGAAAATATCTCCTGAACATCTCTATGTAAAAAAGAAAGATATTTTACCTCAAAAGTTCCTCAGTAGCCACCTTCCATTGTAAAGGATTTCTAAGCAGCATTTTAGTGTGTCTGTCATGGGACAGCTGAAAGGATGAGCCTTGTGAACTCTCATATTTTTTCACCAATCAGGTAAAGGAAGCATACTATGAAATCTCATGAGAGTTAAGTCAAATCTCATGAGATCACAGTAAAAGTTCATGACCTCAGCACTGCTGATGCTGATTGGCTGCTGTTCATTTCTTCATTTTTTATTTTTTTTTACCTGCAGCAGGGAGCAGCTGAGTATAACTTTTTACACAGAACTTACTCTGCTGAGCTGAGGAGATTGTGAGGTAAAATATCTTCCTTTTTTACATAGAGCTGCTCAGGTTATATTTTCCTGTCAGCTTTTTACAGTTATACTGCATCAGTTTCAAGGGATTTAGCATATGAGTATTATGTCCCTTTAACTCAAGAGAATAATAATATATATCTTGCATTCTTACAATCCCCCTATTTGATTCACTTTCATTGGTTATATTTAAATAGAGGCTGGTAATCTTTCCATTTTGCACACAACAGACCTGCCTACATACTGTGCATTAAAGGGAATGAATGTCAAAAGTAAACTTTAATAGTTCAGCTACAGCATGCAATGTTAAGAGACTTTTCATTTTCCTTCTTTTATAAAAAAGCATATACAGATAGTCTCAGAAACAATGCACTACTGGGAGATAGCTGTTGATTGATGCTATGCAGACATGCATCTTGACATTGGCTCACCAGATGTGTTCAGCTAGGTCAGTCAAACACAGCCAAGATTGTTAACGCACACAAGATTTGGCAGTAGATTTAACAAGCAGCGGATGCTGATTTCTACCCCCAGAAGTTTCAGGTCCGCCTGAAACTTAAGTTAAGAATCAGTGGTCGTAAGATATGATCGGGATGATTGACACCCCCTGCTAGCAGCCGATTGGCCGCAAATGTGCAGGGGGCGGCATTGCACAAACATTTCAGTATTTATCGATGTGCGGCGGACATTGATAATTCGGCCCCTCTGAGTCACTTGACAGATCTGCATGCAAAGTTATTTATGATTTAAAACAGGGATGGACAAAAAGGAAAACTAAGAATGTGTGTCATAGTTTTTGTGGCTTCAGAAAAAAAGCAGCACTAAATATGCACACTTCGGGGACTTCTAGTGGGTTGTCAAACAAGGTGGCCAGTGCCACAATTCAAAAGAAGCCTCCCTGGAATCCTGCACCTTACTTACATCTTTCTCTGTACCCTGCACCTCATCTAAATCTGTGTCTGTACCCTACACCTTATCTAAATCTGCCTCTGTACCCTGCACCTCATCTAAATCTGTCTCTGTACCCTACACCTCATCAAAATCTGCCTCTGTACCCTGCACCTCATCTAAATCTGTCTCTGTAACCTACACCTTATCTAAATCTGCCTCTGTACCCTACACACTATCTAAATCTGCCTCTGTACCCTGCACCTCATCTAAATCTGTCTCTGTACCCTACACCTCATCTAAATCTGCCTCTGTACCCTGCACATTACCTACATCTGTCTCTGTACCCTGCACATTAACTACATCTGTCTCTGTAGCCTGCACATTACTTACATCTATCTCTGTACCCTGCAGCTTATCTAAATCTGCCTCTGTACCCTACACCTCATCTAAATCTGCCTCTGTACCCTGCACCTCATCTAAATCTGTCTCTGTACCCTACACCTTATCTAAATCTGTCTCTGTACCCTACACTTTATCTAAATCTGCCTCTGTACCCTGCACCTCATCTAAATCTGTCTCTGTACCCTACACCTCATCTAAATCTGCCTCTGTACCCTGCACATTACCTACATCTGTCTCTGTAGCCTGCACATTAACTACATCTGTCTCTGTACCCTGCACATTACTTAAATCTATCTCTGTACCCTACACCTTATCTAAATCTGCCTCTGTACCCTGCACATTACCTACATCTGTCTCTGTACCCTGCACATTACCTACATCTGTCTCTGTACCCTGCACATTACTTACATCTGTCTCTGTACCCTGCAGCTTATCTAAATCTGCCTCTGTACCCTGCACCTTACCGACATCTGTCTCTGTACCCTGCACCTTACCGATATCTGTCTCTGTACCCTGCGCCTTACCTAAATCTGTCTCTGTACCCTGCACTTTACCTAAATCTGTCTCTGTACCCTGAACCTTAACTACATCTGTCTCTGTACCCTGCACCTTATCTAAATCTGGCTCTGCACCCTGCACATTACTTACATCTGGCTCTGTACCCTGCACTTTACCTAAATCTGTCTCTGTACCCATGCACATTATCTAAATCTGTCTCTGTACCCTGCACCTTACCGACATCTGTCTCTGTACCCTGCACCTTACCTAAATCTGTCTCTGTACCCTGCACCTTACCTAAATCTGTCTCTGTACCCATGCACATTATCTAAATCTGTCTCTGTACCCTGCACCTTACCGACATCTGTCTCTGTACCCTGCACCTTACCTAAATCTGTCTCTGTACCCTGCACCTTACGTAAATCTGTCTCTGTACCCTGCATCTTACCTAAATCTGTCTCTGTACACTGCACCTTACCTAAATCTGTCTCTGTACCCTGCACCTTTTCTAAATCTGTCTCTGCACCTTATCTAAGTCTGGCTCTGCACCCTGCACATTACTTACATCTGTCTCTGTACCCTGCAGCTTATCTAAATCTGCCTCTGTACCCTGCACCTTACCGACATCTGTCTCTGTACCCTGCGCCTTACCTAAATCTGTCTCTGTACCCTGCACTTTACCTAAATCTGCCTCTGTACCCTGCACCTCATCTAAATCTGTCTCTGTAACCTACACCTTATCTAAATCTGCCTCTGTACCCTACACACTATCTAAATCTGCCTCTGTACCCTCCACCTCATCTAAATCTGTCTCTGTACCCTACACCTCATCTAAATCTGCCTCTGTACCCTGCACATTACCTACATCTGTCTCTGTACCCTGCACATTAACTACATCTGTCTCTGTAGCCTGCACATTACTTACATCTATCTCTGTACCCTGCAGCTTATCTAAATCTGCCTCTGTACCCTACACCTCATCTAAATCTGCCTCTGTACCCTGCACCTCATCTAAATCTGTCTCTGTACCCTACACCTTATCTAAATCTGTCTCTGTACCCTACACCTTATCTAAATCTGCCTCTGTACCCTGCACCTCATCTAAATCTGCCTCTGTACCCTGCACATTACCTACATCTGTCTCTGTACCCTGCACATGAACTACATCTGTCTCTGTACCTGCACATTACTTAAATCTATCTCTGTACCCTGCAGCTTATCTAAATCTGCCTCTGTACCCTACACCTTATCTAAATCTGCCTCTGTACCCTGCACATTACCTACATCTGTCTCTGTACCCTGCACATTACCTACATCTGTCTCTGTACCCTGCTTACCTACATCTGTCTCTGTACCCTGCACATTACCTACATCTGTCTCTGTACCCTGCACCTTACCGATATCTGTCTCTGTACCCTGCGCCTTACCTAAATCTGTCTCTGTACCCTGCACTTTACCTAAATCTGTCTCTGTACCCTGCACCTTAACTACATCTGTCTCTGTACCCTGCACCTTATCTAAATCTGGCTCTGCACCCTGCACATTACTTACATCTGGCTCTGTACCCTGCACTTTACCTAAATCTGTCTCTGTACCCATGCACATTATCTAAATCTGTCTCTGTACCCTGCACCTTGCCGACATCTTTCTCTGTACCCTGCACCTTACCTAAATCTGTCTCTGTACCCTGCACCTTACGTAAATTTGTCTCTGTACCCTGCATCTTACCTAAATCTGTCTCTGTACCCTGCACCTTACCTAAATCTGTCTCTGTACCATGCACCTTATCTAAATCTGTCTCTGCACCCTGCACCTTATGTAAGTCTGGCTCTGCACCCTGCACATTACTTACATCTGTCTCTGTACCCTGCAGCTTATCTAAATCTGCCTCTGTAGCCTGCACCTTACCGACATCTGTCTCTGTACCCTGCGCCTTACCTAAATCTGTCTCTGAACCCTGCACTTTACCTAAATCTGTCTCTGTACCCTGCACCTTAACTACATCTGTCTCTGTACCCTGCGCCTTATCTAAATCTGGCTCTGCACCCTGCACATTACGTACATCTGGCTCTGTACCCTGCACCTTACCTAAATCTGTCTCTGTACCCTGCACTTTACCTAAATCTGTCTCTGTACCCTGCACTTTACCTAAATCTGTCTCTGTACCCTGCACCTTAACTAAATCTGTCTCTGTGCCCTGCACCTTATCTAAATCTGGCTCTGCACCCTGCACCTTATCTAAGTCTGGCTCGGCACCCTGCACATTACTTACATCTGGATCTGTACCCTGTACCTTACCTAAATATGGCTCTGTACCCTGTACCTTACCTAAATATGGCTCTGTACCCTGTACCTTATCTAAACATGTCTCTGTACCCTGTACCTTACCTAAATCTGGCTCTGTACCTTACCTAAATCTGGCTCTGTACCTTACCTAAATCTGGATCTCTACCCTGTACCTTACCTAAATCTGGCTCTGTACCCTGTACCTTACCTAAATCTGGCTCTGTACCCTGTACCTTACCTAAATCTGACTCTATACCTTACCCAGTGGAGGCTCCTTCATATGTACACAGCCGCACGTGAACCCACAGTGAACCCCCAAAAGAAAGAAAGAAATAAGAAATACAAAATTAATAAATTAAATAAATTAATCTTTTTGGCTTAATAAAAATATTTATTTATTTATTTAATAATAATAATAATAATAATAATAATCCAGGCTCCACAACTCCACTGCAGTTTTATCTTAAAAAAAAAATCTATGTTAACTGCTATCTATCGCACCGCACCGCACAGCATGTGTGATAGATAGAAGTATAGGGAAAAGCACTTTCCCCTTTCTGTCTGCAGTGCCTGCAGCGCCGCCCACAACCCAGTCCATAGCATTACTAATCGCACATCTTTCAGTGTGCAAGTGAGAGCCAGCTGTCATGTGACACTCGCACACTGAGAGCTGTGTGTGTGGGACTGGGAGGCTCACATTGGGAAATGTAAGGTGCGCTGTAGGGTGTACTACACACCCGGTGTAGTCTTTGTTTTATTACTGCTGATTGTAGTTGGGCGGCTGCTGAAGCGCCATTATTATACAGTTATTATGCCAGCGTTTTGGAGAGGGGAGAAGCCAATGGAGCGACTAGCAAGCAAGCAAGAGTGATTCGTCCCTCCCAGTGTCTGCACATATTTGGCAGCAACCAGGGTCCTCACTCAGTGGCGGGAAATGAAGTGTATGCTGCGAGCTGTGGAACTTTCACTGTCTCTATTAGGTGGGTGTTAAATACTTTTCTAATGGACTTGGTGGCGATAGATGCAAACAGTTTTGTTGGGGTGGTGGGAGGGCCAGGACGAGGTGTGTGGTGGACGCAGAGCTGATGGGGCCATTCTGCAAGTAATTAATACACAAAAACAGAGCCATGACAGCTTTCGATTGCAAAACTATGAGACATTGTTGACAGGGAGAGATAAGTGTGCGTGAGAGAGGAAGAATGGAAGGGAGGAGAGACAGCACATATGACAGGCACATGAGGGGAAGCTGATGTAAAGGAAGCACAGGGAAAGTTACATACAGTAGGTGACAGACAAGTGGCGGAGATGTGAGCATTAACTATATATATATCATTTAATTTTTTTAAACACACACACATATATATATATATATATATACATACACACACACACACTATTTTACATAACTGGTCTGTGAAACCCCATTTGAATAACCCACGAGCCGCCACTGACTTTACCTAACTCTGTCTCTGTACCCTGCACCTTACCTAAATCTGGCTTTGTACCCTGTACCTTACCTAAATCTGGCTCTGTAACCTGTACCTTACCTAAATCTGGATTTGTATCCTTTACCTTACCTAAATCTGGCTTTGTACACTGTACCTTACCTAAATCTGTCTCTGTACCCTGTACCTTACCTACATCTGGCTCTGTACCCTGTACCTTACCTAAATCTGGCTCTGTACCCTGTACCTTACCTAAATCTGGCTCTGTACTCTGTACCTTACCTAAATCTGGCTCTGTACCCTGTACCTTACCTAAATCTGGCTTTGTATCCTATACCTTACCTAAATCTGGCTTTGTACCCTGTACCTTACCTAAATCTGTCTCTGTACCCTGTACCTTACCTACATCTGGCTCTGTACCCTGTACCTTACCTAAATCTGGCTCTGTACCCTGTACCTTACCTAAATCTGGCTCTGTACTCTGTACCTTACCTAAATCTGGCTCTGTACCCTGTACCTTACCCAAATCTGGCTTTGTATCATATACCTTACCTAAATCTGGCTTTGTACCCTGTACCTTACCTACATCTGTCTCTGTACCCTGTACCTTACCTACATCTGGCTCTGTACCCTGCACCTTACCTAAATCTGTCTCTGTACCCTGTACCTTACCTACATCTGTCTCTGTACCATTTACTATACCTAAATCAGTCTCTGTACCCTGTACCTTACCTAAATCTGTCTCTGTACCCTGTACCTTACCTACATCTAGCTCTGTACCCTGTACCTTACCAAATTCTGTCTCTGTACCCTGTACCTTACCTACATCTGGCTTTGTACCCTGCACCTTACCTACATCTGTCTCTGTACCCTGTACCTTACCTACATCTGTCTTTGTACCCTGCACCTTACCTAAATTCATCTCTGTACCCTGTACCTTACCTACATCTGTCTCTGTACCCTGTACCTTACCTACATCTGTCTCTGTACCCTGTACCTTACCTACATCTGTCTTTGTACCCTGTACCTTACCTACATCTGTCTTTGTACCCTGTACCTTACCTACATCTGTCTTTGTACCCTGTACCTTACCTACATCTGTCTCTGTACCCTGTACCTTACCTACATCTAGCTCTGTACCCTGTACCTTACCTACATCTGTCTCTGTACCCTGTACCTTACCTAAATCTGTCTCTGTACCCTGTACCTTACCTACATCTGTCTTTGTACCCTGTACCTTACCTACATCTGTCTTTGTACCCTGTACCTTACCTACATCTGTCTTTGTACCCTGTACCTTACCTACATCTGTCTCTGTACCCTGTACCTTACCTACATCTAGCTCTGTACCCTGTACCTTACCTACATCTGTCTCTGTACCCTGTACCTTACCTACATCTGTCTTTGTACCCTGTACCTTACCTACATCTGTCTTTGTACCCTGTACCTTACCTACATCTGTCTCTGTACCCTGTACCTTACCTACATCTGTCTTTGTACCCTGTACCTTACCTACATCTGTCTCTGTACCCTGTACCTTATCTACATCTGTCTCTGTGCCCTGTACCTTACCTACATCTGTCTCTGTACCCTGTACCTTACCTAAATTCATCTCTGTACCCTGTACCTTACCTACATCTGTCTCTGTACCCTGTACCTTACCTAAATCTGGGTCTGTACCACTTGGCATTTTGTAAGAAATATATATTATTTTTTAATACCCATACATTTACATAAACTCTTAAGGATTTTAAAATAGTAGCCTGCAGCCCTCATGTATTAGTAACTTGGTCACTGATTTTAAACATAATTATTTCACCATTTAAAAAAAAAAAAACTGCCTAAGAAGTAATCGCTACAGCAACTTTAAAATCAAGTCAAATAGTACAGATATTGCTGCATCAATCTACTTCTCACCACTTCTTTTTTAAATCACTTTTTTTCTATTATTTTCATGCGTGCTCACTCCCACCTCCTTTCTTCAATCTCAGCATGTTTTATTATGTCTCCCTCATTCATCTCATTTTCTCACCATGCGTATGCTGTTTTTATGTACAGTATCCCCTCCCCTTTGTCATTCTATCTTTTGAATTTGTGTTCTTCACTTGCCCTCCTCTCTATCTTTCTTCCTATCTTCCCTTTCTATCGCCTCGCTAGCATTCTCATTCTGTCAAATAAAATCTATTTACATTTCTAAATCCAATCCACACACTTATTTTCAGCAACATTTTGCCACCTTTCACCCTTGTTCTCATTTCTCCACCCTAACCACTCTTTGTTTGTGACACAATCTCTTTTATATCTTATCTCTCCTGTTGTGCCCACTGGTATTTTCTATGCTGCCATTCTCCCTCAGTTTAATTAAACTTAATAGCAGCCGCCTGAGGCTTTGTTCATGCTGCCTGGGAGGCATAAACTATACGCAGAATAAATACTATATGTGGAATTATTTCAATCTGTGGAGCTGGGAAATGTATCTAAGGGTATCATCATTAAATAAATTGAATCATGTAATCATTTTTTAAAATTACTTCATGATTCAACCTTTTTTTGCAATTCAAGAATCGATATGACCAATTTTTCTTATGCCTTAATGGATAGCAAATATATTAGGTTAACAGCAGTTGCCACAGTGATTACTTGATAGCTATATGTCCATTAGATTATTTGGGCTCTCTCCTAGTCTGTCAGAAGAGCTCTCTCGTTTTTTTGTTGTTTTTTTTTATTGCAGTGTTAAAAGCTGCTTTCTCAGCTGAAGTTATTGCAATACATAAGAAAACATAATTTTATATGTTTTCAAATTACTTTGCACTACAAAAACCCATTAAGAGCCAGATTACGACTGGCACGCTAACAGTTGTGTGCGAGCAATATCGGGTTTATTGCGACTGTTTCTGTAAACACAATTGCTTGAGCGCAATTGAATTTAATGAGTGGCAGGATAGTGCAACCTTAGAGCTTGAATAAAAAAAATGTCACACTCATAAGAATACTATCTAATAAAAATATTTTTAAAAAATTGCAATGAAAAGTTAAAAGTGCTCAAAGATATGAGGCCTCAGGTTTTAGAGAAAAAAAAACTGCAAGAAGACTGCAAGAATATCCAAATATGTAACAGTTTATATATATTTATATGTGTGTACATATGTATTGATATGTGTATATATGTATCTACAGAGCAGACATATATATGTGTTTATATATGTATATATGTCTGCTCTGTAGATACATATATACACATAGAAATACATATGTACAATATGTGTATATATATATATATATATATATATATATATATATATATATATATATATATATATATATATATATAGTTGAAGAAGTGGTCTTATCCAAAAATATTTCTTTTTATTTATGTATTTCACAACAAGTCAACGTTTCGGCTGTTCTAGACAGCCTTTTTTCAAGACAATCTATAATCAAAAATATATTATAGGTAAAAAAAAAATGCCTACAGTCAATATACATACTACCATATACATTTCACAGTGTGCAAAATATGCATCTACTAAATACACAAGATGTATTGTCTGTTGTCTCCCCTTATAAAGGAACCACCCCTATTAGTGTGTTAATATTACGCTAACAATAAAAACATCATGAATAAATGCACCTAAAAAATGTGCATGCTTCAATCTAGAAACTAGCAAAAAAGCTGTTTATATTATGAGACAAAAAGTGAAAGCTCACTCAGTATATACACTGTTACAGACTAATGTTTATATTTTAAATTGTCAATGTAAGTGATTGCAACTGTTGCAACTTTAAATGACATATTATTCCCGATCAGTTCAGTATTTTTACTGCTGTATACCAATTTAAACCGGCATACATATAATACATTTCTCACAAGCAAGCCTTAGAGGCCTATTTATCAAGCCATTAACTATGCTGCATTCGCCGGAACCAATACGCTCACCTAACATCGCGGCCGCGGATCTGAATGCGCTCTCCATATTTATAAAAAAAAGCTGTCAAAAAAGCCGCGAACCAAGAACGGGGCAATGAGCAGCGGACTGTTGTTAACTAACAGTCATCGATCTCGCTCCTATTCGACTTTTTCCCAACTTTATTTAAACCCTGTCATTAAACACCGCCACTATACTAAAATGTTTAACCCCTATCTTGCCGCTCCCGGACCCCGCCGCAACTAAATAAAGTTATTAACACCCATCCCGCTGCTCCCGGAGCCCACCGCAACTCTAATAAAGTTATTAACTCCTATCCCGCCGCTCCCGGAGTCCACTGCAACTCTAATAAAGTTATTAACCCCTATTCTTCCGCTCCCCAACACCGCCGCAACTAACTAAATGTATTAACCCCTATCCAGCTGATCCCGGAGCCCATCGCAACTAAATAAATGTATTAACCCGTAAACCCCTGACCTCCCACATCACTACCACTTACTAAACCTATTAACCCCTAAACCGCCAGCCCCCCACATCGCCATAAACTAAATTAGGCTATTAACCCCTAAACCTAACAACCCGCTAACTTTACATTATAATTACCTCACCCCTATCTGATAATAAATTTAAAATTACCTTTAGAATTAAAATAAACTATATTTAACTACTAATTAACCTACCCTAACTATTATACTAAAATTACATTAAACTATATTAAACTACTAATTAACCTACCCTAACTGTTATACTAAAATTACATTAAACTACAAATTAAATTAACTATATTACATATTTAAAAAACTAACCCTACTCAAATTATTTAAATCTACAATAAAGAATTACTACGTTACAAAAAAATAACAACTAAGTTACATAAAATAAAAAATAAATGATCAAATATTTAAACTAATTGCACCTAATCTAATAGCCCTATCAAAATAAAAAGCCCCCCCAAAATAAATAAAAACCCTATCCTACAATAAACTACCAATGGCCCTTAAAAGGGCCTTTTGAGGGGCATTGGCCCAAAGAAATCAGCTCTTTTACCTGTAAAATAAAATACAAACACCCCCCAACAGTAAAACCCACCACCCACACAACCAAACCTCCCAAATAAAAGCCTATCTAAAAAAAACTAAGCTCCCCATTGCCCTGAAAAGGGCATTTGGATGGGCATTGCCCTTAAAAGGGTATTTAGCTCTTTTCCGCCCAAAGTCCCTAAACTAAAAATAAAACCCACCCAATAAACACTTTAAAAATCTAACACTAACCCCCAAAGATCCACTTACAGTTTTCGAAGACCCGACATCCATCCTCATCCAAGTGGCAGAAGTCCTCAGCGAAGCCGGAAGAAGTCTTCATCCAAGCGGGCTGAAGTCTTCATCTAACCAGGCAGAAGTCTTCATCCAGACGGCATCTTCTATGTTTATCCATCCGGCGCGGAGCATCCTCTTCTTACAATCGCCGCTGAAGAATGAAGTTTCCTTTAAATGACGTTATCTAAGATGGCGTCTTTTAGATTTTGATTGGCTGATAGAATTCTATCAGCCAATAGGAATTAAGGTGGAAAAAATCCTATTGGCTGTTGCAATCAGCCAATAGGATTGAGCTTGCATTCTATTGGCTATTCCAATCAGTTAGGGTTTTTTTTATTTTGGGGGAGCTTTTTTATTTTGATAGGGCTATTAGATTAGGTGTAATTAATTTAAATATTTAATAATTTATTTTTTATTTTGTGTAATTTAGTGTTTTTAATGTGTAACTTTATTGTAGATTTAAATAATTTGAGTAGGGTTATTTTAGTTGCGGTGGGGTCTGGGAGCAGAGGGATAGAGGTTAATAACTTTATATAGTTGCGGTGGGCCCCGGGAGTGGCGGTATAGGGGTTAATATATTTATTTAGTTGCGGCGGGCTCCGGGAGCGGTGGGATAGGGGTTAATAACATTATGTAGGCGGCGGGGTCCGGGAGCGGCGGGATAGGGTTTAATAACATTATGTAGGTGGCGGTGATGTCGGGGCGGCAGATTAGGTGTGTTTAGACTCGGGGCTTATGTTAGGGTGTTAGGTGTAAACGTAACTTTTATTCTAGCATAGAAATCAATGAGATATCTGGCAGCATCGAACATAAGCTTTCGCTGCTTTCAGACTCCCATTGATTCCTATGGCATCCGCGGCCTCCAGGGTGGCGGATTGAAAACTAGGTACGCAGGGCCGGAATAGTGGTGAGCGTACCTGTTAGAAATTTGATAACTTGCAAACGTTGACAGATAGTGCCAAATTTGTATTCGGAACATCTGTAATGACGTAAGCATCTATCTGTGTCGGACTGAGACCGGCAGATTGTATGTTACGTCATAAATTTTAACTTTTGCCAGTCTATAGGCTTTGATAAATATGTCGAATCAGGGTCGCCACAATTACGCTGCGGAATTCCAGCGTATTTGTGGTTGACGGCTTGATAAATAGGCCTCTTAGTATCAAAGCATATCAATCATTACACAGTTGTAACTATGCATTCGAACATAGTTTTATCTATATCTGCATCATAACTCAATACAAAGAGACCACAAATTATACTCTGCATTAAAACATGATGTAAAGAGATCAGATATTACCTTACTGTTTAGAACATAATGGCTGAACACGCCATGATTCAGGATACAAGTGTGCTGACACAGGTGCCAGACTCATTTTTAAATAGACCTGTTTGAATGGTGGATAAAGAACCTCGATCAACTTCCAGACAAATTCAGGCGGACCTTCAGGCACAGGGTACAAATGTGTCAGCTCACACTATACGTCGCCATCTGAATGAAAATGGACGCTATAGTAGAAGACCCAGGAGGACCCCACTGCTGACACAGAAACATTAAAAGCCAGATTGGAGTTTGCCAAAACTTACCTGAGAAAGCCAAAATCCTTTTGGGAGAATGTGCTGTGGACAGACAAAACAACGTTACAGTTTTTTGATAAAGCCTATCATTCTACTGTTTTCAGAAAAAGAAACAAGGCTTTTAAAGAAAAGAATACAGTCCCTACAGTTAAACATGGTGGAGGTTCACTGATGTTTTGGGGTTGCTTTGCTGCTTCAGGTACTGGATGTCTTGACTGTGTGCATGGCATTATGAAATCTGAAGACTACCAAAAAATTCTGTGGTGCGATGTAGGGCCCAATGTCGTCAGAAAGTTGGGTCTCCATCAGAGGTTATGGATCTTACAGCAGGACAATGACTCAAAGCACATGTCAAAATGCACCCAGAAATGGTTTAAAACAAAGCGCTGGAGAGTACTGAACTGACCAGCAATAAGTACAGGGGGTCGATTTATTAAGATGCAGGCGGACATGATCTGCTGCTACATACGCTGTAGGCATTTATCATTGCGCAAGAAATCCTTGTGAAATGCTTGTGCAATGCCGCTAGCAGGGGGTGTTAATCATCCCGATGATTGCTGTCAAGATAGTTGTTTTTAGTGTGGGACTATCAGAGCTCCTATCTGAAGCTGTGTTAAATCATTGTGGTATCAGTGGTAGTGCAGACAGCGGATCTCTGTTTTAGGTACTACGGGATTTTAGCTAGTGAAGGGGGAGCTGGTTGCTCATGCATTACATGTGTGTTGTTCATGATTGGGTTTATCTTGAAAGCAGTTTTTATTTAAAAAAAACTGCATCTTTGTCATTATTTGCATAGGGGTGTGTAATATGGGTCGTGTCATGCAGTGGATGTGGAACCGTATAGTGGTATACCACTAATCATGTTTGTGTCCGGAGACAGCACGTTTGAGCTTGGGCTGTATACCACACACACACTATTAGCCTTGGAAATACTCACTGAGGGGCTGCGAGTATTAGCCAGTCTGATTGGAGGTTTACATATGTTTGTTATTTACTCGGTTTGGGTTCATGCAGGCACATGAAACACTACTGTGATTTACTATACAGCACTGTTTTCTGCCTCTGGATCAGCTAGTGACCTGGTAGTCATATAGTATTTAGTAACTTATGAGGGCTCAGCCACCAGATTGCTGGATATTATCAGCTATGCTGTGACGTGTAACCTAGAGTCACTAGATTTGGTATGCTTCTACCTTTTTCATAGCAGCTTTGGTTTAAGCGGGTTTGCCCTGTATGAGTAGGTATTATCTTAATATATATGACTTATTCACTAAATGATTTGGGGCTCTGATTAACCACCTCGATATTATGGATGCGTTGTCCATATACGTTTTTATCTGCGTATTTGTTGAATAAGTTTATCCTGATTGGCTCTATCATGGGCTGGTATATACTGACAGAGCGTTGCTATTACTGTTTGAAATCCGCTACTGTGTAGTTCTGGTACTATGACCTGCTGTGTCAGCTTGGCCTCTCAGGTGGATCCAGTTACAGTTTGAATACAATTTAAAAAAACTGATAGATAATGTATGGTGCTGGGTGTTTCTGTTGTATGTCATCACTGATTATATATTGAAAGTAAGATTCTTTTTTTCTCATGTTCTTTTACTAGATATCTCTTGTCTTGAAGAAGGCTCATATAGGAGCCGAAACGTCGACTATGACTTTCTGTTATTGATATTCTGATGTCATCAGAATAAATATTTTTGTTATTTGAAACAAAAATTCTTAGAGTGCCCTTCTTTACAGATATACATCTAATCTATAAACCAAGGTTGGAGTGCTGGGCTACCGGCTATGTGATTCTTTCTCTCTTTCTCTCTTTCTCTTTTTTCTCTTTTTCTCTATCTCTTTTTCTCTCTCTCTTTTTCTCTCTCTATTTGGCATCTATTAATCAAGCTGTCAACTTACCTACATTCGACGGCACCAATACGCTCGCCTAAGATCGCCTAACATTGCTGCCCCGGACCTGAATGCGTTCTCCAAAATTATCAAAAAAGCTGTCAAAAAGCCACTCCTGGAGCCCATCACAACTGTAATAAATTTATTAACCCTAAACCGCCACTCACAGAGCCCGCCCCAACTAAATAAAGTGTTTACCCCTAAACTGCCGCTCCCAGAGCCCACCGCCACCTACATTATATTTATTAACCCCTAATCTGCCCCCCCTACACCGCCGCCACCTACACTATATTTATTAACCCCTAATCTGCCCCCCCACACCTCCGCCACTATATTAAATTTATTAACCCATAAACCTAAGTCTAACCCTAACCCTAACATCCCCTAACTTAAATATAATTTAAATAAATCTAAATAAATATTCCTAGCATTAAATAAATGATTCCTATTTAAAACTAAATACTTACCTATAAAATAAACCCTAAGATAGCTACAATATAACTAATAGTTACATTGAAGCTATCTTAGGGTTCATTTTATTTTACAGGCAACTTTGTATTTATTTTAACTATTTAATAACTACCAAGTTAAAATAAAGACAAATTTACCTGTAAAATAAAACCTAACCTAAGTTACAATTATACCTAACACTATACTATAATTAAATTAATTCCCTAAATTAACTACAATTAAATAAAATTAAATAACATTAAAGTACAAAAAACCCCACTAAATTACAGAAAATAATAAACAAATTACAAGATTTTTAAACTAATAACACCTAATCTAATCCCCCTAACAAAATAAAAAAGCCCCCCCAAAATAAAAAAAAGTCCTACCCTACACTAAATTACAAATAGCCCTTAAAAGGGCCTTTTGCGGGGCATTGCCCCAAAGTTTTACCTGTAAAAAAAATTACAACCCCCCCCCCGCAACATTAAAACCCATCACCCACACAACTAACCCTACTCTAAAACCCACCCAATACCCCCTTTAAAAAGCCTAACACTAACCCCTTGAAGATCAACTTACCTTGAGAAGTCTTCACCCAACCGGGCCGAAGTCCTCAACGATAGAATTCTATCAGCCAATCGGAATTAAGATAGAAAAAATCCTATTGGCTGATGCAATCAGCCAATAGGATTGAGCTTGCATTCTATTGGCTGATTGGCACAGCCAATAGAATGTGAGCTTAATCCTATTGGCTGATTGGATCAGCCAATAGGATTGAACTTCAATCCTATTGGCTGATTGCATCAGCCAATAGGATTTTTTCTACCTTAATTCCGATTGGCTGTGCCAATCAGTCAATAGAATGTGAGCTCAATACTATTGGCTGATAGAATTCTATCAGCCAATCGGAATCTTAGGAACCCCATCTTGGATGACGTCACTTAAAGAGGATGCTCTGCGTCAAATGTCTTGAAGATGGACCCGCTCTGCACCAGATGGATGAAGATAGAAGATGCCGTCTGGATGAAGACTTCTGCCTGTCTGGATGACCACTTCTGCCCAGCTTGGATGAAGACTTCTGCCCGTCTGGAGGACCACTTCATCCGGCTTGGATGAAGATATCTCCCGGTAAGTTGATCTTCAGGGTGTTAGTGTTAGGTTTTTTTAAGGGTGTATTGGGTGGGTTTTATTTTTTAGATTAGGGTTTGGGCGGCAAAAGAGCTAACTGCCCTTTTAAGGGCAATGCCCATCCAAATGCCCTTTTCAGGGCAATGGGGATCTTAGGATTTTTTAGATAGTATTTTAATTGGGGGGTTGGTTGTGTGGGTGGTGGGATTTACTGTTGGGGGGGTTGTTTGTATTTTTTTACAGGTAAAAGAGCTGATTACTTTGGGCAATACCCCGCAAAAGACCCTTTTAAGGGCTATTGGTACTTTAGTTTAGGCTATGGTTTTTTTTATTTTGGGGGGCTTTTTTATTTTAATAGGGCTATTAGATTAGGTGTAATTAGTTTAAATTTCTGTAATTTATTTATTATTTTCTATAATTTTGTGTTTGGTTTTTTTTTGTACTTTAGCTAATTTAATTTAATTTAGGTAATTGTATTTAATTTAGTTAATTTATTTAATTATAGTGCAGTGTTAGGTGTTAGTGTAACTTAGGTTAGGTTTTATTTTACAGGTAAATTTGTATTTATTTTAGCTAGGTAGTTATTAAATAGTTAATAACTATTTAATAACTATTCTACCTAGTTAAAATAAATACAAACTTGCCTGTAAAATAAAAATAAACCCTAAGCTAGCTACAATGTAACTATTAGTTATATTGTAGCTAGCTTAGGCCTAGATTTAGAGTTTGGCGTTAGCCGTCAAAACCAGCGTTTTTGCAGCCGCGACTTTTCCATACCGCAGATCCGCTTACGTCATTTGCGTATCCTATCTTTTCAATGGGATCTTTCTAACGCCGGTATTTAGAGTCGTGGCTGAAGTGAGCGTTAGAAATCTAACGACAAAACTCCAGCCACAGAAAAAAAACAGGAGTTAAGAGCTTTCTGGGCTAACGCCGGTTCATAAAGCTACTGTGCTCTAAAGTACACTAACACCCATAAACTACTTATGTACCCCTAAACCGAGGCCCCCCCACATCGCCGCCACTCTATTAAAATTTTTTAACCCCTAATCTGCTGACCGCACACCGCCGCCACCTACTTTATCCCTATGTACCCCTAATCTGCTGCCCCTAATATCGCCAACACCTACATAATATTTATTAACGCCTAATCTGCCACCCCCAACGTCACCTCCACCTACCTACAATTATTAACCCCTAATCTGCCGACCGGACCACACCGCTACTATAATAAATGTATTAACCCCTAAAGCTAAGTCTAACCCTAACACTAACATCCCCCTAAGTTAAATATAATTTAAATCTAACGAAATAAATTAACTCTTATTAAATAAATTATTCCTATTTAAAGCTAAATACTTACCTGTAAAATAAACCCTAATATAGCTACAATATAAATTATAATTATATTGTAGCTATTTTAGGATTAATATTTATTTTACAGGCAACTTTGTAATTATTTTAACCAGGTACAATAGCTATTAAATAGTTAATAACTATTTAATAGTTACCTAGTTAAAATAATTACAAAATTACCTGTAAAATAAATCCTAACCTAAGTTACAATTAAACCTAACACTACCCTATTCTAAAATTAAAATAGAAAAGCTCTTTTACCTTACCAGCCCTGAAAAGGGCCCTTTGCGGGGGCATGCCCCAAAGAATTCAGCTCTTTTGCCTGTAAAAAAAAACCCCATACAATACCTCCCCCAACATTACAACCCACCACCCACATACCCCTAATCTAACCCAAACCCCCGTTAAATAAACCTAACACTAAGCCCCTGAAGATCTCCCTACCTTGTCTTCACCATGCCGGGTTCACCGATCGATCCAGAAGAGCCTCCGATGTCTTTAACACCCATAAACTACCTATGTACCCCTATGTAGCTATATTAGGGTTTATTTTACAGGTAAGTATTTAGCTTTAAATAGGAATAATTTATTTAATAAGAGTTAATTTATTTTGTTAGATTTAAATTAGATTTAAGTTAGGGGGGTGTTAGTGTTAGGGTTAGACTTAGCTTTAGGGGTTAATACATGTATTATAGTAGCGGTGTGGTCCGGTCGGCAGATTAGGGGTTAATAATTGTAGGTAGGTGGAGGCGACGTTGGGGGCGGCAGATTAGGGGTTAATAAATATAATATAGGGGTTGGCTGTGTTAGGGGCAGCAGATTAGGGGTACATAGGTATAATGTAGGTTGTTGCGGTGTACGGAGCTAAGGGTTAAAATAATATGCAGGTGTCAGCGATAGCACGTTTTTGAAGCTGGCCGCGTCCGTAAGCACCGCTGGTATCGAGAGTTGCAGTGGCGGTAAATTATGCTCTACGCTCCCTTTTTGGAGCCTAATGCACTGAAAACCCAGCCATTCTGTGAACTCTAAATACCAGCGGTATTTAAAATGTGCGGCCAAAAAAAAGCCAGCGTTAGCTACGCGGGTCGTTACCGACAAAACTCTAAATCTAGCCGTATGGGTTTATTTTATAGGTAAGTATTTAGTTTTAAATAGGAATGTTAATGATAGGAATATTTATTTAGATTTATTTAAATTATATTTAAGTTAGGGGGTGTTAGTTTTAGGGTTAGACTTAGGTTTAGGGGTTAATAACTTTAATATAGTGGCGGCGATGTTGGGGGTGGCAGATTAGGGGTTAATAAATGTAGGTAGGTGGCAGCGATGTTAGGGCCGGCAGATTAGGGGTTAATAATATTTAACTAATGTTTGCGGTAGTGCGGCGGTTTAGGGGTTAATATGTTTATTATAGTGGTGGCGACGTTGGGGGAGGCAGATTAGGGTTTAATAAATATAATGTAGGTGTTGGCAATGTTGGGGACAGCAGATTAGGGGTTCATAACTATAATGTAGGTGTCAGCGGTGTCCGGAGCGGCAGATTAGGGGCTAATAATATAATGCAGGTGTCGGCGATGTCGGGGGCGGCAGATTAGGGTTAATAAGTGTAAGATTAGGGGTGTTTAGACTCGGGGTTCATGTTAGGGTGTTAGGTGTAGACATAACTTTTATTTCCCCATAGGAATTAATGGGGCTGTGTTAGGGAGTTTTACTCTGCTTTTTTGAAGGTGTTAGACTTTTTTTCAGCCGGCTCTCCCCGTTGATTCCTATGGGGAAATCATGCACGAGCACGTTACACCAGCTCACTGCTGACTTAAGCAGCGCTGGTATGAGCAAAATTTTGCTCAACGCTCACTTCTTGGCTTTTAACGACGGGTTTCTGAAAACTCATAATACCAGTGCTGCAGGTAAGTGAGCAGTGAGAGAAAACTGCTCATTAGCACCGCATAGCCTCTAACGCAAAACTCGTAATCTAGGTGTATGTTTTTTAAACTTTTAATACGCTGAAAGTATTTTTTTTTTTTTTTTTTTATAATTTAATAAGAAAACCTTGGTTTTGTTTTGGTGAGATTTTCATCTAAAAGAAGAACAGTGCGGGATATTAATTTCCATGTGAAGAAAGTGGCTGCAACTATCGTAACAGTTCTTACACAGTAAATTATGAAACCGATCGGTTAGTTTTTTTCCAAACTTTTGTGCTCAATTGACTTCTAAGGTGGAATATGTTAACAAGATTGCTATATTCGAAATTTGCCTTTTGCGCGTGTTAGGTTAGCGTGCAAGCAAAAACGTTTTACTTGCAACTTTTTTGTTGTTGAAATCTTTTTATTGATTTTTCACATATTGTTTGAAGTTTACATTTAACAGTATCAATAACAATAAACAAACAATCAAACATTAACAATACAGTCTTCAAATATTTCGTCTTATTATATTTAGTTGGTACAGCACAAATAATATGATATACTTAATTCTTCTTTAGATTTAACGGTAGATGCCCTCACTCTGCTATCTTGAGTTCTCCCAGGTTGCCTCCTGGCTAATGACCCCTCCCTTTATTTATCTTTTCTTTTATCAATATATCTATATCCCTGACTAATTCTAATAATCTGGGTTTCTTCGTTTACCGAGTCATCACGTTTTGGATGTTTGCTTCTGCTATCTTCTAGGGGGCTAAGTTCCTAGCTCTGTTTACCTTTTCTATATGCATAATATATGGCTCCCACTGTTGAGTGAACCTGTCAGTAAAGTTCAGAAGAGCTGCTGAGGCACTAGCCATATTGTAATGATATTCGATTTTCATCTTAATATATTCAAAGGTGGGAGGATCCACCCTCCAAAATCTGGCTATAGAAATCCTTACAATAGTGCAAATCATCGCTACTAGTTTGTGATGTCTGTTAATAATTCCATCTGTAAGGAAGTGCAGTAAGGCTTGTTCTGGGGATAATTATATCTCAGTGTCAAGGATGGTACTCAGATAAGCTGAGGTCATCTCCCAAATCTTTATAACCTTCTCACATTGCCACCACATGTGTAAGTATGTCCCAACCTCCCCTCATCCTCTATAACACAATTGAGGAGTATCTTCTTGTGAGTTAATAATTCTTGTGGGATAAATATACCATTTATAGAGTACCTTGATATAATTTTCTTTCAGCATTGCATTTGGGGAGAATGATAGGCCTCTATCAATGTTTATCAACAATATCTCTATCGTCCAAGTCTTATTTAAATCTTGCTCCCATTTAAGCATGAAAGAGCTCTTTTCCCTGTTGTCTCCCTCATTGAAGGTTGGGTAGAGTAATGCTATCAAGCCCCTCCTAGGATTTTTTGAGAGACATAAGGTCTCAAATATGGTGTTATTCGGGGGCTTGTCTGATCCCAGTATTTCTCGAACTGTTGACTTAAGTTGTAAGTAATGGTACCATTCGTTTTGTTCAGGCATACCTAAGTCCGCATATTGGGTAAAGGTCATTATATTATTATTTATAAGTGTGTCTGCAATTCGGTAAAGACTCTTATTCTCCCATTTCTTCTGAATGTGTGTGCTAATTAATGAGTTGATCGGGGCTAGTGGGGTTAGTCGCGACCTTATATTAATTAGGGGATATGTCCTAATCAATTTATCCCAAATAAAGGTGGTATGTCTGATCGAGATGTATTCCTTAATATGCCATGGTCTATTTTGTTTCGTCGCCCAGAGAATATTGTCTAACTTTCCTACCTCCAATATATCTTTTTCTAGTTGAACCCACTGAGGTGCCTGGTCTATTTATTTATTTGTGTGGACTGAGCAATTCTGGCTGCATAGTAATATGAAGTTAGATTCAGTAATCTGACCCCTCCATTCCTTCTATGTCTCATCAAATTTTGTTTGTTTATCCTTGCTCTTTTACCTGCCAAATATATTTTAAGATTTCCCTTTGCATCATATGTAGTTCTGCTAGTGGTATAGTTATCAGAAGAGTTCTAAATAAGTATAGTAATTTAGGGAGTATTGTCATTTTAACTGATATAACCCTCCCATAGAGAGACATATTGTATTTGGCCCATTTAAGTAGTAGTTCTCTGATCTGTGAAAACATAGGGACATCATTTTCTTTATAAAGTGTATTTACATCATGTGTGAGGTTAACTCCTAAGTATTTAAGAGATTATTTAACCCATCTGAATGCAAAGTTTATCTCCAATAATTTCTTTGTTGGTTTTGGAAGGTGTATAGTAAGGGCTTCACATTTGCTTTCATTAATTTTATATCCCGATAATATGCCAAATTTATCTATCACCGAATATATTATTGGTAGGGAGAGAAGTGGTTTTGTGACTTCAAGAATGATATCATCCGCAAAAAGGGATATTTTATTTTCTCTGTCTCTCACCCTTATTCCCGCAATGTCTGAGTTATCTCTTATTTTCATTGCTAATGGCTCAATGCACATCGCAAAGAGCAGGGGAGACAAGGGGCAGCCCTGTCTGGTTCCATTTCGGATTCGGATTTGCGACAATTGATATCCTGAGAGTCTAATAAATGCATCAGGGGTTGAGAATATCTTTTTTAGGGCATTGCTAAAGGGACCTTTGATTCCCATCTTATGAATAGCTGCAAACTTACGGCTAGATTTAGAGTTGGGCGGTAGCCGTCAAAACCAGCGTTAGAGACTCCTAACGCTGGTTTTTACCGCCCTCTGGTATTTGGAGTCAGTCAGGAAAGGGTCTAATGCTCACTTTGCAGCCAAGACTTTTCCATACCGCAGATCCCCCTACGCCATTTGCGTAGCCTATCTTTTCAATGGGATCTTCCTAACGCCGGTATTTAGAGTCTTGGCTGAAGTGAGCGTTAGAAATCTAACGACAAAACTCCAGCCGCAGAAAAAATTCAGTAGTTAAGAGCTTTTTGGGCTAACGCCGGTTTATAAAGCTCTTAACTACTGTGCTCTAAAGTACACTAACACCCATAAACTACCTATGTACCTCTAAACCGAGGTCCCCCCACATCGCTGCCACTCTATTAAAATGTTTTAACCCCTAATCTGCCGACCGCACACCGCTACCACCTATGTTATCCCTATGAACCCGCTAATCTGCTGCCCCTAACACCGCGACACCTATATTATATTTATTAACCCCTAATCTGCCGCCCCCAACTTCGCCGCCACCTACCTACAATTATTAACCCCTAATCTGCCGACCGTAGCTCACCGCTACTATAATAAAGTTATTAACCCCTAATCTGCCTCACTCCCGCCTCAATAACCCTATAATAAATAGTATTAACCCCTAATCTGCCCTCCCTAACATCGGCAACACCTAACTTCAAGTATTAACCCCTAATCTGCCGACCGGAGCTCACAGCTACTATAATACATTTATTAACCCCTAAAGCTAAGTCTAACCTTAACCCTAACACCCCCCTAAGTTAAATATAATTTAAATCTAACGAAATAAATTAACTCTTATTATATAAATTATTCCTATTTAAAGCTAAATACTTACCTGTAAAATAAACCCTAATATAGCTACAATATAAATTATAATTATATTGTAGCTATTTTAGGATTAATATTTATTTTACAGGCAACTTTGTAATTATTTTAAACAGGTACAATAGCTATTAAATAGTTAATAACTATTTAATAGCTAAAATAGTTAAAATAATTACAAAATTACCTGTAAAATAAATCCTAACCTAAGTTACAATTAAACCAAACACTACACTATCAATAAATTAATTAAATAAACTACCTACAATTACCTACAATTAAACCTAGCACTACACTATCAATAAATTAATTAAATAAAATACCTACAAATAACTACAATGAAATAAACTAACTAAAGTACAAAAAATAAAAAAGAACTAAGTTACAAAAAATAAAAAAATATTTACAAACATTAGAAAAATATTACAACAATTTTAAACTAATTACACCTACTCTAAGCCCCCTAATAAAATAACAAAGCCCCCCAAAATAAAAAAATGCCCTACCCTATTCTAAATTAAAAAAGTTCAAAGCTCTTTTACCTTACCAGCCCTGAAAAGGGCCCTTTGCGGGGCATGCCCCAAAGAATTCAGCTCTTTTGCCTGTAAAAAAACCCCACATACAATACCCGCCCCCCAACATTACAACCCACCACCCACATACCCCTAATCTAACCCAAACCCCCCTTAAATAAACCTAACACTAAGTCCCTGAAGATCTCCCTACCTTGTCTTCACCTCACCGGGTTCAGTGATCGGTCCAGAAGAGGGTCCGAAGTCTTGATCCAAGCGGCGGCTGAAGAACTCCATCATCGAGCTGAAGTCGAAAGTCCATCATCGGGATGAAGTCTTCTATCAAGCCGCATCTTCAATCTTCTTTCATCCGGAGCGGAGCCATCTTCTTCCCAGCTGACGCGGATCCAACCTCTTCAAGCGACGCCTACTCGCTGAATGACGGTTCCTTTAAATGACGTCATCCAAGATGGCGTCCCTCGAATTCCGATTGGCTGATAGGATTCTATCAGCCAATTGGAATTAAGGTAGGAATATTCTGATTGGCTGATGGAATCTGCCAATCAGATTCAAGTTCAATCCGATTGGCTGATCCAATTAGCCAATCAGATTGATCGCGCATTCTATTGGCTGTTTCGATCAGCCTTCCTTAATTCTGATTGGCTGATAGAATCCTATCAGGCAATCGGAATTCGAGGGACGCCATCTTGGATGACGTCATTTAAAGGAACCGTCATTCGGCGAGTAGGCGTCACTTGAAGAGGTTGGATCCGCTCCGGAAGAAAGAAGATTGAAGATGCGGCTTGATAGAAGACTTCATCCCGATGATGGACTTCCGACTTCAGCCCGATGATGGAGTTCTTCAGCCGCCGCTTGGATCAAGACTTCGGACCCTCTTCTGGACCGATCGCTGAATCCGGTGAGATGAAGACAAGGTAGGGAGATCTTCAGGGGCTTAGTGTTAGGTTTATTTAAGGGGGGTTTGGGTTAGATTAGGGGTATGTGGGTGGTGGGTTGTAATGTTGGGGGGGGTTATTGTATGTTTTTTTTTACAGGCAAAAGAGCTGAATTCTTTGGGGCATGCCCCGCAAAGGGCCCTTTTCAGGGCTGGTAAGGTAAAAGAGCTTTGAACTTTTTTAATTTAGAATAGGGTAGGGCATTTTTTATTTTGGGTGGCTTTGTTATTTTATTAGGGGGCTTAGAGTAGGTGTAATTAGTTTAAAATTGTTGTAATATTTTTCTAATGTTTGTAAATATTTTTTTATTTTTTTGTAACTTAGTTCTTTTTTATTTTTTGTACTTTAGTTAGTTTATTTCATTGTAGTTATTTGTAGGTATTTTATTTAATTAATTTATTGATAGTTTAGTGTTAGGTTTAATTGTAGGTAATTGTAGGTAGTTTATTTAATTAATTTATTGATAGTTTAGTGTTAGGTTTAATTGTAACTTAGGTTAGGATTTATTTTACAGGTAATTTTGTAATTATTTTAACTATTTTAGCTATTAAATAGTTATTAACTATTTAATAGCTATTGTACCTGTTTAAAATAATTACAAAGTTGCCTGTAAAATAAATATTAATCCTAAAATAGCTACAATATAATTATAATTTATATTGTAGCTATATTAGGGTTTATTTTACAGGTAAGTATTTAGCTTTAAATAGGAATAATTTATATAATAAGAGTTAATTTATTTTGTTAGATTTAAATTATATTTATCTTAGGGGGGTGTTAGTGTTAGGGTTAGACTTAGCTTTAGGGGTTAATACATTTATTAGACTAGCGGCGAGATCCGATCGGCAGATTAGGGGTTAATTATTGTAGGTAGCTAGTGGCGACGTTGTGGGGGGCAGATTAGGGGTTAATAAATATAATATAGGGGTCGGCGGTGTTAGGGGCAGCAGATTAGGGGTACATAGGGATAATGTAGGTTGCGGCGGTATACGGAGCGGCAGATTAGTGGTTAAAAAAATATGCAGGTGTCAGCGATAGCGGGGGCGGCAGATTAGGGGTTAATAAGTGTAAGGCTAGGGGTGTTTAGACTCGGGGTACATGTTAGGGTGTTAGGTGCAGACTTAGGAAGTGTTTCCCCATAGTAAACAATGGGGCTGCGCTAGGAGCTGAACGCTGCTTTTCTCTTGTTAAGTGTGTTCAGTCCACGGGTCATCCATTACTTATGGGATATATTCTCCTCCCCAACAGGAAGTTGCAAGAGGATCACCCAAGCAGAGCTGCTATATAGCTCCTCCCCTCACATGTCATACCCAGTCATTCTCTTGCAATCCTCAACAAAGAAGGAGGTCGCTGGAGGAGTTGGAGTTTTTACTTAATTATTCTTCAATCAAAAGTTTGTTATTTTAAATGGCACCGGAGTGTGCTGTTTTTTTCTATCTCAGGCAATATTTGGAAGAAGAAACTGCCTGCGTTATTGTATGTTTTTTTTTACAGGCAAAAGAGCTGAATTCTTTGGGGCATGCCCCGCAAAGGGCCCTTTTCAGGGCTGGTAAGGTAAAAGAGCTTTGAACTTTTTTAATTTAGAATAGGGTAGGGCATTTTTTATTTTGGGTGGCTTTGTTATTTTATTAGGGGGCTTAGAGTAGGTGTAATTAGTTTAAAATTGTTGTAATATTTTTCTAATGTTTGTAAATATTTTTTTATTTTTTGTAACTTAGTTCTTTTTTATTTTTTGTACTTTAGTTAGTTTATTTCATTGTAGTTATTTGTAGGTATTTTATTTAATTAATTTATTGATAGTTTAGTGTTAGGTTTAATTGTAGGTAATTGTAGGTAGTTTATTTAATTAATTTATTGATAGTGTAGTGTTAGGTGTAATTGTAACTTAGGTTAGGATTTATTTTACAGGTAATTTTGTAATTATTTTAACTATTTTAGCTATTAAATAGTTATTAACTATTTAATAGCTATTGTACCTGTTTAAAATAATTACAAAGTTGCCTGTAAAATAAATATTAATCCTAAAATAGCTACAATATAATTATAATTTATATTGTAGCTATATTAGGGTTTATTTTACAGGTAAGTATTTAGCTTTAAATAGGAATAATTTATATAATAAGAGTTAATTTATTTTGTTAGATTTAAATTATATTTATCTTAGGGGGGTGTTAGTGTTAGGGTTAGACTTAGCTTTAGGGGTTAATACATTTATTAGACTAGCGGCGAGATCCGATCGGCAGATTAGGGGTTAATTATTGTAGGTAGCTAGTGGCGACGTTGTGGGGGGCAGATTAGGTGTTAATAAATATAATATAGGGGTCGGCGGTGTTAGGGGCAGCAGATTAGGGGTACATAGGGATAATGTAGGTTGCGGCGGTATACGGAGCGGCAGATTAGTGGTTAAAAAAATATGCAGGTGTCAGCGATAGCGGGGGCGGCAGATTAGGGGTTAATAAGTGTAAGGCTAGGGGTGTTTAGACTCGGGGTACATGTTAGGGTGTTAGGTGCAGACTTAGGAAGTGTTTCCCCATAGTAAACAATGGGGCTGCGCTAGGAGCTGAACGCTGCTTTTCTCTTGTTAAGTGTGTTCAGTCCACGGGTCATCCATTACTTATGGGATATATTCTCCTCCCCAACAGGAAGTTGCAAGAGGATCACCCAAGCAGAGCTGCTATATAGCTCCTCCCCTCACATGTCATACCCAGTCATTCTCTTGCAATCCTCAACAAAGAAGGAGGTCGCTGGAGGAGTTGGAGTTTTTACTTAATTATTCTTCAATCAAAAGTTTGTTATTTTAAATGGCACCGGAGTGTGCTGTTTTTTTCTATCTCAGGCAATATTTGGAAGAAGAAACTGCCTGCGTTTTCTATGATCTTAGCAGGCGTAACTAAGATCCACTGGCTGTTCTCGACATTCTGAGGAGTGGGGTAACTTCAGAACATGGGAATCGCATGCGGGGTCCACCGCAAATGAGGTATGTGCAGTACAATATTTTCTGGGAATGGAATTGACTAAGAAAATACTGCTGTTACCCGTATGATGTAAGTACAGCCTTAAATGCAGTAGTAGTGACTGGTATCAGGCTGATAAATGTATGCACAATAGAGTTATTTTCTAGGGACTAGAATTTGACTGTGAAAATACTGTTAATACTGAAATAATGCTTAAGCCTTATCTGCAGTGGTAGCGACTGGTTGCAGGCTTAGTAATAACTTTGCATGACATTTAAAGAAGTTTATTTTCAAAACGTTTACTGGCATGTTATTCGTTTTGTGAGGTACTTTGGTGATAAATCCTTTGGGCATTAATTATTTTCCACATGGCTAACGTATATTTCTGCATAGAAACCGTTATATCAGGTCTCCCACTGTTTTAAATGAGCGGGAGGGGCCTCTTTTTAGCGCCTTGTTGCGCAGTTAAAATTCTAGCACAGTCTTCCTGCTTCTTCCTCCTTGATCCAGGACATCTCTAGAGAGATCAGGGGTCTTCAAAATTCGTTTTTTGAGGGAGGTAATCAGTCACAGCAGACCTGTGACAGTGTGTTAGACTGTGATAAAAACATTTTATATTAATTTGATATCCGTTTTTTTTGGGTACTGAGGGGTTAATCATCTGGTTGCTAATGGGTGCAATCCTCTGCTAATTAATACATTTAAAGAATTGTTGACTATAACTGAATTATTCTTTAGTTACTCAACTGTGTTTTTTTTAAAAGCGCTGCAGCGTTTTTTATATTGCTTGCAAACTTATTGAAAGTATTTTCCAAGCTTGCTAGCTTCATTGCTAGTCTGTTTAAACATGTCTGATACAGAGGAATCTGCTTGTTCATTATGTTTAAAAGCTGTTGTGGAGCCCAATAGAAATATGTGTACCAATTGTATTGATGTTACTTTGAAAAATCAATCTGTACCGCTTAAAAAATTATCACCAGACAACGAGGGGACAGTTATGCCGTCTAACTCTCCTCACGTGTCAGTACCTTCGTCTCCCGCTCGGGAGGTGCGTGAGATTGAGGCGCCAAGTACATCAAGGCCCTTACAAATCACTTTACATGATATGGCTAATGTTATGAAAGAAGTGTTATACAATATGCCAGAGTTAAGAGGCAAGCGTGACAGTTCTGGGTTAACGACAGAGCGCGCCGATGACACGAGAGCCATGTCTGATACTGCGTCACAATTTGCAGAACATGAGGACGGAGAGCTTCATTCTGTGGGTGACGGTTCTGATTCGGGGAGACCGGATTCAGAAATTTAAAATTTTAAATTTAAGCTTGAGAACCTCCGCGTGTTGCTAGGGGAGGTGTTAGCGGCTCTGAATGATTGTGACACGGTGGCAATCCCAGAGAAATTATGTAGGCTGGATAAATACTACGCGGTGCCGGTGTGTACTGACGTTTTTCCTATACCAAAGAGGCTTACAGAGATTATTAGTAAGGAGTGGGATAGACCCGGTGTGCCTTTTTCCCCTCCTCCGATATTTAGAAAAATGTTCCCTATAGACGCCACCACAAGAGACTTATGGCAGACGGTCCCTAAGGTGGAGGGAGCAGTTTCTACTTTAGCCAAGCGTACCACTATCCCGGTGGAGGATAGTTGTGCTTTCTCAGATCCAATGGATAAAAAATTAGAGGGTTATCTTATGAAAATGTTTATTGAACAAGGTTTTATATTACAGCCTCTTGCATGCATTGCGCCTGTCACTGCTGCAGCGGCATTCTGGTTTGAGTCTCTGGAAGAGGCGATTCACACAGCACCATTGGATGAGTCTCTGAGCAAGATTAGAACCCTTAAGCTGGCTAATGCGTTTGTTTCGGATGCAGTAGTGCATTTAACCAAACTTACGGCTAAAAATTCCGGATTCGCCATACAGGCGTGCAGAGCGCTTTGGCTTAAATCCTGGTCAGCAGATGTAACTTCTAAGTCTAAATTGCTAAACATTCCTTTTAAAGGGCAGACCTTATTCGGGCCCGGCTTGAAGGAAATTATTGCTGACATTACTGGAGGTAAGGGCCACACCCTTCCTCAGGACAGGGCCAAATCAAAGGCCAAACAGTCTAATTTTCGTGCCTTTCGTAATTTCAAGGCAGGAGCAGCATCAACTTCCTCCGCTCCAAAACAGGAAGGAACTACTGCTCGTTACAGACAGGGTTGGAAAAGCAACCAGTCATGGAACAAGGGCAAGCAGGCCAGAAAGCCTACTTCCGCCCCTAAGACAGCATGAAGTCAGGGCCCCCTTTCCGGAGATGGATCTAGTGGGGGGCAGACTCTCTCTCTTCACCCAGGCTTGGGCAAGAGATGTACAGGATCCCTGGACGCTGGAGATTATATCTCAGGGATACCTTCTGGATTTCAAGACTTCTCCTCCACAAGGGAGGTTTCATCTGTCAAGGTTATCAACAAACCTAGTAAAGAAAGAGGCATTTCTACAATGTGTACAAGACCTCTTAGTGATGGGAGTGATCCACCCAGTTCCGCGGACGGAACAGGGGCAAGGGTTTTATTCAAATCTGTTTGTGGTTCCCAAGAAAGAGGGAACCTTCAGACCAATCTTAGATTTAAAAATCTTAAACAAATTCCTAAGGGTTCCATCGTTCAAGATGGAAACCATTCGAACCATCCTACCCATGATCCAAGAGGGTCAATATATGACCACAGTGGATTTAAAGGATGCCTACCTTCACATACCGATTCACAAAGATCATTATCGGTACCTAAGGTTTGCCTTTCGGGTTGGCTACGGCCCCGAGAATTTTTACAAAGGTTCTGGGCTCTCTTCTGGCGGTACTAAGACCACGAGGCATAGCAGTGGCTCCGTACCTAGACGACATTCTGATACAAGCGTCAAGTTTTCAAACTGCAAAGTCTCATACAGAGATAGTTCTAGCATTTCTGAGGTCGCATGGGTGGAAAGTGAACGTGGAAAAGAGTTCTCTGTTACCACTCACAAGGGTCCCTTTTCTAGGGACTCTTATAGATTCTGTAGAGATGAAGATTTACCTGACGGAGTCCAGGTTATCAAAACTTCTCAATGCTTGCCGTGTCCTTCATTCCATTCCAAGCCCATCAGTAGCTCAGTGCATGGAAGTGATCGGCTTAATGGTCGCGGCAATGGACATAGTGCCATTTGCGCGCCTACATCTCAGACCGCTGCAACTATGCATGCTAAGTCAATGGAACGGGGATTACTCAGATCTGTCCCCTTTGCTAAATCTGGACCAGGAGACCAGAGATTCTCTTCTCTGGTGGTTATCACGTGTTCATCTGTCCAAAGGAATGTCCTTTCGCAGACCAGATTGGACGATTGTAACAACAGATGCCAGCCTATTAGGCTGGGGAGCAGTCTGGAACTCCCTGAAGGCTCAGGGATCGTGGACTCAGGAGGAGAAACTCCTCCCAATAAACATTCTAGAATTAAGGGCAATATTCAATGCTCTTCTAGCTTGGCCTCAGTTGGCAACACTGAGGTTCATCAGATTTCAGTCGGACAACATCACGACTGTGGCTTACATCAATCATCAAGGGGGAACCAGGAGTTCCCTAGCGATGTTGGAAGTCTCAAAGATAATTCGCTGGGCAGAGTCTCACTCTTGCCACCTGTCAGCGATCTACATCCCAGGCGTGGAGAACTGGGAGGCGGATTTTTTAAGTCGCCAGACTTTTCATCCGGGGGAGTGGGAACTTCACCCGGAGGTATTTGCCCAACTGATTCTTCGTTGGGGCAAACCGGATCTGGATCTCATGGCATCTCGCGAGAACGCCAAGCTTCCTTGTTACGGATCCAGGTCCAGGGACCCGGGAGCGGTGCTGGTAGATGCACTAGCAGCCCCTTGGGTTTTCAACATAGCTTATGTGTTTCCACCTTTTCCGTTGCTTCCTCGTCTGATTGCCAGGATCAAACAGGAGAGAGCATCGGTGATTCTGATAGCGCCTGCGTGGCCACGCAGGACCTGGTATGCAGACCTAGTGGACATGTCGTCCTGTCCACCATGGTCTCTACCCCTGAGGCAGGACCTTCTAATTCAGGGTCCTTTCAACCATCCAAACCTAATTTCTCTGAGGCTGACTGCTTGGAAATTGAACGCTTGATTCTATCAAAGCGTGGGTTTTCGGATTCGGTTATTGATACATTAATACAGGCTCGGAAACCTGTTACCAGAAAAATTTACCACAAGATATGGCGTAAATATTTATATTGGTGTGAATCCAAGAGTTACTCATGGAGTAAGGTTAGGATTAGGTAAGGTTTAGAAAAGGGCTTATCCGCTAGTTCACTAAAGGGACAGATTTCTGCTCTGTCTATTCTTTTACACAAGCGTCTGGCAGAGAATCCAGACGTCCAGGCTTTTTGTCAGGCTTTGGCTAGGATTAAGCCTGTGTTTAAAACTGTTGCTCCTCCGTGGAGCTTAAACTTGGTTCTTAAAGTTCTCCAGGGTGTTCCGTTTGAACCCCTTCATTCCATTGATATTAAGCTTTTATCTTGGAAAGTTCTGTTTTTGATGGCTATTTCCTCGGCTCATAGAGTCTCTGAGTTATCTGTCTTACATTGTGATTCTCCTTATCTGATCTTTCATTCAGACAAGGTAGTCCTGCGTACTAAACCTGGGTTTTTACCTAAGGTTGTTTCTAACAAGAATATCAATCAAGAGATTGTGGTTCCATCCTTATGTCCTAATCCTTCTTCAAAGAAGGAACGTCTTTTGCATAATCTAGACGTGGTCCGTGCCCTGAAGTTCTACTTACAGGCAACTAAAGATTTTCAACAAAATTCTTCTCTGTTTGTCGTTTACTCTGGACAGAGGAGAGGTCAAAAGGCTTCGGCTACCTCTCTCTCTTTTTGGCTTCGTAGCATAATACGCTTAGCCTATGAGACTGCTGGACAGCAGCCTCCTGAAAGAATTACAGCTCATTCCACTAGAGCTGTGGCTTCCACCTGGGCCTTTAAGAATGAGGCCTCTGTTTAACAGATTTGCAAGGCTGCAACTTGGTCTTCACTTCATACTTTTTCCAAATTTTACAAATTTGACACTTTTGCTTCTTCGGAGGCTGTTTTTGGGAGAAAGGTTCTACAGGCAGTGGTTCCTTCTGTTTAATGTTCCTGCCTTGTCCCTCCCATCATCCGTGTACTTTAGCTTTGGTATTGGTATCCCATAAGTAATAGATGACCCGTGGACTGAACACACTTAACAAGAGAAAACATAATTTATGCTTACCTGATAAATTTATTTCTCTTGTAGTGTGTTCAGTCCACGGCCCGCCCTGTCTATTTGAGGCAGGTTCTAAATTTTAAATTATAACTCCAGTCACCACTGCACCCTATAGTTTCTCCTTTCTCGTCTTGTTTCGGTCGAATGACTGGATATGACATGTGAGGGGAGGAGCTATATAGCAGCTCTGCTTGGGTGATCCTCTTGCAACTTCCTGTTGGGGAGGAGAATATATCCCATAAGTAATGGATGACCCGTGGACTGAACACACTACAAGAGAAATAAATTTATCAGGTAAGCATAAATTATGTTTTTTGCAGGTGTTAGGTTTTTTTTCAGCTCAAACTGCCCCATTGTTTTCTATGGGGGAATCGTGCATGAGCACATTTTTTAAGCTGGCCGCGTCCGGTATTTAGAGTTGCAGTGGCGGTAAATATGCTCTACGCTCCCTTTTTTGGAGCCTAACGCAGCCATTCTGTGAACTCTAAATACCAGCGGTATTTAAAAGGTGCAGGGGAAAAAAAGCATGCGTAGCTAACGCACCCCTTTGGCCACAGAACTCTAAATCTAGCCGATATATTCCCAATCGACTCTATCGAATGCCTTCTCTGCGTCCAGAGCCAGTAACAGAGAAGGCATTCTCTTAACTGTCAAAAAGGCTAAGGGATAAGTATAAACACTAAAAAATTAGATGTAGGACTACCAGGGCTAAAATGATTTAATACAATTGATAGAGTGGTATTTTAATACAAATGAATAAAAGCAATAATATAAATTAAAACAATAATATAAGTTAAATGTGTATAAAATCCCTATAATAAAACTTGCGTATAATGACAGTTAGGTCATGGATCCATGGGTAATATGATGAGAGAATATGAAATAATAATAATGTAAACTCCACGTGTAAGTGCGAATAAACAGATAAGTAGATGAATACGTGAACAAGTGTGCGAAGTGTTGTTACAGCATAGGTGAGCAGTTAACAGCCGAATGTGATAATGAAAATGTGAACAGTATATACATATACAGGAAAAAACAATCCAAAAGGTAATAGTCAAAAAATAATAACTGGATAGTCCTGATGAAAGCACTGCAGTGCAAAAAGGAACAAAAATGATAATCACAAGTAGGTTAATACCAATGAGTGAAAAAATGTGAAAAAAGATGAGGTGACACAGTGATGTGAAAAAATAAAAATATAAAAAAGGAAAAAATATAAGATCAAAAATCCGGTGAAAAAACGAAAAAACAATGGTGATGTTCAACAAATGTTAATAAAGATCAAAAAGGAGCAAAAATTGTGTTGTAATCCAAATAAAATGACAGTAAAATAGAGATAGTATCACATAGAAGAACCTTGAATCCTGAGGGGGAAAGTTCCCAGGTGAATCCTGACAGCGGTCAGCTCCTAATCCAATGTCCTAGAAATGTCCCTGTAAGAAAAGGATTAACATAGCGTAACAAGTCCTTAGAATAGTTAGAATCTTAAAATGATGCTTACCAACAGGTCTACGCGTTTCGGCCCCAAAAAAGGCCTTTATCAAGACTGCTGGATTGGTAAGCTGAGAGGCTTTAAATAACAGTATCACTTAAGTGACCGGATGTGGCTCTGAGGTGCACTTCCGGTTTCGCCACAAGAAAAAAGTGTTAAACATGTGTAAAATATGTATAGAATATGTCACTCAGAAATAAAGTTGTCCTATATTTTATTCCTCAAATTTATATATATGTATTTGATTAAGAATCGCCACTTCAATGTCCTTTGGCTCAGTGTATCTTAAGCATCCATAGTCGTGATGTCACTTCCGGTTTGCCGGGATAAACTTTTTATAGCTGATCTTATGTTTTAATAGCCTAAAGTGATGAGCTTGAATTAGAAGATGTAATTTAAGGTTTGTTATTAATATATTTGTATATTGAGGCTCGATCAGACTATACTTTTATGGTGACGATTTTGCAGGGATTTGATTGGTCGTGACATCACGACCCGGATTCCTATGATCCTATTGGTGTTAGAAAAAGGTGTGTGGGTAATAGCCCTTCTGATTGGGTGTTAAACGCTGAGATGTCAAATAGTTTTTTAGCGAAGGGGGGAGAGATTTTTTAAATGACAGAGGAGATTTAGATGATAAAGATGCCAGTTTCATAATAAGAACAGCTTGAAAAATGATTAGAGTTATGTTAGAGGTGATTTATATGCCTTCTCCAGTATGTTTGTGTATGATTATGAGTCATCGCACAAATCGTACGTAATAGGGAGATGTAGTTTACATATCTTCTCCAGTGTGTATGTACATAGTGATGAGTGATATCCTTAATCATATGCCTTAGGTTTAAATGGGAAGATAGGAGGTCTATTAGTCCTCTCTTGCAAACTAGTAATGCTTTAGGCATTTTAAAGGAGAAAATAGGAGGTCTATTAGTCCTCTCTTACAAACTAGTAATGCTTTAGGCATTTTTAAGGCACAACATCATAGTGAGGGAGTTCTATCAACATCAGAATTAGGAAGTAAAATCCAAATGTGGCACAATAATAAAGAGAAGGTCACTTGTCCTATATACCTAATCAAACTAGTTTACCTAGGTTAGAAAGAGAGAATGCTATAGCAGTGTAGATAATTTATCTTACACTGTGTCAACAAAAGGCTATGGCTTTTTTTTTTTTTTTTAAAGAGAAGAGACTTAAATCCATAATGTAAAAGAAAGGGACTTCATGACTTTATGATGGTATATCTATGTGTCATAAGTCAAAGTTTATACATACTCGTCACTGGGTCCAATGGCCTCAGTATATTTAGTAAAGAAGGGTGTATTAGTGCCCCTTTTATACCACCAGAATGAAATTTTATATAAGACATTTAGAGCACTGAGGTCTGCAATGTCACATCATTAAGGAGCAGTTGTTGAGTGGGTTTTTTCATACTAGTTCTTTCCTTGGGGGTTGGTTAGGCCCTTTATTTGTATTCAGCTTAGGGATTGTCTTAGCGCTTGGCCACTACACCACACTCTTACATTCTCTTAACTGTCGCAAAATTAATCAAATCAATCACTTTTTGTGTATTATCTGGAGCTTCTCTCTGTGAGATGAAGCCTACTTGGTCTGTATCTATCAATTTTCTGATGGGTAGGGCCAATCGGTTCGCAAGAATTTTAGTGAACAATTTCAGATCCTGATTAATTAATGATATTGGACGATAATTTTGAAAGTATTGTTTATTTTTCCCTGGTTTCGGGATGACCGTCACCCTTGCAGTCAACAAATCTGGGGGAATATCTACCCCTTGTAAAATATTATTATATAATTGGACCAGTAGGGGTGCAACCGATAGCTGTAAGTCCTTATAAAAGGAGCCTGGAAATCCATCAGGGCCCGGCACTTTATTTCTTTTTAAATCTTTGATGGCTAGTAGGACCTCTTACTTGCAACTTTTTATGTTAGTTTCTGCATCAGGGATAGGCACAGACCAAGGCTGTGGTGGACATTTTCCAAAGTACAGACCTTAGTGAAGGACACCAAGGTATATTTCAAATTAAAAACATCATTATATAGTGCTGGGTGTTATTATACAGATGCTGATACCACTGATCCTATAACCAGCCCTTCTCTGGCTATACCCATGTGCCAGTGTCACCACTGTCTCATTATATAGTGCTTGGTGTTATTATACTGATGCAGATACCACTGACCCTATAACCAGCCCCCCTCTGGCTATACACATGTGCCAGTGTCACTACTGTGTCATTATATAGTGCTTGGTGTTATTATACTGATGCAGATACCACTGATCATATAACCAGCCCTCCTCTGGCTATACCCATGTGCCAGTGTCACTACTGTCTCATTATGTAATGCTGGGTGTTATTATACTGATGCAGATACCACTGATCCTATAACCAGCCCTCCTCTGGCTATACTCATGTGTCAGTGTCACTACTGTGTCATTATATAGTGCTGGGTGTTATTATACTGATGCAGATACCACTGATCATATAACCAGCCCTTCTCTGGCTATACCCATGTGCAAAATATGCAGTACTTAATAATAAACCTCAGGTGCCTGTTAAAGTGCTTTACCTTTGCATATAAAGCTCCAGGGACACAGTGCCAGCTTGCTTCTTGAATCTTCCCTCTCTCTCAGTCTCACTCAGAGTTACTTTCCTGCAACTGAGCGGCATCAAGGATGAGTCAGGACCTGCATTTATCTGCCCTACTCCTCCCTCCCCAATTCAAAATGGCCGGCGGACACCAGTGTCCGTGTACTGATATCTTGCCTATCCCTGTGCTGCATGATTTTTTTTTTTACTTAAAGGGATACTAAACCCAATGTTTTTCTTTAAGGATTCAGATATTGGATGCAATTTTCTAATTTACTCATATTATCAATGTTTCTTCTTTCTCTTGCTATCTTTATTTGAAGAGCAGAAATGTAAATGCTTAGGAGCCAGCCCATTTTAGGTTAAGCACCCTGGATAGTACTTGCTTATTGCCGGCTACATTTAGCCACCTTTTAGCTAGCGCTACCCAGGTGCTGAACCAAAAAGCTATACATTCCTGCTTTTCAAATAAATATAGCAAGAGAACGAAAACAATTTTGATAATAGGAGTAAATTAGAAAGTTGCTTAAAATTGCATGCTCTATCGAACCCTTAAAGAAAATAAATTTGGGTTTAGTATCCCTTTAACCCCTTAATGACCAAGGACGTACGCCACACGTCCTCAAAAAAAATACAGTTAATGACCGAGGACGTGTGGCGTACGTCCTTGGTCTGGAAAGCAGCTGGAAGCGATCCTGCTCGCTTCCAGCTCCTTTCCGGTTATTGCAGTGATGCCTCGATATGGAGGCATCCTGCAATAACCCCCCTTGGCCATCCGATGCAGAGAGAGCCACTCTGTGGCCCTCTCTGCACCGGACATTGGTGGCCGGTATCATTGGTGGGTGGGAGCAAGTCTGGGAGGCGGGTGGACGGCCATCGATGTGCCGAGTGGAGGGAAGGGGGGCGGGATCGGGGGCAGAACCGTCGGGAGCGTGCACGGGAGCGCACGTGTGCACGGGGGGCGGCGGGCGGGCGCGTGCACGGGCGGGAGCGGGAGGGAAAAAGTTAAAATAAAACGTTTTAAAAAGTTAGAAATAAACAGCTAAGGGATCTGGAAGGGGTGGGGGGATGGTCTTGGGGGGGGGGGGGGAGCTACAAAAAAAGGCACATTTGTTACTAAACTGGGTACTGGCAGACAGCTGCCAGTACCCAAGATGGCGCCCATTAAGTCAGAGGGGGAGGGTTAGAGAGCTGTTTGGTGGGGGATCAGTGAGGTTGGGGACTAAGGGGGGATCCTACACAGCAGCATATGTAAATATGCCCAAAAAAAACACACAAAAAAGCCCAAGTATAGCTTTTATTTTAGTACTGGCAGAGTTTCTGCCAGTACTTAAAGGGCCACTGTAAGTAAATATTTTCTATGCCTGTTACTAACTAACTACCCCAAATACGCTTTTTATCAATAGCATTTCATTAACATATCTCTACCGTATATCAGAAATCTTGTCTGCAAATTTAATTGTTTTCCAAACCCACTCTGTGGGTATCCTTTGCTCTGTACCAATCCGTTTACAGTACCTAGGTTTCAAAATGGCGCTTTAAATACAAAGTTATTGGTTTAAGTATTTTGAACATGCAGTGCTGAAAATAGTGGGCAGGATAACGTGACATCATCGGCGAATAAAAGATATAACTTTTAGAATGTTATGAAACTTTGTTTTGGAGAAAATATAGGTCAGTAGGTTTTAATTAATGTTTATTAACTTTAATATGTAAGTTGTTTAGCTTAAAAATTATAACAGAAAGTAATCCTTTAAGATGGCGGGGACAATTGTGGGGTGGGGGAGGGAAGAGAGCTGTTTGGGAGGGATCAGGGGGTCTCATGTTTCAGGTGGGATGCTGAGCTCTACACTAAAGCTAAAATTAACCCTGCAAGCTACATAATTAACCCCTTCACTGCTAGCCATAATACACGTGTGAAATGCAGCGGCATTTGGCGGCCTTCTAATTACCAAAAAGCAACGCCAAAGCCATATATGTCTGCTATTTCTGAACAAAGGGGATCCCAGAGAAGCATTTACAACCATTTGTGCCATAATTGCACAAGCTGTTTGTAAATGATTTCAGTGAGAAACCTAAAATTGTGAAAAATTTAACGTTTTTTTTAATTTGATCGCATTTGGCGGTGAAATGGTGGCATGAAATATACCAAAATTGGCTTAGATCAATACTTGGGGTTGTCTACTACACTACACTAAAGCTAAAAGTATCCCTAAAAGCTCCCTACATGCTCCATAATTAACCCCTTCACTGCTGGGCATAATACACGTGTAGTGCGCAGTGGCATTTAGCAGCCTTCTAATTACTAAAAAGCAACGCCAAAGCCATATATGTCTGCTATTTCTGAACAAAGGGGATCCCAGAGAAGCATTTACAACCATTTAAGCCATAATTGCACAAGCTGTTTGTAAATAATTTCAGTGAGAAACCAAAAGTTTGTGATAAAAATAGTAAAAAAGTGAACGATTTTTTGTATTTAATCTCATTTGGCGGTGAAATGGTGGCATGAAATATACCAAAATGGGCCTAGATGAATACTTTGGGATGTCTACTAAAATAAAATATATACATGTCAATGGATATTCAGAGATTCCTGAAAGATATTAGTGTTCTAATGTAACTAATTTTGAAAAATAATGGTTTGGAAATAGCAAAGTGCTACTTGTATTTATGGCCCTATAACTTACAAAAAAAGCAAAGAACATGTAAACATTGGGTATTTCTAAACTCAGGACAAAATTTAGAAACTATTTAGCATGGGTGTTTTTGGTGGTTGTAGATGTGTAACAGATTTTGGGGGTCAAAGTTAGAAAAAGTGTGTTTTTTTCAATTTTTTCCTCATATTTTATAAAAAATTTTACAGGGAGTGCAGAATTATTAGGCAAGTTGTATTTTTGAGGATTAATTTTATTATTGAACAACAACCATGTTCTCAATGAACCCAAAAAACTCATTAATATCAAAGCTGAATATTTTTGGAAGTAGTTTTTAGTTTGTTTTTAGTTTTAGCTATTTTAGGGGGATATCTGTGTGTGCAGGTGACTATTACTGTGCATAATTATTAGGCAACTTAACAAAAAACAAATATATACCCATTTCAATTATTTATTTTTACCAGTGAAACCAATATAACATCTCAACATTCACAAATATACATTTCTGACATTCAAAAACAAAACAAAAACAAATCAGTGACTAATATAGCCACCTTTCTTTGCAAGGACACTCAAAAGCCTGCCATCCATGGATTCTGTCAGTGTTTTGATCTGTTCACCATCAACATTGCGTGCAGCAGCAACCACAGCCTCCCAGACACTGTTCAGAGAGGTGTACTGTTTTCCCTCCTTGTAAATCTCACATTTGATGATGGACCACTGGTTCTCAATGGGGTTCAGATCAGGTGAACAAGGAGGCCATGTCATTAGATTTTCTTCTTTTATACCCTTTCTTGCCAGCCACGCTGTGGAGTACTTGGACGCGTGTAATGGAGCATTGTCCTGCATGAAAATCATGTTTTTCTTGAAGGATGCAGACTTCTTCCTGTACCACTGCTTGAAGAAGGTGTCTTCCAGAAACTGGCAGTAGGACTGGGAGTTGAGCTTGACTCCATCCTCAACCCGAAAAGGCCCCACAAGCTCATCTTTGATGATACCAGCCCAAACCAGTACTCCACCTCCACCTTGCTGGCGTCTGAGTCGGACTGGAGCTCTCTGCCCTTTACCAATCCAGCCACGGGCCCATCTATCTGGCCCATCAAGACTCACTCTCATTTCATCAGTCCATAAAACCTTAGAAAAATCAGTCTTGAGATATTTCTTGGCCCAGTCTTGACGTTTCAGCTTGTGTGTCTTGTTCAGTGGTGGTCGTCTTTCAGCCTTTCTTACCTTGGCCATGTCTCTGAGTATTGCACACCTTGTGCTTTTGGGCACTCCAGTGATGTTGCAGCTCTGAAATATCTTGGCAGCTGCACGCTTGACTTTTCTCAGTTCATGGGCAGTTATTTTGCGCCTTGGTTTTTCCACACGCTTCTTGCGACCCTGTTGACTATTTTGAATGAAACGTTTGATTGTTCGATGATCACGCTTCAGAAGCTTTGCAATTTTAAGAGTGCTGCATCCCTCTGCAAGATATCTCACTGTTTTTGACTTTTCTGAGCCTGTCAAGTCCTTCTTTTGACCCATTTTGCCAAAGGAAAGGAAGTTGCCTAATAATTATGCACACCTGATATAGGGTGTTGATGTCATTAGACCACACCCCTTCTCATTACAGAGATGCACATCACCTAATATGCTTAATTGGTAGTAGGCTTTCGAGCCTATATAGCTTGGAGTAAGACAACATGCATAAAGAGGATGATGTGGTCAAAATACTCATTTGCCTAATAATTCTGCACTCCCTGTATAGTAAATTATAAGATATGATGAAAATAATGATATCTTTAGAAAGTCCATTTAATGGTGAGAAAAACGGTATATACTATGTGTGGGTACAGTAAATGAGTAAGAGGAAAATTACAGCTAAACACAAACACTGCTGAAATGTAAAAATAGCCTTGGTCCCAAACGGACAGAAAATGGAAAAGTGCTGTGGTCATTAAGGGGTTAATCACATGCAGCAGCCTTGCCCTCTTACAAATTTACGTTGGCTGTTTTTTTTTTTTTTTTTTGCATAACTGCTGGGAAAGGGGTAGGGTCAAAGGGGAGAGGGGAAGGGAGAGGAGAGGGAGGGGGAGAGGGGTTAAGCCTATTGGAAGGGGAAGAGGGAAGGGGAGAGAAGAGGGGAGGGGGATAGGGAAACCAACAAAACAACAATAACAACAACAAAGTTTCCTATGTAAGTAACAAAACCTGGATCGGATGGCATCATAGGGAAAAACGGTAACCCTGACGGAGCGACAATCCAATTTACATAATAAAAGCTTAGACATATATATATATATATATATGAGGAGATTTACATTTACATCCCATGGCCAGTGCAAGTTAAATGGGTTCCCGGGGTGGTTAGTGCTAATACAGGTGGTCTCCGGGGAGGGGGAGGGAGAAAACATTTCCAGTTAACGTAAATAGTCAAAACAGCAACAACAACAGAGTCCTCCACCTGAGCGGCAGGGTTCAATTTTGTGATCCGTGAGAGGAGGCGAAAGCCCCGAGTTCGCTGAGTTTTGCTGGGGAGGAGGCACCCGGTCCGCCCCGCGTGATTTGTCGCGGTTTCCTACACAGAATAGCTCCAACGCATCAGGGTCTCATGGGAAAGGTAAGGATATTTGGAAAAGTGAAGGGAGTAAGAAAGGAAGGAAGGAGTAGGGGAGAGGAAAGAAAGAAGAGGAGAGGAGGGGGGAGAAGGGGGGGGAGGGAGGTTAGTGTTTTTAGGGGTTATTTAGCCTTCCTATATGTCCTGGCTTCTCAGTCTCTCTGTCATCATAAATGTACTATTGGCAAAAGGTGATATTATCTGTGTGTAGATGCTGACGGGCAAGGTCAATAGGTAGGGTTCCCATTTTCTGTAAAAGGTCTTAATTCTCCTCTCTAGGTCTCCCTTGACGTCTGCCTGTTCAATTAAAAGCTGTGCATGCAAGAGGCTAGTAAAATGTGTGATATGTGGCGGTTTACTAGAAACCCAGTGTCGTAGGATCAGTTTCCTAGCTATTAGGATGGCGGTGTTTATGAAGCGGTCCTGTGGAGTGCTCCGTGTGTGTCCCTTGAAAAAGAAGACGTCGTGGATTGTTAAAAGTAATGTCTCGCTATGCATCCTGTTCAACCAGTATTGTATCTTATTCCAGTATTGAGTTATTTTAGGGCAACCCCAAAACAGATGAGTAATATCCGGACCAGGTAAGGAGCATTTAGGACATGAATCCACTGCGCCCGGAACCCACTTGGCTCTAAGGTGGGGGGTGATGTAGCTGAAATGAATGAATTTAAGATGCATCTCTCTATATCTCACTGCTAATGTGCTAGTGGTGAGCAGCTTAAAGCTGTTTGATATAGTGTCTTCACTAATGTCGAGGCCTGTGCAGTAGGACCATTTGGCACTCAGTTGTTGCATGATCTCAGTAGATTTGCCTTCAATAATTAAGCTATAGATGTAAGAAATAGAGTGTGATCCCTGCTTAGTCAGAGAGCAAATGGAGTCTATTGGGGAGCTCGTTGTGACGTCGAGACCCTCAGTGAGGAGTTTTTGTGCGTAGTGAGTGACTTGGAGGTATGCAAATGTACTGTGTCTGGGGAGGTCAAATTTATCTTGTAGATGCGCCAAAGGGAATATTGTGTTGGTAAGTGGGTTTATTAGATGTGAGATTGCACCTAGTCCCTTCTCTTCCCACTGGGCGAATATTCGCGTAGTCATGCCTGGGAGGAAGTTAGGGTTTCCCCTCAGTGGGAGATGCTTAGTGGTTGCGGTGGAGAGCTTCCACCACTTGCATAATTTTGCCCAGGCACGTAGCGGATCTCTGAAGAGAATGCTATTTTTGATTTGGGCAGGAAGAGTGTGAATAGGAGCATGCGGGAGGAAGGCTAAGTGAAGTGGGTGGACAAGGGTTTTTTCAAGGTTTTCATCATTAAAGACTGATGTTCGTGCTAACCATTCAAAGACTAATTTTGTCAGCGCCGCCCAATTGTACCATTCAACGTTTGGGAGCTTTAGACCACCTTTGTCAGTGGGTAGCGCTAGTTTTGTTCTGCTGATTCTGTGTTTCTTTGAATTCCACACAAAGTCACTGAAGGCACTAGATATGCTCTTCAGGTCCTTCTGTGTCAATAGGAAGGGAAGCAACTGCAATGGGTATAATAACTTGGGCATTGCCATCATTTTAATTAAACTCACTCGCCCCGACAAGGGTATGGGTAATTTAGACCAGCTCGCCAATAACGAGCGAACTTGCTTGATCACTGGGGGGATGTTCAGTTTGTATATTGAATGCGGGTTAACATGCAGGAGGATGCCCAGGTACTTGAAGGAGCCATCCGTGATTTTAAGCGCAGTTTGTATGGGTGTGGGGGGGTGCCTGTTAGTCAGGTATGTCATTTCCGATTTGTCCAGGTTTACCTTGTAACCCGAAATGGTGCCGAATTGTTGAAATATGGAGATGAGCTTGGGTATGTTATCATAGGGCTTGGTTACATATAAGAGTAGGTCATCAGCATACAGTGATAGGTGCATTGAATGAGACCCCACTTGTAATGCCGGGAGCTTGTTTCTGATATATATAGCTAGGGGTTCTATAGCCAGGTTAAATAGCAGGGGCGATAGAGGGCATCCCTGCCTAGTATCTCTTCCGAGGAAAAAAGGCTGGGACACCTCTCCATTCACTATCACAGAAGAGCGGGGGCTGTGGTATAGCGTTTGTATGAGTCTTTGAAAATCCCCAGCTATACCGAATTTTCCCAGGGTAGTCAAGAGGTGATCCCATTCTACTCTGTCGAACGCCTTTTCCGCGTCGACAGAGAGAAGGCAAGCCTCTGGGAGTGCGACAGATTCAGTTTTGTTACGGTCTTTTCTTTGCCAGTAGTACTCTATCACCGACAAGGTCTTACGTATGTTGGTGACTGAGGAGCGGTGCTTCATGAATCCTGTCTGATCTTTATGGATGACTGACCCTAGTACAGCAGCTAACCTATTTGCAAGTATGGCCGTAAAAAGTTTGTATTCGCTGTTCAAGAGCGCTATTGGTCTGTAGGAGGCAGGGGATGTCGGGTCTCGACCTGGTTTCAAAATTAAACACATAAGTGCGTCTGCAAAGTCAATTGGGGGGTTGCTGTGCCCTTCAGATAGGCTGTAAATGTTTGGGCCAGCAGTGGGCTAAGTTCCACTTGTAATAGCTTATAGTACTCAATGGGTATTTTGTCGGGTCCCGGGGTCTTGCCCAGCTTAGCTGTTTTAATGGCTTTCAGTACCTCCGACGCATGGATTGGGGTGTTGAGGAGGTCTAGGTTGTCTGAGCTAAGAGAAGGAGGAACAATCTGCTTCCAGAATTCCTCCTTATCATTCTGTGTGCAAGGCTGCGCGGTGTAAAGTGCAGAGTAGAAGTTTAGGAATTCTGACATTATGGATTTAGTGTCTGAGTGTATCACCCCTTGCGCTTGGATTGAGGTAATTATGGATTTAGGGTTGGCCAGTTTCACTACGTTAGCCAGTAGCTTTCCAGTTTTATCTCCAAACCTATAGAACCGGCCCTTTCTATGCGTCTGGAACAAATGGTCCTGCTGAGCCAGGGCATCCTCCCTAAGTCTCTTTTTCTCATAAAATCTATTTCTGCATTGGGGGGAGGGATGAGCTAGGTATTGATTGTATGCAGCTGTGACTTCTGCCGTGGCGACAGTTTCTATCTTTTTTTGTTTTGCATTGTAATGGGCGGTAAAACTGGTGATTTGTCCCCTCATGACTGCCTTAGATGCTCCCCAAAAAATCCCTGGGGTGTGGAGGTGTTGGGCGTTAAAGGTATAGTACTCCTTCCACTGAGATTTTAGGTGTTTACTGAACTCAATGTTGTGGTATAGGTAGGTAGGGAATCTCCAGGACTTTTGAGTAGGAGAGTTGGGTTTCGGGGCCAAGTAGTAGCCATATGGGCGCATGGTCTGAGATTATAATATCTGAGATGTCTGTCTGTGGAATTTGTGTATGTAGCTGACCCGAACACAGGAAGTAATCAACACGCGAGAGAGTGCTGTGCGTTTTAGAGGCACACGTAAAGTCTCTCCTGGTTGGATTACGAGAGCGCCACACGTCAATGAGGTCCAGTGAGTTTTTAAAGGTTGCTATGGTGTCTGTTTCTTTTTTCCGTTTCGTAGCTAGAGTTTTTTCCTGTCTCTTAGTGTGTGTGTCAGTTCTGCGGTCTAGTGGCAGTTCCTGGGTCAGATTAAAGTCTCCCCCCATTAGGATGGGAGAGTCAGCAAGAGCAGCCAAGTGAGTCTGAATGGAGCGCCAGAACGATGGTCTAAGTTGATTGGGGCCATAGATGTTACATATGGTGTATGTACGATTATCTATCTGTAGACTAGCTATAATATACCTGCCTCTAGGATCTATGGTGATGGGGTTGATTTGTACTGATAGTCCTTTTCTAACAAGTATAGCAACTCCTCTCTTACGTCCTTCTGTAGGGGTGTAATAGACTCGGTCAACCCACCTGCTTTTTAGTTTCTCATGTTCCTCCCCTGTGAGTCGTGTCTCCTGTAGGAGAGCAATGTCAGTTTGAAGTCGCCCTAGGTGCTGCAGAATGATGCTGCGCTTGGCTGGGGAGGTAATCCCTCCCACATTCCAGGATACAATTTTAAGGGGACGCGCCATATTGTTGAGGAGGGGAAGATGTACTTGGCGGGTGCCGTACAACAGATGTATAAGTTATAGGTGTATATTGTCTCTGCTTGATTCTGTATATAGTGGTGGGTTGTGTAGTAGATCTGTTAGGGGACTGAGAGATAAGAGGGTTGTGTTCAGAGGGGTGCGTCTGAGGCTTTAGCGACTTACGGTCTGAAGTATCTGTGGGTATCAATCTGGATGGAATCCGGGTGCTCCTCCTGCAGCCTGAGGAAAAAGACATGCATATAAGTAAAAGATTAACAGCCTGATTTTCAAGACATGGAGAGAATAAAAGGGGGTAAGAGAGACATATAGGGGCCAAGGTCAGGGCAGGGGAAGAAGGGAAAGACACACAAGGAAGGGAGAGAAAAAGAGAAAGAGGTGGGGGACTGGTCAGCATACTCTTAAGGGGTATAGACATATACATTGCCAGGGTCACCAAGAGGGACAGAAGGTGTATGTGGGCGTGAACATAAATAAGCAAGTACAAATACTTAGTCCTCGAGATAGGTAGTAATAGGAGACTCTGGGATAGGTCATCCATTCTGCAAGTTGGGGGGGCTGGAGGGTGGATGTATGCAGAATGTCTCTTCAACCCTCGCCGTTGCGTGTTTCAGCATCTAAGAACTCTTGTAGTTGTTGCGGAGTCAAGAAGAGCTTGGGGCCTCCAGGTGTCGTGAGCTTCAGTTTGGCCGGATAGAGTAGTGAGGCTTGCCGTCCCATGGAGTGTAACTTGGAGCAGAGGGGCGCAAATTCTTTCCGCTTTCTCGCCACCTCAGCAGAGAAGTCTTGAAAGATGAGGAGCTTGTGGCCTTCGTAGAGGAGGTCAGGTTTGGAGCGGTATGCCTTTAGGACTGCCAATTTCTCTTGGTATCTAAGCAGTTTAAAGATGACCTGACGTGGCCTCTGGTTAGGCTTAGATGGTAGGGAGTCCGGGCCTATTCTGTGAGCCCTCTCGATGTCAAGCGGCATAGTCTCCTGGTCCATTTTCAGTAATTTAGGTAAGGTATAGGCTGTAAATTCCAGTAAGTCTTTGTTTTTAATTGACTCAGGGACTCCCACAATTCTCAGGTTGTTGCAACGAGATCTATTTTCGAGATCGTCCAACTTGTCCTGTAGTGAGGAATTGTGACGCTCTAGGCGTTGTATAGCCAAAGTAGATGTTTGTTGGGTGTCTTCCACATCAGAGATCCTTTGCTCTGCATGTTGTAGTCTGTTGGCATATTGTCGGATCTCTGTGGTAAGGGTATCCATTCCTGCCTGCAATGTCTCCATTTTAGGCAGAAAAAAGGCTTTGAGGTCTTGGAGCAGATCAGGGGGTGGTTCAGGACCAATGTCTCTTTGGACAGGGGAGGGGGGGTCCTGGTGAATTTCCACGACATGTTTCTTGGTTTTGTCTGCTGCTTTCTGTCTACCAGCCATGATTGGTATAGCCTGTGAAGCTGAGACCTTGAAATACTTGTCAACTTTCATAAGGGATGATAATCCCTGCCTTCTTTCTGCACGTGGTCATATAGATTTTGAAGCGTTGAAATGCTACTTCAGAAGTAGAGAATATGACAGTATATCTGAGGCATATAGAATTGGTAAGGCGTGTGAAGAAAAGTTCGTCGCACCTGTCTTTCAGGCAGCACAGCACCCTCTAAATGTAGGTTCCTTTCCTTCCTGTTTTAGAAAAGCTAGCGATTTTCAGCTATCAGATGCAGTGTGGAAAGTTACTACTTATTGTTTGTTGGCTCAAATTGCTGGTATGCTCTGCAGTCTTAAGGAGGTCTGAGGTGTGCGGACTAGGCCACGTGGGTGCAGGTTTCCACCCTAAGTCTCTGAGCTTGTTAACCCACAACAGCTTGCTGTATGTGAACTTTAAAGTGTCCCAGTTGTGAAATTGCAAATTTCAGATATCTCAGGATGTATAGAGCAAGGTGCTGGTCTCAGTCCTGTGTCCTGCTGTTGCGGTACTAACAGCGTTAGGGGAAATAAAGTATAGGGCAGCGTGGCTGGGAACGTCAGGCTTTATTGCTTATGTGAGGGCCTTGGTTGGCTACTGGGGATGGAGCATGCAGCAAGGTGATGGTGGCAGTGTTAGTGAGTATGGGGAGGATCTTAGGTGTATGACTGTTCCTGCTGTTGTAGCAGCGCTTGTTATGGAGCGCTCCCGTCAGGCCTGTCTCCAGGGCTAAGATGTCCCCAGCGGCCCTGTTTGTGGTCTTCCTCCCCAATCCCACAAAGTCTATAATGGTGTGAAAGTGCACCTTGTAGTGTGCTGTAGCCTCTGGGTTGCCCAGCTGGAGAAATGAGTGGAGCTGCGTAGGCTGTGTGGGGCAAAATGGCGGCCACTCAAAAAGGCAGTGCGAGTGTTCCCCTTTCTCTTTTTTTAGCTCCTCTGCAACTTTTACTGGGGCAGGTAAAGTGGAGCCAGAGACCCTGTCACCGGTCGCGAGGACACCACTATTGTCCGTTGTCTTCCGCCACTCTCGGGCGCGGCTCTTTTCCGCGGTCCGCGGGCTCCTGGTGGGGAAGCCGTTCTTGGGGGCCTCTACAAGTTAGGATGCCAGGCAAGGTGTAGTAATCACCTGTTAAGGCTAAATATTGTGTTCGGGTTCGTTTACTGACTGCCGTAATAGTTTAAGCAAGAGGTTTGGCGGAGCTCCTCTGTCTTGCGGCCAGTCAGTTCGCCCGCCCACCGGAAGTCCCGGAAAAACATAATTTATGTAAGAACTTACCTGATAAATTCATTTCTTTCATATTAGCAAGAGTCCATGAGCTAGTGACGTATGGGATATACATTCCTACCAGGAGGGGCAAAGTTTCCCAAACCTTAAAATGCCTATAAATACACCCCTCACCACACCCACAATTCAGTTTAATGAATAGCCAAGAAGTGGGGTGATAAGGAAAAAAGTGCGAAAGCATATAAAATAAGGAATTGGAATAATTGTGCTTTATATAAAAAAATCAAAACCACCACAAAAAAGGGCGGGCCTCATGGACTCTTGCTAATATGAAAGAAATGAATTTATCAGGTAAGTTCTTACATAAATTATGTTTTCTTTCATGTAATTAGCAAGAGTCCATGAGCTAGTGACGTATGGGATAATGATTACCCAAGATGTGGATCTTTCCACACAAGAGTCACTAGAGAGGGAGGGATAAAATAAAGACAGTCAATTCCTGCTGAAAATAATCCACACCCAGAATAAAATTTTAATGAAAAAACATAAGCAGAAGATTCAAACTGAAACCACTGCCTGAAGTACGTTTCTACCAAAAACTGCTTCAGAAGAAGAAAACACAGCAAATGGTAGAATTTAGTAAAAGTATGCAAAGAGGACCAAGTTGCTGTTTTGCAAATCTGATCAACCGAAGCTTCATTCTTAAACGCCCAGGAAGTAGAAACTGACCTAGTAGAATGAGCTGTAATCCTTTGAGGCGGAGTGTTACCCGACTCAACATAGGCATGATGAAATAAAGATTTCAACCAAGATGCCAAAGAAATGGCAGAAGCTTTCTGGTCTTTTCTAGAACCGGAAAAGATGACAAATAGACTAGAAGTCTTTCGGAAAGTAGTTCAACATAATATTACAAAGCTCTAACAGCATCCAAAGAATGCAATGATTTCTCCTTAGAATTCATAGGATTAGGACATAATGAAGGAACCACAATTTCTCTACTAATGTTGTTAGAATTCACAACCTTAGGTAAAAAATTCAAAAGAAGTTCGCAGCACCGCCTTATCCTGATGCAAAATCAGAAAAGGAGACTCACAAAAAAGAGTAGATAATTCAGAGACTCTTCTGGCAGAAGAGATGGCCAAAAGAAACAAAACTTTCCAAGAAAGTAATATAACGACTAAAGAATGCATGGGTTCAAAAGGAGGAGCTTGAAGAGCCCCCAGAACCAAATTCAAACTCCAAGGAGGAGAAATTGACTTAATGACAAGTTTTATACGAACCAAAGGTTGTACAAAACAATGAATATCAGGAAGATTAGCAATCCTTCTGTGAAAAAGAACAGAAAGAGCAGAGATTTGTCTTTCAAGAAACTTGCGGACAAACCTTTATCTAAACCATCCTGAAGAAATATAAGTCTTCCAGACTCTATAATATATCTCTCTAGATACAGATTTACGAGCCTGTCACATAGTATCAATCACAGAGTCAGAGAAACCTCTTTGACCAAGAATCAAGCGTTCAAACTCCACACCTTAAAATTAAGGTTTTGAGATCCTGATGGAAAAAAGAACCTTGAGACAGAAAGACTGGTCTTAACGGAAGAGTCCACAGCTGGCAAGAGGCCATCCGGACAAGATCCGCATACCAAAACCTGTGAGACCATGCTGGAGCTACCAGCAGGACAAACGAGCATTCCTTTAGAATATTGGAGAATACCCTTGGAAGAAGAACTAGAGGCGGAAAGATATAGGCAGGATGACACTTGTAAGGAAGAGATAATGCATCCACTGCCTCCGCCCGAGGATCCCGGGATCCGGACAGATACCTGGGAAGTTTCTTGTTTAGATGAGAAGCCATCAGATCTATTTCTGGGAGTTCCCACATTTGAACAATCTGAGGAAATACCTCTGGGTGAAGACCATTCGCCCAGGTGCAACATTTGGCGACTGAGATAATTCGCTTTCCAATTGTCCATACCTGGGATATGAACCGCAGAGATTAGACAGGAGCTGGATTCCGCCCAAACCAAAATTCGAGATACGTCTGTCATAGCCAGAGGACTGAGAGTCCCTCCGTGATGATTGATGTATGCCACAGTTGTGACATTGTCTATCTGAAAACAAATGAACAACTCTCTCTTCAGAAGAGGCCAAGACTGAAGAGCTCTGAAAATTGCACGGAGTTCCAAAATATTGATCGGAAATCTCACCTCCTGAGATTCCCAAACCCCTTGTGCCGTCAGATACCCCCACACAGCTCCCCAACCTGTAAGACTTGCATCTGTTGAGATTATAGTCCAGGTCGGAAGAACAAAGAAGCCCCCTGAACTAAACGATGGTGATCTGTCCACCATGTCAGAGAGTGTCGTATAATCGGTTTAAAGATATTAATTGAGATATCTTTGAGTAATCCCTGCACCATTGGTTCAGCATACAGAGCTGAAGAGGTCGCATGTGAAAACGAGCAAAGGAGATCGCATCTGATGCAGCAGTCCTAAGACCTAAAATTTCCATGCATAAGGCTACCAAAGGGAATGATTGTGACTGAAGGGTTTGACAAGCTGATATCAATGTTAAACTTCTCTTGTCTGACAAGGACAGAGTCATAGACACTGAATCTATCTAGAAACCTAAAAAGGTTACCCTTGTCTGAGGAATCAATGAACTGATTGGTAAATTGATCCTCCAACCATGAACTTGAAGAAACAAGTCGATTCGTATGAGATTCTTCGAAAATGAGAAGACTGAGCAAGTACCCAGATATCGTCCAATAAGGAAATACCAAAACCCTGTTCTCTGATTACAGAAAGAAGGGCACCGAGAACCTTTGAAAAAAATTCTTGGAACTGAGGCTAGGCCAAACGGTAGAGCCACAAAACTGGTAATGCTTGTCTAAAAAGAGAATCTCAGACACTAAAAGTGATCTGGATGAATCGGAATATGCAGATACACATCCTGTAAATCTATTGTAGACATATAATGCCCTTGCTAAACAAAAGGCAGGATAGTCCTACAGTAACCATCTTGAATGTTGGTATCCTTACATAACGATTCAATATTGATAGATCCGGAACTGGTCTGAAGGAATTGACCTTCTTTGGTACAATGAAGAGATAAAATAAAACCCCAGCCCCTGTTCCAGAACTGGAAGCATAATTACTCCAGCCAACTCTAGATCTGAAAACACATTTCAGAAATGCTGAGCCTTTGCTGTGTTAACTGGGACACGGGAAAGAAAAAAATCTCTTAGCAGGAGGCCTTAACTGAAGCCAATTCTGTACCTTTCTGAAACAATGTTCTGAAACCAGAAATTGAGAACGGAATTGATCAAAATTTCTTTGAAGAAAACGTAATCTGCCCCATACCAGCTGAGCTGGAATAAGGTCCGCACCTTCATGGGTACTTAGGAGCTGGCTATAGATTTTCTATAAGGCTTGGATATATTCCAAACTGGAAATAGTTTCCAAACTGATACCGCTCCTGAGGATGAAGGATCAGGCTTTTGTTCCTTATTGTGAGGAAAGGAACGAAAATGATTATTAGACCTAAAATTACCTTAGATTTTATATCCTTTGGTAAAAAAGTTCCCTTCCTTCCAGAAACAGTTGAGATAATAATTTATTACCCTGGAAAGAAAGGGAAAGCAAAGTTGACTTAGAAGACATATCAGCATTCCAAGTTTAATCCATAAAGCTTTTCTAGCTAAAATAGCTAGAGACATATACCTGACATCAACTCTAATGATATCAAAAGATGGTATCACCAATAAAATTATTAGCATGTTATAGAATAATAATAATGCTATAAAATTATGATCTGTTACTTGTTGCGCTAAAGCTTCTAACCAAAAAGTTGAAGCTGCAGCAACATCCGCTAAAAATATAGCAGGTCTAAGAAGATTACCTGAACATAAGTAAGCTTTTCTTAGAAAGGATTCAATTTTCCTATCTAAAGGATCCTTAAATGAAGTACTATCTGCCGTAGGAATAGTAGCACATTTAGCAGGAGTAGAGACAGCCCCATAACCTTAGGGATTTTGTCCCAAAAAAACTCTAATCTGTCAGATGGCACAGGATATAATTGCTTAAACGTTTAGAAGGAGTAAAAGAATTACCCAAATTATTCCATTCCCTGGAAATTACTTCAGAAATAGCATCAGGGAGATTAAACACTTCTGGAATAACTACAGGAGATTTAAAAACCTTATTTAAACGTTTAGATTTAGTATCAAGAGGACCAGAATCCTCTATTTCTAATGCAATTAATACTTCTTTAAATAAAGAACGAATAAATTCCATCTTGAACAAATACAAAGAAGCTAGAATATATATAAGAATTTAAATATTAAAACTTAAATAAATTGTTCAGATGTTTCATTTGTACCTCAGTATTGTATAAATGTATATTTTTGGATCTGGGAGATGTGTCTAACGCCTAATATACATTTAAATCTAAAGTGAATTAAACATAAATAATTGTATTGGTATATTTAAAATGTTTAACATTTTCTTTATTTCAGACATATGATAAAGACCTATCGGCTAGATTAAGAGTTTTGCGGTATGAGTGAAAAAGCAGCGTTATGGCTCTTTTTCACTAACGCTGGTATTTTACGAGTCTTGCAGGTATTTCTGTATCGCACACTTTTTTTGGCCGTAACGCAACGTAACTACCGCAGCTTTTAAAAAGTCCTTTTTCAATGGGACTTCCATAGCGCCGGTATTACGAGTTTGCCTGGGAGGCCAAAAAGTGAGCGGTACAGCCCATACTGTCAAGATCCATACCGTAAACTGAAAGTCAGTAGTTATGGGTTTTATGCTACAGAGCTGCAACATAAAACTCATAACTAAAGTGCTAAAAAGTACACTAACATCCATAAACTACCTATTAACCCCTAAACTGAGGCCCTCCCGCAACACAAATAATAAAATAAAATTATTAACCCCTAATCTGCCGCTCCCGACATCGCCACCACTATAATAAACATATTAATCCCTAAACTGCCGTACTCCCGCATCGCAAACACTAGTTAAATATTATTAACCCCTAATCATCTGTCCCTAACATTGCTGCCACCTACATTACAGTTATTAAGCCCTAATCTGCCGCCCCCATCGTCACTGCCACTATACTAAAGTTATAAACCCCTAAACCTAACCCTAAATCTAACCGTAACACCCACTAACTTTAATATAATTAAAATAAATCTAATTAAAAATTCCTATCATTAACTAAATAATTCCTATTTAAAACTAAATACTTACCTGTAAAATAAACCCTAAGCTAGCTACAATATAACTAATAGTTACATTGTAGCTATCTTAGGTTTTATTTTTATTTCACAGGCAAGTTTGTATTTATTTTAATTAGGTAGAATAGTAAGTAAATAGTTATTAACTATTTACTAACTACCTAGCTAAAATAAATACAAATTTACCTGTAAAATAAAACCTAACCTGAGTTACACTAACACCTAACCTTACACTACAATTAAATAAATTAAATTAAATAAATACAATTAACTAAATTACAAAAAACAAAACACTAAATTACACAAAATAAAAAAGAAATTATCAGATATTTAAACTAATTACACTTAATCTAATAGCCCTATGAAAATAAAAAAGCCCCCCCAAAATAAAAATAACCTAGCCTAAACTAAACTGCCAATAACCCTTAAAAGGGCCTTTTGCGGGGCATTGCCCCAAAGAAATCAGCTCTTTTACCTGTAAAAAAAAATACAAACAACCCCCCAACAGTAAAACCCACCACCCACACAACCAACCCCCCAAATAAAATCCTAATCTAAAAAACCTAAGCTCCCCATTGCCCTGAAAAGGGCATTTTTATGGGCATTTCCCTTAAAAGGGCATTTAGCTCTTTTTCAGCCCAAACCCCTAATCTAAAAATAAAACCCAACCAATAAACCCTTAAAAAAACCAAACACTAATCCCCGAAGATCCACTTACAGTTTTGAAGACCGGACATCCATCCTCAATGAAGCCGGGAGAAGTCTTCATCCAAGCGGCAAGAAGTCCTCAACGAAGTCGGGAGAAGTCTTCATCCAAGCCGGCAGAAGTTGTCCGTCAGACGAGCAGAAGTCTTCATCCAGACGGCATCTTCTAACTTTATCCATCCGGCGCGGAGCATCCTCTTCTTACGACGACTCGTCCACAATGAAGGTTCCTTTAAGTGACATCATCCAAGATGGCTGATTGGAACAGCCAATAGAATGTGAGCTCAATCCTATTGGCTGATTGGATCAGCCAATAGGATTGCAGCTCAATTCTATTGGTTGATTGCATCAGCCAATAGGATTTTTTCCCCTTTAATTCCGATTGTCTGATAGAATTCTATCAGTCAATCGGAATTCAAGGGACGCCATCTTGGATGACATTACTTAAAGGAACCTTCATTCTGGAAGAGTCGTTCTAAGAAGAGGATGCTTCGCGTCAGATGTCTTGAAGATGGACCCGCTCCGTGCCAGATGGATGAAGATAGAAGATGCCATCTGGATGAAGACTTCTGCCCGTCTGGAGGACCACTTCTGCTGGTTTGGATGAAGGCTTCTCCCGGCTTCGTTGAGGACTTCTTGCCGCTTGGATGAAGACTTCTCCTGGCTTCGTTGAGGATGGATGTTCGGTCTTCAAAACTGTAAGTGGATCTTCGGGGGTTAGTGTTAGGTTTTTTTAAGGGTTTATTGGGTGGGTTTTATTTTTAGATTATGGTTTGGGCACTTGAAAAAGAGCTAAATGACCTTTTAAGGGCAATGCCCATCCAAATGCCCTTTTCAGGGCAATGGGGAGCTTAGGTTTTTTTAGTTAGGATTTTATTTGGGGGGGGTTGGTTGTGTGAGTGGTGGGTTTTACTGTTGGGGGGTTGTTTGTATTTTTTTTTACAGGTGAAAGAGTTGATTTATTTGGGGCAATGCCCAGCAAAAGGCCCTTTTAAGGGCTATTGGTAGTTTAGTTTAGGCTAGGGTTTTTTATTTTGGGGGGCTTTTTTATTTTGATAGGGCTATTTGATTAGGTGTAATTAGTTTAAATATCTGAAAATTTATTTTTTATTTTGTGTAATTTAGTGTTTGTTTTTTGTAATTTAGTTAATTGTATTTAATTTAAGTAATTGATTTAATTGTAGTGTAAGGTTAGGTGTTAGTGTAAGACAGGTTAGGTTTTATTTTACAGGCAAAATTGTATTTATTTTAGCTAGATAGCTAGTAAATAGTTAATAACTATTTACTAACTAGTCTACCTAGTTAAAATAAATACAAACTTGCCTGTGAAATAAAAATAAAACCTAAGATAGATACATTGTAACTATTAGTTATATTGTAGCTAGCTTAGGGTTTATTTTACTGGTAAGTATTTAGTTTTAATAGTTAATGATAGGAATTTTTATTTAGATTGATTTTAATTACATTAAAGTTAGTGGGTGTTAGGGTTAGGGTTGGACTTAGAGTTAGGTTTAGGGGTTAATAAATTTAGTATAGTGGCGGCGACGTTGGGGGAGGCAGATTAGGGGTTAATAAGTGTAGGTAGGTTGCGGCAACATTGGCGGCAGGAGATTAGGGGTTAATAAATATAATGTAGGTGTCGGTGATGTTGGGGGCAGCAGATTGGGGGTTAATAAGTATAATGTAGGTGTCGGCAATGTCGTGTGCGGCAGATTAGGGGTTTATAAGTATAATGTAGGTGTCAGCGATGTCGGGGGCAGCAGATTAGGGGTTAATAAGTGTAAGATTAGGGGTGTTTAGACTCGGGGTTTATGTTAGGGTGTTAGGTGTAAACATAAATTTAGTTTCCCCATAGGAATCAATGGGGCTACGTTACGGAGCTTTACGCTGCTTTATTGCAGGTGTTAGGCTTTTTTTCAGCCGGCTCTCCCCATTGATGTCTATGGGGAAATCGTGCATGAACACGTAAAAACCAGCTCACCGCAGCTTTCAGCAGTGCTGGTATTGGAGTGCATTATGGAGCACAATTTTGCTTTACGCTGCAATATTGCCTGCTAACGCCGTTTTTTAAAAAAAAACTGTAATACCAGTGCTGTAGGGAAGTGAGCGGTGACAATAACTTGTAAGTTAGTACCGCACCCCTTATAATGTAAAAATCGTAATCTAGCTGTTTGTAATTTGTGCTGTGAATTATAGCATATGTTTTTACACACTCAAGATTGGAGATATACTAGATATGGAATGATATGATTCTATTAAAATCAAATAATAATCTAATTATCAATAAATAAAGTCAAATATAGATATATCTATATTAATTATAACTACTAGTCCACTCATAGAAATATGACTTTTAAAAGTAGGAAATATATATCATATCTGTATATACTAAGTATACCCATGTTTAGTCTCAAAAATACTCGCTCAGTTATATTAGATGGGCCATATACTGAACAGATAGTTTATTAAAACTAGGAAATAATAAATATATTGAATATACATTTAAGAAAATATATTTTTCTGTAGTAATATTTGCTAATGAAACTACATTCCGTTGCCTATTGTCTCCCCGGTGTTCAATACAAGAATTGCAACCAAAGGGTATTTTAAATTGTCAGGGGATTTAAAATTACCATATGAATTTCCAAGGGCCAATGAGAGATAAGCTCAGACTAAAAGGGCGTACCCAGAGAATTTCCATTGGGTGATTTAGAAATGAAGGTGGAATGAAGGTGGAATGAAGGTCCTAACGCTGCTTTTTAACGCCCGCTGGTATTACGAGTCTTGCAGGTACAGGTGTACCGTTAATTTTTTTGGTGAATTGTGTATCCTCTTTTTCAATGGGACTTGCATAGCGCCGGTATTACGAGTCTGCCAAAAAGTGAGCGGTACACCCTCTCCTGTCAAGACTGGTACCGCATTTTCAAATCAATAGTTAAGAGTTTTACACTACAAAGCCGTAGCATAAAACTCTTAACTAAAGTGCTAAAAAGTACACTAACACCCATAAACTACCTATTAATCCCTAAACTGAGGCCCTCCCGCATCGCAAACACTAAAATAAAAATTGTAACCCCTAATCTGCCGAACCGGAAATTACCGCCACTATAATAAACATATTAACCTAATCTGCCGTCCCTAACATCGCCGACACCTTCCTACATTTATTAACCCCTAATCTACTGCCCCCAACGTCGCCGCCACTATACTAAAAATATTAATCCCTAAATCTAAGTCTAACCCTAACACCCCCTAACTTAAATATAATTAAAATAAATCTAAATAAAAAATCCTATCATTAACTAACCAATTCCTATTTAAAACTAAATACTTACCTATAAAATAAACCCTAAGCTAGCTACAATATAACTAATAGTTAGTAGCTAATTTAGGATTTATTTTTATTTTACAGGCAAGTTTGTATTTATTTTAACTAGGTAGAATAGTTATTAAATAGTTATTAACTATTTAATAACTACCTAGCTAAAATAAATACAAAGTTACCTGTAAAATAAAACCTAACCTAAGTTACAATTACACCTAACACTACACTATAATTAAATTATTTCCCTAAATTAAATACAATTAAATACAATTAAATAAAATTATCTAAAGTACAACAAAAACACTAAATTACAGAAAATAATAAACAAATTACAAGATTTTTAAACTAATTACACCTAATCTAATCCCCCTGACAAATAAAAAAGCCCCCCCAAAATAAAAAAGCCCTACCCTACATTTAATTACAAATAGCCCTTAAAAGGGCCTTTTGCGGGGCATTGCCCCAAAGTAATCAGCTCTTTTACCTGTAAAAAAAATTACAAATCTCCCCCCAAAATTAAAACCCACCACCCACACAACCAACCCTATTCTAAAACCCACCCAATACCCCCTTAAAAAAACCTAACATTAACCCCTTGAAGATCACCTTACCGGGAGAAGTCTTCATCTAACCGGGCTGAAGTCCTCAACGAAGCCGGGAGAAGTCTTCATCCAAGCCGGGCGAAGTGGTCCTCCAGACGGGCAGAAGTCTTCATCCAGACGGCATCTTCTATCTTCATCCAGCGTGGAGCGGATCCATCTTCAAGACATCCGACGTGGAGCATCCTCTTCATCTGACTGATAAGACTGAATGAAGGTCCCTTTAAATGACGTCATCCAAGATGGCGTTCCTTTAATTCCGATTTGCTGATAGAATTCTATAAGCCAATTGGAATTAAGGTAGAAAAAATCCTATTGGCTTCTGCAATCAGCCAATAGGATTGAGCTTGCATTCTATTGGCTGATTGGAACAACCAATAGAATGCCAGCTCAATCCTATTGGCTGATTGCATCTGCCAATAGGATTTTTTCTACCTTAATTCCGATTAGCTGACAGAATTCTATCAGCCAATCGGAATTGAAGGGACGCCATCTTGGATGACGTCATTTAAAGGAACCTTCATTCAGTCTTAGCCATCGGATGAAGAGGATGCTCCGCGTCGGATGTCTTGAAGATGGACCTACTCCGCGCCGGATGGATGAAGATAGAAGATGCCGTCTGGCTGAAGACTTCTGCCCGTCTGGAGGACCACTTTGCCCGGTTGGATGAAGACTTCTCCCGGTAAGGTGATCTTCAAGGGGTTAGTGTTAGGTTTTTTAAGGTGGTATTGGGTGGGTTTTAGAGTAGGGTTGGTTGTGTGGGTGGTGGGTTTTAATGTTGGGGGGATTTGTAAAAAAAATTTACAGGTAAAAGAGCTGATTACTTAGGAAGCTGATTACTTAGCTGATTACTTAGGAATTATTTAGTTAATGAGAGGATTTTTTATTTAAATTTCTTTTTTTTTTTTTTTTTTTTTAATAATTTTTTATTGAGGTTTTTGTGTAGAACATACATAAAACACAATACACCATTTTGTAAAAAGAACAAAATACAAAATACAAACAGTTACCCGAAAAATTTCGGAAATCATACAGTAGCTTGGTGAAAGGCTAATGAAACCTCAATTTTTCAATAATATATCACATGTTACTGACCTGTTAGGAACAAAGATTCAGGCCCAATGGGCCAAAAATATGAAAAATAATAGCTATCTGATGGTCAGGAGTCTAGCTCGCTTGGAGCTTCAAAGTATATCATGCGTAGCTGGCCTATGAGGAGCTTTGTTTTAGGCCCAATGGACCTAGAGTATAGGAAATAATAGATAACTGATGACCAGAAATCTAGTTCTTTAATAGCTTCAAAAGGAGCATGAATACATGTATAATAAGTGGGGGAAGGGGGATATTCAGCGGGTAAGCACCGCTATGTATATTAGGGAGAGGGTGGAGGGCGGAGCCAAGATATCTAGTTACCCATCTATGAATTATTAGTCATGTGAAAGCATGATAGGGGTATATAAAAGAGCACTCTAAGATTTAACACAAAGGTTGAGTAATCTGATGATAAACACATGTACTATTATGTATTAGCTCCTTAACTTAGCTGTGAAAGGGGGTTGTGAGAAGATTTTTTTTTTTTTTTTTTTTTTAATAAATAAATAAAGGGGGATACAGTGGGGAATAGACCATAGAATTATATTATACAATATCTAACATTGCATCTAGGCCACACATGAACATCTGCTAAATATGGAGTAAATAAGAAGTTATATCGCCCCATATACAGGTATAACATATATCTCTCAAATTTGTAATGGTCAGAACTTGGTAAGTTGGAAAATAATCAGTACAAACCTGTGGGGCTTCTCAAACATATATCGACAATAATGCAGACAATCCTGCTAATAGCAAGGAGTCCCTTTATACACACAGCAATAAGCAGGAATAATAGCATTATGAATATAACTAAGTAACAGATCCTTTTTTTTTCTTTTTCTTTTCTTTCTCCTTCCCCTTTTTTTTTTTTTTTTAAATTATTTAGTGAGTATTATTAAGAGATATACCCCGCTACAATAGCACACATTAGAATTAGTAATAATCAGCTTCTAGAGTAAACATTTACAGACATAGTTTTGTAATGACTGCAAGCTCATATCTACATATCTAGTACATATATAGAACATTCAAATAATAGTGTCAAACTTGTTAAACCCTGAAACACTAAACTTGAGGGTTTAGGAGAAGAACATAAATATTGGCACACATATGTGTAAAGTTTACAAAAGGCTGTGCCTTTAGCAGAATATACATTTACATAAAATTAAGGTAGATTGCAAGAAGTTTTACCCTGTAATTTCCATTAATACTGCATAACCAATTAAGATATAGAGTGTAAATGACTTTTAATACCTTAGGTATGTTGCTCAATTAATGCAAATATCTACTAGCTTATCTCTATCAGGATTGGTATCATCATAGGCAGTAGAACATATTGCATACTTCACATTACATCAGACAGCTGATATGTATATTTAACTGTATTATAACATTTATAAAACTATAGCCACGTGCCATATAAATGTACAAACATTTCTCAAAACATTTAAGGTGTAAAACAAGTAGATAAGAGCGAGTGCTCCCAGCAATAGTAGTTCTCTGAGATAGCGAGTGCAAGTAATCAGAATCTACACCACATTCGCAAAAGATTAAGTCTTGTACGATTGGGGAATGCACTAACACTGTGCAGATAGATGTAGTCTGTTGAGAATATAGATCTATTATAATGGGGATCTAACTGTCGCTGTGTTTAATTCCCTTCATTCAGCTATCCCCATAACGGATTGTAAATAGAGAGTGTCAATTTATAACAGTGTCCTTATCATTCCGGATTAAAGTTTCTAAGCAACAGGGTCTCTATTGAGGAACATTTAGAAGTGAGGTGTCTCATTAACAGTTTCAGTATCGACACCCAAAATGCAGGTATTGTTTCGTGTTGGAGCCCAATAGATAACATGCTTAATATAAAGGCGTTTTCAGCAGACAGTGAGTGGTATGTGCTTGAGACCTACTATTGGGTGCTAAATAGAATTTACCATATATGTGTATAAAAAAAAAAAAATAATAAAAAAATAGCCTCAGGGTTATGGCTGCTTGTGGATAGACTATAGGACATTGAAATTCGGCTTAGCAACTTGGTGCAGCTAACTGTAAGATTGTCATAAAAATGTCTAGAAGACACAGATACAGGGAAGCTGTATGTAAGAACAAGAGTCTATGTCTTCAATAGCATAACTCAGTCTGTCAGGCAAGAAGAACGGCCTCCCGGGTCAAAAGGGCCATGCGGCTCTAAGATGGCGGTGCACCAATGAGGCATAAACCTCACCTTCTCTGAGTATCTCCGAAAGTTTCCCCCGACACCAACTTTATTGCGGCTGAGCATATAGGCGCCCGCGGTGATGTTGGCTATGATTGAGCTAGAGCCAGATCTCCGTGAGGATAGATTTGGGCGCTTGATGCAGGGGTTAGGTTGCGTAGCCGCCTCCTGTCCAGAGACATATTCTGTCGGTTGGAGACTGTGTGCTCCGGCTCCTCCTAGTCGTTGTGTCTGCGATAGCTCCGGTACTGTGGGGACCGAGGAGGGCTGCAGGATACTTTTCTTTAGGGGAATTTCCTGCTGTTTCTTTCCGCATGGGTAGAGATCTTCTAAGTTCGCTGTACTCTCCTCTGCAGAATCTTGGGGTAAGGCTGTGATAAGTCGTGGTAGGCCCGGTTCCAACCAGTCTGTCTCCTCCGGTACTTCTCTGGCCAGTGTGATATTCTGCAACGGGGCTACCGCAGCCCTCAATTCAGTAATCAGCGTAAGCCGGTGAGAGTCTAAGGATCTCATTAGACCGCGCAGTGACAAAATAATGTGCTGTTCCATTCTAAGGCTATAGAAGCAAGTGCAGGAGGTATATCTTCATCAACCAAGGCGATGCGTGGGTAGCTTCAAGTATAATGGAGGAAGCTTTGCAGTGGTCTTAGCTGGTTAGTAGGCCTCAGCGTCGATATTTTATCAGGAACAAACACTCACAGTCCCCAACTTAATGTCTATAGCCTAGGATGCAATAGAAGTCAGGTATATAAAAATATAGATTCTTAAGGTGCCATAAAATACTGTTTAAATAATTAAGTTTCAGGAGCTCTAGAATAGGACTTCTCGTTGCTCTGGCAGTTGGCTCTGCCCCCCATTTAAATTTCTTTTAATTATATTTAAGTTAGGGGGTGTTAGGGTTAGGGTTAGACTTAGGTTTAGGGGTTAATACATTTAGTATAGTGGCGGCGACATTGGGGGCAGCATATTAGGGGTTAATAAATGTAGGTAGGTGGTGGCGATGTTAGGGCCGGCAGATTAGGGGTTAATAATATTTAACTAATGTTTGCAAGGCGGGAGTGCGGTGGTTTAGGGGTTAATATGTTTATAATAGTGGCGTTGATGTTGGGGGCGGCAGATTAGGGGTTAATAAGTGTAGGTAGGTGGTGGCGACATTGGGAATGGCAGAGTAGGGGTTAATAAAAATAATGTAGGGTTCGGCGATGTTCGAGGCATCAGATTAGGGGTTCATAAGTATAATGTAGGTGGCGGCGGTGTCCGGAGCGGCAGATTAGGGGTTAATAATTATAATGTAGGTGTCGGCAATGTCGGGGACGGCAGATTAGGGGTTAATAAGTGTAAGATTAGGGGTGTTTAGACTCGGGGTTCATGTTAGGTTGTTAGGTGTAGACATAAAATGTATTTCCCTATAGGAATCAATGGGGGTTGGGGGGGGTTAAGGAGCTTTACGCTGCATTTTTGCAGGTGTTAGACTTTTTTTCAGCCAGCTCTCCCCGTTGATTCCTACGGGGAAATCGTGCACGAGCACGTACAACCAGCTCACCGCTGACTTAAGCAGCGCAGGTATTGGAGTGCGGTAATGAGCAAAATTTTGCTCAACGCTCACTTCTTGTCTGGTTTATAAAAACTCATAATACCAGCGGTGTCTGTAAGTGAGCGGTAAGCATAAACTGCTCATTAGCATCGCACAGCCTCTAACGCAAAACTCGTAATCTAGGTGTAAGTAAAGAAGGTAAGAACACAAAAAAAAAACACACTTTGGTTTGGGGCCTGGTTTGGAATAACTCTCTGTTTGTGATACCCTGTTTGCAAAAACACCTTCACGTATGAGTTTTGAAAAAGCAAAGATATTCTCTGTAATTTAATAGAAGCTGGCATTTAACCCCTTAACGACCAAGGACATGACAGGCATATCCTACAAAAAAATACAGTTAGTGACAAAGGACATGCCTAACACGTCTTCTGGGGATTGAAGCTCTGGAAGCGATCGTGATCACTTCCAGCTGTTTCCAGGGTAATGCAGTAATGACTCGATATTGAGGCATCACTGTAATACACTTTTTTTTTTAAAGCACCCGATGCTTAACCCCTAATCTGTCGGCCCCAACGTCGCTGCCACTATACTAAAGTTATTAATCAATAAATCTAAGTCTAACCCTAACCCTAACACCCCCTAACTTAAATATAATTAAAATAAATCTAAATAAAAAATCCTATCATTAACTAAACAATTCCTATTTAAAACTAAATACTTACCTATAAAATAAACCCTAAGATAGCTACAATATAACTAATAGTTACATTGTAGCTAACTTAGGATTTATTTTTATTTTACAGGCAAGTTTGTATTTATTTTAAACTAGGTAGAATAGTTATTAAATAGTTATTAACTATTTAATAACTACCTAGCTAAAATAAATACAAAGTTACCTGTAAAATAAAACCTAACCTAAGTTACAATTACACCTAACACTACACTATAATTAAATAATTTCCCTAAATTAAATACAATTAAATACAATTATCTAAAGTACAAAAAAAACAACACTAAATTACAGAAAATAATAAACAAATTACAAGATTTTTAAACTAATTACACCTAATCTAATCCCCCTAACAAAATAAAAAAGCCCCCCGAAAATAAAAAAAGCCCTACCCTACATTAAATTACAAACAGGGCCTTTTGCGGGGCATTGCCCCAAAGTAATCAGCTCTTTTACCTGTAAAAAAAATTACAAATCCCCCCCAACATTAAAACCCACCACCCACACAACAAACCCTACTCTAAAACCCACCCAATACCCCCTTTAAAAAATCTAACACTAACCCCTTGAAGATCACCTTACCGGGAGAAGTCTTCATCCAACCGGAGTCCTCAACGAAGCCGGGAGAAGTCTTCATCCAAGCCGGGCGAAGTGGTCCTCCAGACGGGCAGAAGTCTTCATCCAGACGGCATCTTCTATCTTCATCCATCCAGCGCAGAGCGGGTCCATCTTCAAGACAGCATCCTCTTCATCTGACGGAAAAGAATGAATGAAGGTTCCTTTAAATGACGTCATCCAAGATAGCGTTCCTTTAATTCCGATTTGCTGATAGAATTCTATAAGCCAATCGGAATTAAGGTAGAAAAAATCCTATTGGCTGATGCAATCAGCCAATAGGATTGAGCTCGCATTCTATTGGCTGATTGGAACAGCCAATAGGATGCCAGCTCAATCCTATTGGCTGATTGCATCAGCCAATAGGATTTTTTCTACCTTAATTCCGATTGGCTGACAGAATTCTATCAGTCAATCGGAATTGAAGGGACGCCATCTTGGATTACGTCATTTAAAGGAACCTTCATTCAGTCTTAGCCATCGGATGAAGAGGATGCTCCGCGTCGAATGTCTTGAAGATGGACCCACTCCACGCCGGATGGATGAAGATAGAAGATGCCGTGTCGCTGAAGACTTCTGCCCGTCTGGAGGACCACTTCGCCCAGGTTGGATGAAGACTTCTCCCGGTAAAGTGATCTTCAAGGGGTTAGTGTTAGTTTTTTTAAGGTGGTATTGGGTGGGTTTTAGAGTAGGGTTGGTTGTGTGGGTGGTGGGTTTTAATGTTGGGGGGGATTTGTAATTTTTTTACAGGTAAAAGAGCTGATTACTTTGGGGTAATGCCCCGCAAAAGGCCCTTTTAAGTTCTATTTATCTTAGTTTAGGGTAGGGCTTTTATTTATTTTGGGGGGGCTTTTTTATTTTGTTAGGGGTATTATATTAGGTGTAATTAGTTTAAAAATCTTGTGATTTGTTTATTATTTTCTGTAATTTACTGTTTGTTTGTTTTGTACTTTAGATAGTTGTATTTAATGTATTTAATTGTATTTAATTTAGGGAAATAATTTAATTTGTGTAAAAGTGTAGTGTTAGGTGTAATTGTAACTTAGGTTAGGTTTTATTTTACAGGTAACTTTGTATTTATTTTAGCTAGGTAGTTATTAAATAGTTAATAAATATTTAATAACTATTCTACCTAGTTAAAATAAATACAAACTTGCCTGTAAAATAAAAATAAATCCTAAGCTAGCTACAATGTAACTATTAGTTATATTGTAGCTAGCTTAGGGTTTATTTTATAGGTAAGTATTTAGTTTTAAATAGGAATTATTTAGTTAATGAGAGGAATTTTTATTTAGATTTCTTTTAATTATATTTAAGTTAGGGGGTGTTATGGTTAGGGTTAGACTTAGGTTTAGGGGTTAATACATTTAGTATAGTGGCGGCGAAGTTGGGGGCGGCATTTTAGGGGTTAATAAATGTGGGTAGGTGGCGGGGATGTTAGGGCCGGCAGATTAGGGGTTAATAATATTTAACTAATGTTTGCGAGGCGGGAGTGCGGTGGTTTAGGGGTTAATATGTTTATTATAGTGGTGGCGACGTTGGGGGCGGCAGATTAGGGGTTAATAAGTGTAGGTAGGTGGCGGCGACATTGGGGGCGGCAGAGTAGGGGGTTAATAAATATAATGTAGGGTTCGGCGATGTTCAGGGCAGCAGATTAGGGGTTTATAAGTATAATGTAGGTGGCGGCGGTGTCCGGAGCAGCAGATTAGGGGTTAATAATTATAATGTAGATGTCGGCGATGTCGGGGACAGCAGATTAGGGGTTAATAAGTGTAAGATTAGGGGTGTTTAGACTCTGGGTTCATGTTAGGATGTTAGGTGTAGACATAAAATGTATTTCCCTATAGGAATCAATGGGGCTGCGTTAAGGAGTTTTACGCTGCATTTTTGTTTTTTTAGACTTTTTTTCAGCCAGCTCTCCCCATTGATTCCTAGGGGGAAATCGTGCACGAGAACGTACGACCAGCTCACAACTGACTTAAGCAGCGCTGGTACTGGAATTCGAGGGACGCCATCTTGGATGACGTAATTTAAAGGAACCTTCAATCGGACTTAGGACGTCGTTAGAAGAGGATGGATCCGCGTCGGCTGCTTCAAGATGGTCCCGCTCCGCGCCGGATGGAAGAAGATAGAGGACGCCGCTTGGATGAAGATTTTTGCCGGTCCGGATCTCCTCTTCTTGCCGGATAGGATGAAGACTTCGCAGCCTCTTCTGGACCTCTTCTTGCCAGATAGGAGGAAGACTTCGGACCCTCTTCTGGAGGGATCGGTGATACCCGGCGTGGTGAAGACAAGGTAGGAAGATCTTCAGGGGCTTAGTGTTAGGTTTTTTAAGGGGGGTTTGGGTTAGATTAGGGGTATGTGGGTGGTGGGTTGTAATGTTGGGGGGTATTGTATGTTTATTTAAATGCAAAAGAGCTGTTTTCTTTGGGGCATGCCCCACAAAAGGCCCTTTAAGGGCTGGTAAGGTAAAAGAGCTGTTAAGAGCTTTGTTATTTTTTTAGGGGGCTTAGAGTAAGTGTAATTAGTTTAAATTTTTTGTAATCTTTTTTTATTTTTTGTAATTTAGTGTTTGTTTTTTTTTGTAATTTAGTGTTTGTTTTTGTAATTTAGTTTAGTTGATTTAATTGAAGATAATTGTAGATAATTTATTTAATTAATTTATTGATAGTGTAGTTAGGTTTAATTGTAACTTAGGTTAGGATTTATTTTACAGGTAATTTTGTAATTATTTTAACTAGGTAGCTATTAAATAGTTCTTAACTATTTAATAGTTATTGTACCTAGTTAAATAAATACAAAGTTGCCTGTAAAATAAATATTAATCCTAAAATAGCTACAATATAATTATTATTTATATTGTAGCTATATTAGGGTTTATTTTACAGGTAAGTATTTAGCTTTAAATAAGAATAATTTATTTAATAAGAATTATTTTATTTCGTTAGAATAAAATTATATTTAACTTAGGGGGGTGTTAGGGTTAGAGTTAGACTTAGCTTTAGGGGTTAATACATTTATTAGAGTAGCGGTGAGGTCCGGTCAGCAGATTAGGGGTTAATAATTGTAGGTAGGTGGCGGCAGATTAGGGGTTAATAAATATAAAATAGGGGTCGGCGGTGTTAGGGGCAGCAGATTAGGGGTACATAGGGATAACGTAGGTTGCGGCGGTGTACGGAGCGGCAGATTAGGGGTTAAAAATAATATGCAGGGGTCAGCGATAGCGGGGGCAGCAGATTAGGGGTTAATAAGTGTAAGGTTAGGGGTGTTTAGACTCGGGGTTCATGTTAGGGTGTTAGGTGCAGACTTAGGAAGTGTTTCCTCATAGGAAACAATGGGGCTGCGTTAGGAGCTGAACGCTGCTTTTTTGCAGGTGTTAGGGTTTTTTTCAGCTCAAACTGCCCCATTGTTTCCTATGGGGGAATCGTGCACGAGCACGTTTTTGAAGCTGGCCGGGTCCGTAAGCACTGCTGGTATTGAGAGTTGCAGTGGCGGTAAATATGCCTGTACGCTCCCTTTTTGGAGCCTAACGCAGCCCTTCTGAGAACTCTAAATACCAGCTTTGTTTAAAAGGTGCGGGGGGAAAAAAGCACGCGCAGCTAACGCACCCTTTTGGCCGCAGAACTCTAAATCTAGGCGCAAGTATGCTAAATTAAACTTAAAACAGGAAGCTAGCTATAAAAGCCAAGACTTATTAGCACAAATAATAGATCCTAAAGTAATTACATTTCTTTCTCCCCAAGATCACTGGGTCCATGACCTAGATGATAACTCTGAAAGCTATAGCATTATAGCTAAGTGTTTATTATATATTTCCATAGGTAATAACTCAGTAAAACACTTGTTTTTAGTTTTGAATAATCCCCATAATCAAATATATATTGGCAATGATCTCTTGCATAGATATGCCATACAAATATATTTGATTAACCTTTGCCTCTGGAGCAGGTTAAAGGGGGACCCTGAAGTATTTCAGGATGAAAATGCGCTGACATCAAACCAGCAAATGCCATATGCTGTGAATATTCAGGTTGATATTGTAATCCCTGCTGGGGCTGATACATTTCTCTTACCCTTACAGGTAAAAGGGGTCAAAAGTTTAAAACTTCTGAAGCGCTAATTTGCATCTCCCAGATAATGCAAAATATGACTATGACAATGACCCATACTCCTATGGTAAATATTGGAACGATTCCAATACATGTTATTGTGCATATCATGACCCCACAGGATATCACCTTATTTAAGGGAACTACCATACAATATGCTCTGGAATCCATGTAATTGGGCTAATACCTGAAAGGAACTTAACTGAAGAGCAGTTAATAGAACATCCTTTGCATCCATGCCAGAAGGATTATTCACAATTCAGTCTATTTATCCTATCGGCTCAGAGCTAATTAGCCTTGTATGATTCACTTGCAGAAATCATAAGGTACCTGGAAGAAAGGGGTATCATCAGACAGGTGCACAGCTCTTATAATAATCCTATTCTAGGTATTATTAAGCCCAATGGACAATGGCGTTTGTGTGCTGACTTAAGACAGCTAAACAAATGAGTATATGTGTCGGCTGGCCTGTACCATACATTGACCAGTGCCTAGCGCAGATGCAGGGATCTAAAATATTGACTGACATTGATTGTGCGCAGGGATACTGGACCATTAAGGTACATGAGGAAGACCAGTATAAGCTTGCATTCTACTTCCAAAAGGTTCAATATGCATTCACCCGACTTCCGTTTGGATACATAAATTCAGGACATTAATTTGCTGTATTCATGCATAAGACTATGCCTAATGCAATGGAAAGGGGGACGTTATCTTATGTTGATGTTTTAATCAAAAGCACAGACTTTGAAAAACACATCACATAGCTTAAACATGTCCTCAGCCAACTTAAAAGGGCAGGGCCCCTATTTAACAAAGGTCTTGTGGACCTGATCCGACAGTGCGGATCAGGTCCGCAAGACCTTGCTGAATGAGGAGAGCAATACGCTCTCTGTATTCAGCATTGCACCAGCAGCTCACAAGAGCTGCTGGTGTAACGCCGCCCCCTGCAGACTCGCGGCCAATCGGCCGTCAGCAGGGGGGTGTCAATCAACCCGATCAAACTCTCTGCTCTGAGCAGGCGGACAGGGTTATGGAGCAGCGGTCTTTATGACCGCTGCTTCATAACTACTGTTTCTGGCGAGTCTGAAGACTTGCCAGAAACACAGGCCGTCAAGCTCCTTTCGGAGCTTGATAGATAGGCCCCATAGAGTCAAATTATTCCTACAAAAAGCTCAATGGTGCAACACTTGTGTGAACTTCTTGGGACATGAGGTTACTTCTGAAGGGTTAAATCCTCAGAAGAAAAAGGCCATAATACATTCCAAGAACCCAACTAACTTAAAGGAATTGAGATTATTCCTGGGTATGACAAATTATTCTAGCAAATTTATTGACAATTATGAAGAATTAGCTTAACCACTACTACATCTTCTAAAGAAGGATGTAGTATGGCACTGGAGTGAGGCTCTAGAGACAGCCATAAGACAGCTGAAGAGAAAACTCACTCAAGCACCTTACTTAGCTTACCCTGAAGGCGGCAAACCTTCCTACCTAGTGACAGGTTACACAGATGTAAGCATGAGTGTTGTTTTATACCAGAAACATGATAATTTAAGCAAAGTCATTGCTTATGCGAGCAAAACTTTATCCCCAGAAGAAATAAAATTTTGTGGTTGTGAAAAAGCCCTCTTATCTACTGTATGGGCTCTAGAAAATTTCCACAGCTAGAGTATCTCACAAAAGAGAGTACACCCCTCAGATTTTTGTAAATATTTTATTATATCTTTTCAAGTGACAACACTAAAGAAATCACACTTTGCCACAATGTAAAGTAGTAAGTGTAAAACCTGTATAGCAGTGTAAATTTGCTGTCCCCTAAAAATAACTCAACACACAGCCATTAATGTCTAAACCGTTGGCAACAAAAGTGAGTACACCCCTAAGTGGAAATGTCCAAATTGGGCCCAAAGTGGCAATATTTAAATATATTTAACAGCACTGCCTTAACCCTCTTGGGCATGGAGTTCACTAGAGATTCACAGGTTGCCACTGGAATCCTCTTCCACTCTTCCATGACGACATTACAGAGCTGGTGGATGTTAGAGACCTTGCACTTCCCCACCTTCCATATGAGGCTGTCCAACAGATGCTCAATAGGGTTTAGGTCTGGAGACATGCTTGGCCAGTCCATCACCTTTAGGTCGTCTTGGAGGTGTGTTTGGGGTCATTATCATGTTGGAATACTGCCCTGCAGCCCTCCCCAGTACCGGCAGCACTCATGCAGGCCCAGAACATGACAATTCCACCACCATGCTTGACTGTAGGAAAGACACACTTGTCTTTGTACTCCTCACTTGGTTGCCGCCACACCATCTGAACCAAATAAGTTTACCCTGGTCTCATCAGACTTGTCTGCTTGTCTTCAGCAAACTGTTTGCGGGCTTTCTTGTGCATCATCTTCTGGGATGACAGCAATGCAGATCAATTTGATGTAGTGTGCAGCGTATAGTCTGAGCACTGACAGACTGACCCCCCACCCCTTCAACCTCTGCAGCAATGCTGGCAGCACTCATACGTCTATTTCCCAAAGACAACCTCTGAATATGACGCTGAGCACGTGCACGCAACTTCTTTGGTTGACCATGGCGAGGCCTGTTCTGAGTGGAACCTGTCCTGTGAAACCGCTGTATGGTCTTGCCCACCGTGCTGCAGCTCAGTTTCAGGATCTTGGAAATCTTCTTATAGCCTAGCCCATCTTTATGCAGAGCAACAATTCTTTGTTTCAGATTCTCAGAGAGTTCTTTGCCATGAGGTGCCATGTTGAACTTCCAGTGACCAGTGTGAGAGCGATAACACCAAATTTAACACACCTGCTTCCTATTCACACCTAAGACCTTGTAACACTAACGAGTCACATGACACTGGGGGAGGGAAAATGGCTAATTGGGCCGAATTTGGACATTTCCACTTAGCGGTGTACTCACTTTTGTTGCCAATGGTTTAGCTATTTTGAGGGGACAGCAAATTTACACTGTTATACAGGCTGCACACTCACTACTTTACATTGTAGCAAAGTGTCATTTCTTCAGTGTTGTCACATGAAAAGATATAATAAAATATTTACAAAAATGTAAGGTATGTACTCACTTTTGTGAGATACTGTATATACAGGGTGAGACAATTATTGTAGAAACGGCCCACCAGCCTTTGCTATATTTGCAAAGTAAGAGAATAAGAGATAGGAACCTGTTGAATAGCCTCGTAACAGCTTCGACTCTTTCCTTACACGGCTGGCCTTTAGAAATTCGCTATAAGCAAAACAAAAAGAATCCAGTCTTACAGGGGCTTGGTAAACTTCATAACTGTACTGCTAAGGATCATGGGGAAGAGTTAATAGAAGATGATTTCCTGGAGAAACAATTGCTTTCCCCATATAAAATATACAATGAGGACCATTGTCAAACATTACCTTGGGTATATGTTGATGGGAGTTCTTACCATGCCACTATTGATAATGAGCACAGATTAGAGAACATAGAGAAGGCCGCAACTGCTGCTAAGATTTATTATAATCTCAAAACTTCCAAAAAGAAATATGAAATTAATGATAAAGTTTATCTTTGTAACTTTGGAAGAGATCAAGTTAAGGAGAAGAAATTTCTTCCATCATGGAAGGGTCCTTTTCTCATTACTGAGAAAATATCTCCAGTTGCCTATAAAATAAGCATCCCCCAAAAGGATACTTTTATGGATAAATGGGTCCATATTAATAAGCTGCGTGCGTGCCATCCTAGGTCCCAACTCCAAATCGTAGAGGGAGAATGTCATGTCTAAAGTATGACTATGATCTAGCTAAAAGAGCATAAATATGAGGATTCTAAAATAATGGACTCTCTTCTGGTAAGGCTGTCTATAACGCATATATCGTAAATACCCTCACCAATTACCACTGGGTTTAAGTCCATTCCAATACTTCCAATACAGCAGAAAAAATAAACAATATCAAGCTTTTACTAGAATAAATCACTTCTGCAAATTCATTCTCAAGTGAATTCACTTATTTAACCCATGAACATATTTAAAGTGACATTCTAAAATATAATATTCTGATTTGTTATTATTGTATTTGCACCCTGGCCTTATATTCCAGTCTTGTAGTTAAGGTCCTGGGATAATTTTATATTATGTTGATTAATTTTATGACAAATATGTTTTTTAATATCACCAATCTCAGTCATAAATAAATATTTCAACCCCAAACCGCTATTTTTTTTGCGCTCAAGAGATTCATGCTCTTATTACAAGTTGAAAGTAAATATTTACATTCTCGCATTCGCAAAGTTGTGGTAACAAATAGACTTTGAGAAGTGATGAACGCAAAATCGCATTCCCCTATAGACTTCAATGGAGCCAAAAACATCCACAACTAGCGCAAACACGATCGCGGTTATTTAAAAGCGCAAAATAATAATAGATAATATTGCATATTTATAATCCAATGCACATAACATAATGTGTTCTGTTTATTCTTAAAGCGATACTTAAATATATATCTGATGGATTTTTGCACAAATATGTATTTATACCTATATCTATATCTAAATATCTATATATATATATATATCCTATATTATAAAAGGCCAAGTGTGTCTGAAGCCGTCATGCGCAGTAGAGACTGTGCGCAGACAAACACACCTGGCCTTAATCATTGTCGGCTTAGCAGCTGTGAGATAGGGAGCGCGAGGTACACAAACAGCTGTGAGGTATGGGGAGCGAGAGGTAAGCTGATTGAAACAGCCTGTGGCAAGAGATATGGAGTGCAAGCTACTCAACAGCTGTGGCCACGCGCTCCCCAGACCTCACAGCTGTTTGTGGCCGACGGGAGCGTTGCGATGGGGGCGTGGCCGGGCATTGTGAGGGGCGTGGCCGGGCGGGTGTCGCCGCAATGGGGTGTGGCCGGACGGGGTCCCGCGATGTGAAGACAGAGGCAGAGAGGGAGCAGGAGAGGGGGGGGAGAAGGGCCAAAGAGGGGGGGAGAAGGGCCAAAGAGGGGGGGAGAAGGACCAAAGAGGGGGGAGAGAGAGAGCCAAAGAGGAAAGGGAGCCAAAGAGGAGAGAGAGACAAAGAGGAAAGAGAGCCATAGAGGAAAGAGAGCCAAAGAGGAAAGAGAGCCAAAGAGGAGAGCAAAAGAGGAGAGAGAGCCAAAGAGGGGGGAGAGAGAGCCAAAGAGGGGGGAGAGAGAGCCAAAGAGGGGGGAGAGAGAGCCAAAGAGGGGGGAGAGAGAGCCAAAGAGGGGGGGGGGGGAGCCAAAGGGGGGGGGGGGAGATTCAAAGGGGGGGAGAGCCAAAGAGGGGGGGAGAGAGAGAGCCAAAGAGGAAAAAGAGCCAAAAAAGAGAGAGAGCCAAAGAGGGGGGAGAGAGAGCCAAAGAGGGGGGGAGAGAGAGCCAAAGAGGGGGGGAGAGCCAAAGAGGGGGGAGGGAGAGCCAAAGAGGGGGGGAGAGAGCCAAAGAGGGGGGGGAGAGAGCCAAAGGGGGGGGGGGGAGAGAGCCAAAGGGGGGGGGGAGAGAGCTAAAGGGGGGAGCCAAAGAGGGGGGAGAGAGAGAGCCAAAGAGGAAAGAGAGCCAAAGAGGAGAGCAAAAGAGGGGAGAGAGACAAAGAGGGGGGAGAGAGAGCCAAAGAGGGGGGGGCAGAGCCAAAGAGGGAGGGGGAGAGCCAAAGAGGGGGGGGAGAGCCAAAGAGGGGGGGGAGAGAGCCAAAGAGGGGGGAGAGCGCCAAAGAGGGGGGAGAGAACAAAAGAGGGGGGAGAGAGCCAAAGAGGAAAGAGAGCCAAAGAGGAGAGAGAGCCAAAGAGGGGAGAGCCAAAGAGGGGGGGGGGAGAGACCCAAAGAGGGGGGGGAGAGCCAAAGAGGGGGGGGGAGAGAGCCAAAGGGGGGGGAGAGCCAAAGGGGGGAGAGAGAGCCAAAGGGGGGGGAGAGAGAAAGCAAAAGAGAGGGGGGAGAGAAAGCAAAAGAGAGGGGGGAAGAGAGAGCAAAAGAGAGGGGGGAGAGAGCAAGGGGTGGGACCGCTGTACTGCAAAAAATGGCCCGTGTACACGGGCTTTAGTACTAGTATATATATATATATATATATATATATACATGATTATATATATATAGATATACACAGATATAAATAGAAGTATCTATTTAAAAATACTTTAAACACATTCTGCTACATGCAGAACTTTGAAATGTATAAAATTTAGAGTAAATACACAGTCTAAAACTTTATTAAATATGAATATTGCATAAATATGATTTTTCATGTTTTCATCTACTTGACTGAAAAAGGTTCCATTGCACTTTTTATATGTCTTTATATGTATACATATGTATTTATGTGTTTATATGTGTACATATGTCTGTAAATACATAAATACACATATAAATATATATATATACATTCATATTAAGATTTGTATCTGTACAGTATGTATTTTTATGTTAAAGCCCTTTAATGTCCTTTTTTCCTAACTTGATATCTTATGGCGGCGCAGAATTAGGCAGGTAGGGATCCAATAAATACTCCTCAATGTACCATTAAGGGAAAGCACAAATGATGGTGCAGAATGTTTCACACAAATCTGGTGGAAAAAGGAATGTACTCACTGGAATACGTTGGTAAATTCAGAACTTTTGTTGAAGACTCTTCACAGATAGATCTTCAACAACTCTTATAAAATCTTTGGTAAAAAACAAATCACAACTCTGGCTCTACGTGTTTTAGCGGATCAACTGCCTTTCTCAAGGGCAAGTAAATTAATAACAACCTTATAAATTTGTTGAAGATCTAACTGTGAAGACACTTCAATAAAAGTTATGAATTTACCAACCAACGTGTTTTCTGAAGGCTCGCCAGAAACAAGGGGAATCGGCCCCAATTAGTGCTGACAGTAAACACCAAAAATTTTATTGTTTAAAAAGATAGATAATCCCTTTATTTATCATTGTATCTAAGCTTCTGCAGACTGCTTCCTTATCTCAGATCTTTTGACAGACTTGCATTTCAGACAATTAGTGCTGACTCTTAAATAACTCTACGTGCGTGAGCACAATGTTATTTATATGAAACACATGAACTAACGCCCTCTAGCTGTGAAAAAATGGTCAAATGCATTCATATAAGAGGCAGCCTTCAAGGGCTTTTGAAATTAGCATATAAGCCTACCTAGGTTTAGCTTTCAACAAAGAAGACCAAGAGAACAAAGCAATTTTGATGATAAAAGTAAATTAGAAGTTTTTTTAAAATTACATGCCCTATCTGAATCATGAAAGTTTAATTTGGACTTGAAGAGTCCACCTCGAGAATATATTGTCGGCTTGGGATGGTGTTACAGTGAAGCTGAAGTAAAAGCTTGTTTTAGCTTCATAGGCATTGTTCGATGACTTGATAGAGCCACCCTTAGAAGTAATAGCCATCAAAGGAGCAATTAGTGTTGAAAAACATCTGATAAACTTTCTATATCAACAAATTCAAGGAATCTCTGTAAGCCCTTGATGCAGTTGGGACGAGGTCATTGTCGTACAGTTTTTCAGGGTCCATCTCAAACTGCTGTGGGGTATTGATGTATCCTAGAAATTGAATTTCTTATGGAAAAGACATTTCTCTAACTTAGCAAAAAGCTGGTTCACACATAATAAATGTAGTCCTGCCTTGACGTGTGTTCATCCAGGGTCTTGGAATAAATTAGGATCATCCAAGCATATTATTACAAACTTGTTAAGGTGTTCCATTGACAAAACGCTAAAATTTATTTATGCAGGTTAGTGCGGGAAAAACCTAGGCACCCTAAACCAACATGTCGCATCAAAACAAACTAAGAAAAGTGTAGGACCTATTTAGGGACGAAACAAATTAAGGGGGAATTTATGCTGAAGGAAGGAAAGAGTGGAAAGGGTTAAATGGGATGTGTAGTTTGCTGACAGTGAGGGAATAAGGGGAGGAGATTCAGACGTGATAAAAGGAAAGTAAAACAGAAAGTAAATCACTAACCTGTTTTTTGTCTTGCAGCTAACATCATGGAGAGATCCAAACGTTTTTCTGGGGCTACAGGGAGGTTTGATGAAGATGAAAATCTATCAGGAAAGAAGAGGAGGACAGCAGTTGCATCAGCTGGTGATACAGTGGTTGTCTGTGACCCCTCTATTAGTTCTACACTGACTTCTATATCTGTCTCTATCCCTTCCCCTGCAGTATCATCTGCTGCTGGGGCCTTTCCTGTAGCTGCTGATTTTCTGCCTATTTACTCTATCCCTGTCACTAGTTCTTCTCCTGGTCCTATTTTCTCTGCCACTGTCTCCCTTCCTAGTCTTGTCACTTCTGCTTATGTCTCTTTCCCTTCTCTGCCTCTAACTTTAAGGCCTCCTGATTTTCCCACCCGCTTTTCTTTCCCTACTGGGGCCGGTCTGTCCCTCTCTGCCCCTAGCCTTTTTCCTCCTCAGTCGCTGGGGGCATCATTTGCCTCTGACCCTGGGAGGAAGCCAGCAGACGATCTGCTGTTGCAATCACCAGAGCTCCGCTTTTCACAGCGGAGCCCGGTGAGATCCCCTTCACCTGCGGTTATCTCCTGGCCGCATGGCATGGAGGGTGGCCCTGGTGCTCCGGTTATGGAGCCACATGGCCTCCGGCGTCTCCCTTCTCCTGTGCCTGGTCCCACGCGCGCGCGCCTGGCTTAGCTCCGCCCACCTCTGTCCCGGCCGCCATTTTGGTTCCGGGGGCATCGAGCAATCAGCATGTGGATGCTGCGGCTGAGGCGGGCGTTAGCGTGGGTCCGGTCGCAGGAGAAGCGGGACCTACTAAGGTGAAGGGAGCACCCCAAAGCAGCAGGGGGACCCACGGGGCTCTTACCCGTCCCGAAGGGGGGAGGAATCTGGTTATTGATAGGGGGGGCAGGGTCGGGGTAATAGAGGGGGTGGGAGAGCTGTGAAGGCTGTCGCAGGCCGTAAAACTGCTTTATCAGGCGTAGATAAGCCTGTTTTCCCTAGACAACGACCATTTAAAGGGACAGTAGGAACATTTGTAAGAGCTGTGAGGGATGTCGCAGGTGGAAAAGATACTTTAACAGGCGTAGATAAGGCTGTTCCCCATAGGCAACGAACACTTACAGGGCCAGTAGGAACATTGATAAGAGCTGTGAGGGGTGTCGCAGGTAGAAAACATGCTTTACCAGGCGTAGATAAGCCTGTTTCCCCTAGGCAACGAACACTTAAAGGGCCAGTAGGAACATTGATAAGAGCTGTGGGGGGTGTCGCAGGTAGAAAAAATGCTTTACCAGGCGTAGATAAGCCTGTTTCCCCTAGACAACGAGCATTTAAAGGGACAGTAGGATCATTGTTAACGCTTAATAGAGGATTCGCACACATTAGGCTAGGGCATATGCATTTAAGGTCTAGCTTTAGGAAAAGGCTGTTAGCTAGGAATATGGTTGGGGATCAAAATGTTGGGGCCAGGTTTACTGAGGTGGAGGCTGGGGGGTCCGTTGGGACACCTGTTTCTGTCTGTGGTGCTCCCTCTGTTTTTTCTGTTTCAGAGGTTGAAAATAATAGGAGTGCAATGGGGGCGTCGGAAGGCAGTCCAGCGGCCGGTGAGCTGGTTATGGTGGGTGCATTTGAATCCTCGCAGACCGTGATGGCGGCAGCCGGAGTGGTATCGGGAGCTGGAAACGGTGAGCTTGCACTTTCACAGCACACTAGCAGGGTTTTGCGGGAAAGGGCTCACACACCAATGAAACTTGGGGCAATTTTCGGAGCGCTTAGGGATTACCCGGATAGGGAGATGGCGGAATTTTTACAGGCAGGTTTAGCTTATGGTTTTAGAATACCAGTTAGGAAATTAGTTTGCCCCCCATTTGCGGTTCGCAATTTAAAATCAGCGTACCAGTTTCCGGAAGTCTTGCAAGAAAAAATAGATAAGGAGGTTAGATTAGGTAGAATGGCGGGACCTTTTTTGTCCTCTACGCTGGAAAATTTGGTGGTGTCCCCATTGGGCATTGTGCCCAAGAAGGAACCTGGGAAGTTTAGACTAATTCAGCATCTGTCACACCCGAAAGGGAATTCGGTGAATGATGCGCTGGATGAGGCTGACACGTCAGTGGCCTATCAATCCTTTGAATCGGCTAGCTATTGTAAGGAGTTTAGGGGGGGAGGCAGAGATGGCTAAAGTGGACATTGAATCTGCATTTCGGCTTTTACCGATACATCCAGAAACGTTTCATTTGATGGGTTGCAGGGCGGGGGGACGGTACTATGTGGACCGCTGCCTGCCGATGGGATGTGCCATCTCTTGTGCATATTTTAAACGCTTTAGTTCATTTCTTCATTGGGCAGTAGTACGCAGGTCTGGCCTAGGTCAGGTGGCTCATTACCTGGACGACTTTCTGTTCTTAGGGTCTGCCGGGTCTGGCGAATGCGCTTACATCTTAGGGACGATGCAATCTCTGATGGCAGAGTTTGGGGTTCCTTTAGCTAGTGAAAAAACGGAGGGTCCATCTACATGCCTGGTTTTCCTGGGCATTGAGGTGGATACAGTGGCTAAGGAGTGTAGACTTCCGCTGGAGAAGATCCGGGCTGCCAATGCGTGCATTTCGGTTTTCCTGGAGACAGGTCATGCTACCTTAAGAGAGTTTCAATCATTGTTGGGTACGCTAAATTTTGCTACTAGAGTCATGCCTATGGGTAAGGTATTTAACCGTAGGATGGAGGCTGCTACAAGGGGTTTAACCATCCCGAGGACACGTATCAGGTTATCTAAGGCAATCATTGCTGATTTGCGTGTATGGTTGTGCTTTTTGAAAGACTTTAATGGGGTTAGGATCTGGAGGGCTCCTCCGGTTTCCAGTAGAGGGTTACATCTGTACACGGACGCTGCGGGTAGTGCCGGACGCTGCGGGTAGTGCAGGTTTTGGGGCATATTTTGATGGCATGTGGTGTTCTTCACCTTGGCCGCAGGATTGGTGCAGCGCAGGTTTAGTTAGGAATTTGACCCTCTTGGAGTTATTCCCTATCTTAGTTGCTGTTGAGTTATGGTGGGAAAAGTTACAGAATAGAGCGGTAGTTTTTTGGTGCGACAATCAAAGCGTGGTTTATGCTATTAATGGGCTTTCCGCTAGTTCTCCACCCGTGGTGAATGTTCTAAGGCAGTTAGTGCTTAGATGTTTGAGGCATAACATTGTGTTTAGCGCTAGGCATGTCCCAGGGGTTCAGAATGAGATTGCCGATGCTCTTTCTCGGTTTAAGTGGGAGAAGTTTTGGGAACTAGCATCAGAGGCAGAGGTCAGGGGTAATGAGTGTCCAACATATCTCTGGCAGGTGGTGAGTGCGGGGGAGCTGTGCTAAGGCTGTTGAAGGGGTGCTAGTACCTAGGTCTGGGTGGACATACGGTGTAGCTTGGCGTGAGTGGGGTACCTTTTAAAAGCTCTTTGAAGTGATTGGGTAGGGTAATACTAAACTTCTCTGGGAACAGGTTTAGTGAGAGGACACGTTAGATTAGTTGAACAGGCAGTTCCAGTGTTTGTGGATAGATCTAAAACAGAGCAGGTGAGGAGGGTAGATGGTCCAATTTGCAATCGCAGGCGGGGCCATCAATATGCGCAGTTTTGTTTAAATTTAAAAAAAAAAAAAAAAGAGAGGCAATCAGGCAGGGGGTAGATGGGTGGTTCTAGTGCAAGGGGATGGGTTCCTTTTATCATCAGTTTCAGGTTAAAAAACGGAGGGGGAGATCAAGGCTATGGGGCGTTGGTCTGAGGGGCAGTTGAAGAAATATATCAGGCCTTTGAAGCAGTGGTAGGTTGGAGGGAACGCTAGTGGTTTATCAAAGGTTAGCGGTTGTGATGCTTTAGAATGTGGGGTAGCCTGGACCCTATTGGTGGTTGGTGGTTTTGCAGGTCAGAAGATGGGATGCAGAAGAATTTGGATGGTGGGCCACTCATATAAGTTGGGAGGCCATTCGGGCAGCACCCCTGACAGTGGTCAGCAGTTAGGTTTATTGGCTGAAGAAGTGTCAATTAGGTGGTTGGTTTGGAGGGGCGTGTTGTGGTAACATCTGCCCGAGTTGGTTTCTGAAGCCAGAAGGTGATGGGGCAGGCCTCATGTTAGGCTCCTAAAGGGTTTCCGATTGAGGAGGAAACTACATGGGGTGGTCAGTAAGAAGGTGCTGACCTCAAGGGGGAAGGTGGTTATGCATGACAATAGTCGTATTGATCATGGTGGATTGTTTAGGAAGGATCAGGTGCATTTGTCCGGTAGAGGAATTAATTGGTTCCTGGAAAATATTAGGCAGGTCCTGGCTTCAGGTGAGGATTGGTGGGGCAAGAGTACCGTGTCCTCTTTTGGGGTGGCGGAAAGGGGTGTGGCAACAAGGATATTTCTTAGGACAAGGATAGAGGGAAGGGACAGTGAGCGTTGAGGACCCTAGTCGCTGAGGGGCTAGGGATTGGTCGGCTCGCTGGGCGATCTTCCTTGAGCGAACAAGTAGGCGGAATGAGGGCGTCCTCATTCCCAGGGCGGCCACACCCCTTAGTGGGTTGTTAGGACAGGGTATCTTGCCAGCTAGTAGCAGTTGTTATTTATTCAATTAGTTAATTCTGTTAATAAAGCAACCCCTCCCCCCGTTGGGGGAGGTTGGTTTTTTCTTCCCAACCCTGAGTGTTGTGTCTTTATTTAAGGGGTATGGGTTATTAAGTTGTTGGCTTGTGTATTATTATTGTATGGATTCAGGTAAGAAATTTATCCCCTTAATGGTAACTGATGCGTTACTAAGGGCGATAAAATCCGTGTGCACAAGACACAGTGCATGATCACAGTAGGAAGTGTAATAAAGCCGTAGCGGACACTAATAATATCAGTACAAGGGAATAAGGACCTTAAATAACCACTAAAAGTCACTTTATATTAACAACCCAATAAAAGCAAAACAAATTATTTATAAAATGCAGGAGATTTAAAAACTATATATGGCCTGGGGGCTATGTATTTTGGCACCTCCGAGACTCCTATGCATATTGAAATGTGCAAATACCCTTTTATTGTCTTTATAAGAACCAACAAAACACTAAAAGCTGTTTTCCCATTACTTGTAATAGCAAACATCATATCTTTGTGACCTGTTTATAATATCCCCCCTTTATTTCTTTGATATTAGCCCCATCCGTACTAGGAGTATTATTGTAGAATGCACAGAAAAACTCAAGCCATAATTCCATTTTTCTAGCTAAGGAAATGCTGCAGGCAGAGATTTTTCCCTCCCGCTGTCCTGAAAATAAACACAAGGCACTTTCACATAGAAATTGCTTCTTGCTCGAGATAATCTTATGAATGTCCTTGAATTTTCAATGTGTGTGATGCATTATCAAGCTGAGAGTCTCACACAAAAAAGCACATTTTCTAGAATCGGTATAGAGGCTTGGAGGAATATTTTAAATAAATGATTAAAGACTGCAATTGCAAGAGACTATTATATTGGGAGCAAAAGAGACCAGTCCCAATTGTGACTGTTATTGGGTGAGAAGACTCACCCAAGACTCACCCAATGAGCATCTATCTTTGTGTGGGTGATACTGCAGTGCTTAATAACTCACAATATTTTAAAAGGAAAGAAAATAAATGACATTATACTGTTGCAAACAGATGCATCATTGGTTGCTATTACTGCTATTTACTATGATGAATTTGCTCTTGATACTCCCCCTGTCACTATCCAATGACAGGCAACCAGGGAGTCGTTTTTGCATTCCCACAATAAGACATCACAAAAATGGAAACAATACTTGTTGCAGCAAATAAATATAGGGACTAAGCAAGAGTACTGGTTCATCCTTTTCACTAAAGTTAATTTAAAATGCTCAACAAGCCTAAATATAAAATGTTTTTTTGCACACATGAAAATGCCTACTCAAACATTATGCACTGCGTTCAGCCCTTTTAACACATGGGGAAAATTAAGGGGCAATAACAAATACAGGATAATTGCCCTTTTCGGTTGCTTCATATTAACCCCTTGTATACCCTGCCTCATGTAAAACTGGTGTCCCTTAAGCTCAATTGGTGCATGGAAAAATATGTTTCAAACCATAAAGGCCTTTCTGTAGCTTGAAAACTCTAATAACTAAAGAAGATACTTAAACATATATGCACTACTAGAGGGCTAGATCTGAATCAAATTGCAAAACATTCAACCACTATTTGGAGTGGAGATTTTTTGTAGCAGATTCATTTTTAATGTGTGTATGTATATATATATATATAGTATGAGATCTTCTGATTCACCACATCAGTGATAAATACCTCACAACATTTGAAAGAGCCAAAGAGGGACATTTTTCTCCTACGCCGCCCCCCCCCCCCCATGACATCTGTAAGTCCGTGTTCTTATACTGATTTCCTGAGCAGAGAATTGCACCTGATGCACAACTTTAATGTGTTTAACCATTCGCAGGGGATAATAAGTTTTATAATGAATAACACTAGAAAGTCCTTTTAGCTAAAATAAAAAGTTAAACGATTTCCTAATGACTGTCTAAATATTGAACAGACATGTGAAACTGTACATCAAATATATTGAACATTCTAAGCTGTCAACACTACATATACAAAATTGAATGGTTGCTATCACAGAAGAAATACTTTGCATTGTTGTATTGTATGTATTTTGAAACTGAAAACAAAACACTCAACTCAACCAAAAAACTACAAGGGACATAAAACCCTTTATTTTTCTTTCAAGATTCAAATAGAAGTAAACTGGAAACGTTTGTTTAACATTGTATGTTAAATTATCTAATTTTCTTAATTTTTTTGGTATCCTTTGTTGGGAAGAATACCTAGATTGGCTCAGGAGCAACAGTGCACTACTGGGAACTAGCTGCTGATTGGTAGATGCACATATAAAGGCCTCCTGTAATTGGTTCACCCAGTGTGTTCAGCTAGTTCCCAGTAGTGCATTGCTGTTCCTTCAACAAAGGATACTAAGAGATAATGAAGCAAATTTGATAATAAAAGTACATTGGAAAGTTGTTTCAAATCATATGCAGGGCCGGATTTACCATTAGGCAGAGTAGGCATGTGCCTACAGGCGCCTTCCATAAAGGGGCGCCTGTCTCTCTGCTCCATATGCCTTTTCACACCTGCGGCTCTGCCCTCGCTTAGATAACTTTGCCCTAAACAAAGATTGCTGCCACGCTGGCCGGTCCAGTACGTTTCTCCAGTGAATTCGGACAGAGAGTAAGGTGTGGGGTTTGTTTTTTTTATGGGTAGTGACAGTGAGTGACCATTTATGCACTATTACAGAGTGCTCTGAATGCACGGTGGGAATGTATCAGCTGCAGCAGCAGTCAAAATCAAAATTACAGATTGTACAGTCATAGGGCAGCCTTTCATATTAAAATACCATAGGTATGAATATTATTGCTAAAATGCAAAATTCCAGGGCTGCTACACAGGAGAAACACACTTTTTAAAAAAAACTGATTGTGGTGCACATTGCAGGCTTGGTCATCAAAGTTTCTAAATGAAGCCCCAGTCTAGACAGCCTGCGCTTTTCTTGTATAAATTATATTTAAAAAAAATACTGTTCTGACTGGAATCTCATCATACTGGGCAAATAGTGTCTGGAGTGTTTTGTTATAAATCATGGACAGCCTTTTATGTGGCAAAATTAGCTGTTGCTGTAAAAAAATCATAATTCTATAAAGTTTTAGGCTGTATCTATAAGTTCATACATGTGAACCGGGAGCACGTGGGGGGCGCTTTAGATTTTGGTGCCTACAGGCACCTGGGCTGTAAATCCAGCCCTGATCATATGTTCTATCTAATTCATTAAAGCAAAAATCAGAGTTTAATGCCCTTTAACTAAACTGTATGAACATGAATGTGCATTATTTTAAAACTTTGTTACCAAATATACATTAAAGCTACCCTTCTTTAAAAGATATCTTGCATTAGCAAAAGAGTGAATTTTACCCCAGCTGAAGCTTAAAGGAATATGAAACCCATTTTTTTCTTTCTTTCATGATTTAGAAAGAGAGTGCAATTTTAAACAACTTTCCAATTTATGTCTGTTATATAATTTGCTTCATTCTCTTGATATCCTTTGTTGAAAATCATATCTAAATAGGCTCAGTGGCTTCTGACTGGTGCCTCATGTAATTGGCTCAGCCATGGGCATTGTTATTTCTTCAACAAAGGATATCTGAATAATGAAGTAAATTAAATAATAGAAGTAAAGTGGAATGTTGTTTAAAATTGTATTCTCTATCTGAACCATGAAAGAAAAAAATTGGGTTTCATGTCTCTTTAAAAGGAAGAGAAGAATCTGTATATTTTTGGTTTGAGATGTGGATCTCTCCATAATATTTGAAGTCTATAGTATCTCTAAAATAAGGATGGGTAGGAACCATATTTTAGTTCAGTACCATCATGAGTTACACAATATTGATTGTCCTCTTGCACTGTCTAGTTGTTTTAATTACTCACATCTAATTCACCCCCAACCCTTTCCTACTCCTCTCATTTCATCAGCTCTGACTCCTCTGTCTGGTTCCCACCCATAACCTATTGTACCTCACCCTTTATCCATCTATTTTAACCTTCTCATCATAACATCTTCCCCTGTTTTCATTTCACCCTACATGCTACCCTCCTCCTCATTGTTCCAATGTATTCTAGAGGAGGGATGTGCTAGGTTCCGAACTTCCTGGACCTCTGAGTCTTCAAATGTGGTAAAAAAGCTAGCAAGGTGACAATTCCAGAAATAATAACCTACATTATATAATTTAAAATAGGTAATTCTAGTTTGGAATTATTTTATATCACAATCATTACATATCCCATTTATTTCTGGCTCCAGATTTTTTATTTATTTTTTATTCTACAGTTTTGAAGTAAAACTTCTAGTTATTGAGTATAAAAGGAAGTGCATTATGACAGACAAAAGGACATATTTCTATTTCTTTCATGTAATTGGCAAACTTTGCCTCCTATGGAGGTGGTGAAGTAAGTTTGTGCTAGATTTCTACGTTGATATGCCCTTCTCAGCATTTTTGAAGTCCGGTTCCTCTCAGACTACAGTGAATGTCAGAGGGATGTGAAGGGAGTATAACCTATTGAATACAATGGTCTTCCTAACAGGGATCTATTTCATAGGTTCTCTGTTATCGGTCGTAGAGATTCATCTCCTACCTCCCTTTTCAGATCAACGATATACTCTTATATACCATTACCTCTACTGATTTCTGTTTCAGTACTGGTTTGGCTATCTGCTATATGTGGATGGGTGTCTTTTGGTAAGTATGTTTCATTTACTTAAGACACTCTCAGCTATGGTTTGGCACTTTATATATAAAGTTCCAAATATATGTTTGTACTTATATTTGCCATGATTCAGGTTTATCAGTATATTTCCTTTTTGCAGACTGTCAGTTTCATATCTGGGAAATGCTTTAAAAAAAAAAAAAAAAATTCTTACCTGAGGTTTTTAAATTGACTCTTTCTAAATTGCGGGCTGTATTAGGCTTGCGAGAGTGCAAAATGCTATAATTTATTGCGTCATTCTTGGCGCAAGACTTTTGGCGCGAAAACTTACGTTTGTTGATGCAAATTTCCTGCGTCTTAGTTGGCGCCAAGTCTTTTCACAAGGTTGCGTCATCTATAACGCTCAAGTTTCATTCCGGATATTTTTGGCGCCAAAAAATGTTTTTCAGTTTGTGGTGCGTCATACTTGGCGCCAAACATTTTTTAATTATTTAAGACCTCATTCCTTTTGCCTCTGGTCTTTTTTTTCTATGTTAGAGGCTTATTCTGTTTGCATTGTTTCCCATTCCTGAAACTATCATATAAGGAAATTGATAATTTTGCTTTATATGTTGTTTTTCTTTTACATACTGCAAGATGTCTCAATCTGATCCTGTCTCAGAATCTACTACTGGAATCCTGCTGCATGATATCGATTCTACCAAAGCTAAGTGCATTTGTTGTAAACTTGTGGTAACTGTTCCTCCAGCTGTGGTTTGTAATAGTTGTCATGATAAACTTTGTCAGGATCCTGCCTCAGATATTGACACTGACAAATCCTCTTATTTATTTAAAATGGAGTATATTCGTTCTTTATTAAAACAAGTGTTGATTGCATTAGATATGGAGGAGACTAGTTCTCTTGATACTAAAACTAGTAAACGTTTAAATTCGGTTTATAAACCTCATGTAGTTATTCCAGAGGATTTTCCAGTTCCTGATGCTATTTCAGATATGATTTCTAAGGAATGGAATAGACTGGGTACTTATTTTACTCCTTATTCAAGGTTTAAAAAATTGTATCCATAGATTGGAGTTTTGGGAAAAGATCCTCAAAGTTGAGGGGGCCATCTCTACTCTTGCTAAACGTACAAATATTCCTACGGAAGATAGTACTTCTTTTAAGGATCCTTTAGATAGGAAGCTTGAATCTTATCTAAGGAAAGCTTATTTATGTTCAGGCCATCTTCTTAGGCCTGCTATTTCTTTGGCTGATGTTGCAGCTGCTTCAACTTTTTGGTTAGAAACTTTAGCGTAACTAATATCAGATCATAATGTGTATAGCATTGTTAAAATAATTCAACATGCTAATAATTTTATTTGTGATTCCATTTTTATATCATCAGAATTGATGTTAGATATATGTCTTTAGCTATTTTAGCTAGAAGAGCTTTATGGCTTAAATCTTGGAATGCTGATATGACTTCTAAATTGACATTGCTATCTCTTTCTTTCCAAGGTAATAAATTATTTGGTTCGCAGTTGGATTCTATAATTTCAACTGTCACTGGGGCGAAGGGAGCTTTTTTTTGCGTCAGGATAAAAAATCTAAGGGTAAATTTAAATCTTCTAACCGTTTTCGTTCCTTTCAACAGAATAAGGAACAGAAACCTAGTTCTTCCCCTAAGGAATCTGTCTCCAATTGGAAGCCTTCCTCAATCTGGAATAAATCCAAGACATTTAAGAGATCTAAACCAGCCCCCAAGTCCGCATGAAGGTGCAGCCCTCATTCCAGCTCAGCTGGTAGGGGGCAGATTAAAAATTTTCAAGGATGTTTGGATAAATTCAGTCCAAAATCATTGGATTCAGAACATAGTCTCTCACGGGTACAGAATAGGTTTCAGAGTAAGACCGCCTGTGAGAAGTTTCTTTCTCTCACGCATTCCAGTGAACCCAGAGAAAGCGCAGGCTTTCCTGAAGTGTGTTTCAGACCTAGAGTTATCTGGGGTAATCGTGCCAGTTCCTTTTCAGGAACAGGGTCTGGGGTTTTATTCAAATCTGTTCATTGTTCCAAAGAAAGAAAATTAATTCAGACCAGTTCTGGATCTAAAAGTCTTGATCGTTATGTAAGAGTACCAACATTCAAAATGTTGACTATAAGGACTATTCTGCCTTTTGTTCAGCAAGGGCATTATATATCCACAATAGATTTACAGGATGCATATCTTCATATTCCGATTCATCCAGATCACTATCAGTTCCTGAGATTCTCTTTTCTAGACAAGCATTACCAATTTGTTGCTCTTCCTTTTGACCTAGTGACAGCTCCAAGGATCTTTTTAAAGGTTCTCAGTGCCCTACTCTCTGTAATCAGAGAGCGGGGTATTGCAGTGTTTCGTTATTTGGACGATATCTTGGTACTTGCTCAGTCTTTACGTTCTGCAGAATCTCACACAAATCAACTCGTGTTGTTTCTTCAAAGACATGGTTGGAAGATCAATGTTATATATGTGTATCTTGCAGCGCCAAGATGTCAACCATACAAGCTGTGCTCTTGTTGCGGAATCTCCTAACCAGATCCCAAAATGTCAATATATAAAAAGTGCTTAGTGAGTACAGCGCTACAAAATCCCAGACAGAAGGATTTGTGGCTAAAGATGGTGTCCACGATTGGTATAAATATATGTGACGAGTTGCTGATAATGCAAATAGCCTAAAGGTCTAAGTGCATGGGTGTTATATATATATATATACGAACAATAACAACTTATAATGGATCAGATGCTCCTATATGTTAAGTTAAAAATCATTTATTTTAATAATAACATGTTACTGATAACATTTGATTTAAAAGGTCCTTGACAATATGTGTGTACATAAAATACATAAAAGTCCTTTAAAACACAGTTCTATGGCAGAATATAAAAATAAATCTATGGTACCAATATGTGCACATAAAAATAGGGGGTTCCGGAATACAGTCTTAGTACTGAAGAATGGTCATGAGATCCTATGTTATATCGACTTAGTAGAGTGTTCCAATAAAAAATCCAAAAATTTTTGTGAAAAAATGTGAAAAAATTATGAAAAAATAAAATTATCGAAAAAAATATCAAAAAATGTAAAATTGAAAATACAAACTGTGTGATATCACAACTGTGAAAAAAATATGTGAAGTGTTTCCAAAAAGATACCTTAGTGATAGTCAAATATATCCTTAAAAATAGTGATATATATAAAATATTGTAACGAAAGTGTAACAGATGTTCCCAAAAATTGCTGATAACTCCAAATTAAATGGTAATGAGAAGTCTATTGTGACTTAAATGTGTCCAAAGCATATATCCAAACAGGTGTAGTTGTACTGTGTGGATCCTCTTCTTGAGGTGTGTATTAGAACTTCATTATAATATCCTTGAACCTAAAGAATAACGAGAAGAACGGACATAGTGCAATAAAGCTACTAACAAATATTTATAGAGAAAATAAACTCACCAATATGATCCTGAGCCGTAATACCAGTTAGCCAACGCGTTTCGGTTCACATAGAACCTTTCTCAAGACTGGTATCGGCTCTATCGTATGTCTGCCTTAAATGTGTTTGTATGGCCAATAAGATTGGGTTAATTTTTGCGCCAAAAATTTGTGCGCCAAAAATTCCCGCCAACAATGTGCCGTTACGAAAAAAGGCATTTTTTAAATATATATGAGGCTTAATGTAATGTTTTCCTTATTACATATTTTATAGTCATATATTTGTTCCATTGTCGTCCTTATCCTTATAGTTGTTATGTCTAGTTAACCGGATGTTTATACCGGAAATGGGGATTAACCGGAAGTGACATCATAGTTTGTGTGCGCACTTCCGGTTAGCGCATATTATACTTCTTCCCACAGAGATTATGTCTCTGTTAATAACGGTTGTTGGTATTTGGCTCAGGATCTGTATGCATGTTAAAAAATGTTAAAAATGTTAAAAAATGGTTGATTTCATTAAACACAAACTTCAATGGATTGGTCCATTCCGGAGCATTAAAATTACATACAACTAAATATAGAAATACAGAAGGTCCATTCTGGAGTACCATAAAATACATACAAATATATTGAAAATACAGATGCAATACAATAAAGATACATAGTTATATAAAGGGAAATACATATTTATATTGAAAAGGGAAATACATATTTATATTAAAAAAGGGGAATACATATTTATATTAAAAAAAGGGGAATACACATTTATATTAAAAAAAGGGAAATACATATTTATATTAAAAAATGGATTGTATAGCTTTTCAAATGGATCCAATAAAATCATATATGTTATTATTTCATCGGTCTGCTATCCATTAATTAGGAACATACAGAAATATATAGAAAAATAATGAATAAATGAATCAAATAGAGACAGATGTGGACCTATAAATACACTTGAAGACTTATAGGAATCTGAGTCTGATGGTCCAACTGTACATTGGTCACAGTGGACCCTAATTCTGATATACAGGTTATATGTGTACGTATGTGTGTAAGACAATGTCTGTGTATAAAGTATATGAGAATGACTTTCTCGATATTTGTATAGAGAGACATACATATAAAAAAGTATAAAACTGAGAGTGGTGGGATAGGGACGGGAAGAACAAAAAGCAATAAGTTACAATATTAAAACAGGGGTAAGACTGCTAGGTTAAAACATGGGTTAAGACGTCAGTTTTTGGTGTCTAAATGCCAGTGATTTCTAAAATCTAAAACTTTAAACTTAAACTCCAAAGAACCAAACTCTCACAATACACAAGTTTCAAAATGTCTAAGCTGGATGGCCCTTTGGTGTATTTCCACAATTTTCACCCATTGCATAGGGGGTCAGATATGGGGTTATCATAGTAGATGGGATATTTCCGTGCTGCTGTTTAGACCTCTGGGAAAGGTACAATCTAGCTGGAAAATCCACTTTGATTCTACTTTCAATAGTTGTCTTTCAAAGTCTCCCCCTCTCCAATTTTTTAAAGGTCTACTGATGCCCATATATTTAAAAGTTTTGTTGTTACCATTGTGGACTTCTTTAAAATGTTTGTATAGTGGAAAGTCCTCCTTGCCCCACTTTATCTGTAAGAGGTGCTCTCGAATTCTATCTCGGAGTTTTCTGGAAGTTTGTCCTATGTATTGAAGTCCACATCCACATTCAATTAGGTATATGACGCCCGAATCCTGGCACCTGATCATTTCTTTCATACTGAAAGATTCTTTTGTGATCTTAGACTCAAACGTCTGGCTCTTCTTACCGTGTTTGCAAGCCTTACATAAATGGCATGGAAAAAAACCTTTTACTGGTTTGCCGTATACATCGTTTACTCTGGTCTTTCTGATTGCTGTCGGTACGCTGGGGGCAATCATAGTTTTTAGGTTTTTTGTTTTCCTATATATGAACGTGGGGGATTCTTCTAGATCTTTTCCAATGATGTTGTCTTCCTTGAGAAAATGCCAGTGTTTCTTAATTATCTTTTCAATTAGAAACTTATTCTCACTGTATTCCGAGATGAAAGGTACCTTTATGGTCTTGCTTCTCTGTGCTGTCTTTTCTTTATACTCCAGCATCGATCTTCTATCCATCTTCCCCACTTCTTCTATTGTTTCAATAGAAGAAGTGGGGAAGATGGATAGAAGATCGATGCTGGAGTATAAAGAAAAGACAGCACAGAGAAGCAAGACCATAAAGGTACCTTTCATCTCGGAATACAGTGAGAATAAGTTTCTAATTGAAAAGATAATTAAGAAACACTGGCATTTTCTCAAGGAAGACAACATCATTGGAAAAGATCTAGAAGAATCCCCCACGTTCATATATAGGAAAACAAAAAACCTAAAACTATGATTGCCCCCAGCGTACCGACAGCAATCAGAAAGACCAGAGTAAACGATGTATACGGCAAACCAGTAAAAGGTTTTTTTCCATGCCATTTATGTAAGGCTTGCAAACACGGTAAGAAGAGCCAGACGTTTGAGTCTAAGATCACAAAAGAATCTTTCAGTATGAAAGAAATGATCAGGTGCCAGGATTCGGGCGTCATATACCTAATTGAATGTGGATGTGGACTTCAATACATAGGACAAACTTCCAGAAAACTCCGAGATAGAATTCGAGAGCACCTCTTACAGATAAAGTGGGGCAAGGAGGACTTTCCACTATACAAACATTTTAAAGAAGTCCACAATGGTAACAACAAAACTTTTAAATATATGGGCATCAGTAGACCTTTAAAAAATTGGAGAGGGGGAGACTTTGAAAGACAACTATTGAAAGTAGAATCAAAGTGGATTTTCCAGCTAGATTGTACCTTTCCCAGAGGTCTAAACAGCAGCACGGAAATATCCCATCTACTATGATAACCCCATATCTGACCCCCTATGCAATGGGTGAAAATTGTGGAAATACACCAAAGGGCCATCCAGCTTAGACATTTTGAAACTTGTGTATTGTGAGAGTTTGGTTCTTTGGAGTTTTAAGTTTAAAGTTTTAGATTTTAGAAATCACTGGCATTTTAGACACCAAAAACTGACGTCTTAACCCATGTTTTAACCTAGCAGTCTTACCCCTGTTTTAATATTGTAACTTATTGCTTTTTGTTCTTCCCGTCCCTATCCCACCACTCTCAGTTTTATACTTTTTTATATGTATGTCTCTCTATACAAATATCGAGAAAGTCATTCTCATATACTTTTATACACAGACATTGTCTTACACACATACGTACACATATAACCTGTATATCAGAATTAGGGTCCACTGTGACCAATGTACAGTTGGACCATCAGACTCAGATTCCTATAAGTCTTCAAGTGTATTTATAGGTCCACATCTGTCTCTATTGATTCATTTATTCATTATTTTTCTATATATTTCTGTATGTTCCTAATTAATGGATAGCAGACCGATGAAATAATAACATATATGATTTTATTGGATCCATTTGAAAAGCTATACAATCCATTTTTTAATATAAATATGTATTTCCCTTTTTTTAATATAAATGTGTATTCCCCTTTTTTTTAATATAAATATGTATTCCCCTTTTTTAATATAAATATGTATTTCCCTTTTCAATATAAATATGTATTTCCCTTTATATAACTATGTATCTTTATTGTATTGCATCTGTATTTTCAATATATTTGTATGTATTTTATGGTACTCCAGAATGGACCTTCTGTATTTCTATATTTAGTTGTATGTAATTTTAATGCTCCGGAATGGACCAATCCATTGAAGTTTGTGTTTAATGAAATCAACCATTATTTAACATTTTTAACATTTTTTAACATGCATACAGATCCTGAGCCAAATACCAACAACCGTTATTAACAGAGACATAATCTCTGTGGGAAGAAGTATAATATGCGCTAACCGGAAGTGCGCACACGAACTATGATGTCACTTCCGGTTAATCCCCATTTCCGGTATAAACATCCGGTTAACTAGACATAACAACTATAAGGATAAGGACGACAATGGAACAAATATATGACTATAAAATATGTAATAAGGAAAACATTACATTAAGCCTCATATATATTTAAAAAATGCCTTTTTTCGTAACGGCACATTTTGGCGGGAATTTTTGGCGCACAAATTTTTGGCGCAAAAATTAACCCAATCTTATTGGCCATACAAACACATTTAAGGCAGACATACGATAGAGCCGATACCAGTCTTGAGAAAGGTTCTATGTGAACCGAAACGCGTTGGCTAACTGGTATTACGGCTCAGGATCATATTGGTGAGTTTATTTTCTCTATAATTATTTGTTAGTAGCTTTATTGCACTATGTCCGTTCTTCTCGTTATTCTTTAGGTTCAAGATATTATAATGAAGTTCTAAATACACACCTCAAGAAGAGGATCCACACAGTACAACTACACCTGTTTGGATATATGCTTTGGACACATTTAAGTCACAATAGACTTCTCATTACCATTTAATTTGGAGTTATCAGCAATTTTTGGGAACATCTGTTACACTTTCGTTACAATATTTTATATATATCACTATTTTTAAGGATATATTTGACTATCACTAAGGTATCTTTTTGGAAACACTTCATATATTTTTTCACAGTTGTGATATCACACAGTTTGTATTTTCAATTTTACATTTTTTGATATTTTTTGATATTTTTTCGATAATTTTATTTTTTCATAATTTTTTCACATTTTTTCACAAAAATTTTTGGATTTTTTATTGGAACACTCTACTAAGTCGATATAACATAGGATCTCATGACCATTCTTCAGTACTAAGACTGTATTCCGGAACCCCCCTATTTTTATGTGCACATATTGGTACCATAGATTTATTTTTATATTCTGCCATAGAACTGTGTTTTAAAGGACTTTTATGTATTTTATGTACACACATATTGTCAAGGACCTTTTAAATCAAATGTTATCAGTAACATGTTATTATTAAAATAAATGATTTTTAACTTAACATATAGGAGCATCTGATCCATTATAAGTTGTTATTGTTCGTATATATATATTATAACACCCATGCACTTAGACCTTTAGGCTATTTGCATTATCAGCAACTCGTCACATATATTTATATTTATACCAATCGTGGACACCATCTTTAGCCACAAATCCTTCTGTCTGGGATTTTGTAGCGCTGTACTCACTAAGCACTTTTTATATGGTTGGAAGATCAATTTACCAAAAAGTTCTTTGATTCCTCAGACAAGGGTAACCTTTTTAGGTTTCCAAATAGATTCAGTATCCATGACTTTGTCTCTAACAGACAAGAGACATCTGAAATTGGTTGCAGCCTGTCGGAAACCTTCAGTCTCAATCATTCCCTTCAGTAGCTATGTGCATGGAGGTTTTAGGTCTCATGACTGCAGCATCGGACGTGATCCCCTTTGCTCGTTTTCACATAAGACCTCTTCAGCTGTGTATGCTGAACCAATGGTGCAGGGATTATACAAGGATATCACAATTAATATCCTTAAATCCCAATGTTCGACTATCTCTGACTTGTGGTTAGATCACCATCGTATAGTTCAAGGGGCCTCTTTTGTTTGTCCAACCTGGGCTGTGATCACAACAGATGCGAGTCTTTCAGGTTGGGGAGCTGTCTGGGGATCTCTGAGAGCACAAGGGGTTTGGAAATCTCAAGAGGCGAGATTACCAATCAATATTTTGGAACTCCGTGCGATTCTCAGAGCTCTTCAGTTTTGGCCTCTATTGAAGAGAGAGCCATTTATTTGTTTTCAGACAGACAATATCACAACCGTGGCGTATGTCAATCATCAGGGTGGGACTCACAGTCCTCAGGCTATGAAAGAAGTATCCCGGATACTTGTTTGGGCAGAATCCAGCTCCTGTCTAATTTCTGCGGTCCATAACCCAGGTATAGACAATTGGGAAGCGGATTATCTCAGTTGTCAAGCTTTACATCCGGGAGAGTGGTCTCTTCACCCAGATGTGTTGTTTCAAATTGTTCAGATGTGGGGGCTTCCAGAAATAGATCTGATGGCATCTCATCTAAACAAGAAACTTCCCAGGTACCTTTCCAGGTCCAGGGATCCTTAGGCGGAAGCACTTCCTTGGAATTATCAACCTGCCTATATTTTTCTGCCTCTAGTTCTTCTTCCAAGAGTGATTTCCAAGATCATCATGGAGCAATCATTTGTACTGCTGGTGGCTACAGCATGGGCTCACAGGTTCTGGTATGCGGATCTTGTTCGGATGTCCAGTTGCCAACCCTGGCCACTTCCTCTAAGGCCAGACCTTCTATCTCAAGGTCCGTTTTTCCATCAGGATCTCAAATCATTAAATTTGAAGGTATGGAAATTGAACGCTTAGTGCTTAGACATAAATGTTTCTGTGACTCAGTGATTAATACTATGTTGCAGGCTCGTAAATCTGTTTCTAGAAAAATTTATTATCGAGTTTGGAAGACTTACATTTCATGGTGTTCTCATAAATTCTCGTGGCATTCTTTTAGAATTCCTAGAATTTTACAGTTTCTTCAAGATGGTTTGGATAAGGGTTTGTCTGCGAGTTCCTTGAAATGTCTAATCTCTGCTCTTTCTGTTTTATTCCACAGAAAAATTGATAAACTCCCTGATATTCATTGTTTTGTACAGGCTTTGGTTCATATCAAGCCTGTCATTAAATCAATATCTGCTCCTTGGAGTCTTAATTTGGTTTTGAAGGCTTTACAGGCTCCTCCGTTTGAGCCTATCCAATCTTTGGACATTAAATTGCTTTCTTGGAAAGTGTTGTTTCCAGGGCTGGATTTAAATCTCAGGAGCCTGTAGGCACAAAAACCTGAAGCGCCCCCCCCCCCCCACCCCACCCCAAAAAAAGGGAAAATAACTTTAGGAATTTTTTTTTATTATTATTTAGGACAACTAAAAATAAATATTAGATGTAAAACATTAAAGCTTAAGGTAACAAGGTATGTACAAAATTAGAAAGGATGAAGCAGTAGTCTTCCAAATGTGAATAAAAAGTCCAATCTTTATTTCATAGTTAAAACATCACAGCAAAGGGTAAGAAGGTGCAGGTTGGTTGACTAGTTTCGGCTGTGTGCCGTAATCATAATCCTGCAGCCACTTAAAATTGTACATATTTAAAGGGGTTTCCAAACACAGTGATTGGTCAATGTTAATGGGAGTGTAAATCCACCCCCTCACATAGTTTAACCTCTTACTAAACTTTTATCTGGGCCTGATCAGAGATTTGACTTTGTTAACATTGAGAAAGACTTTAGGAAATAATGATCACAGATGATCAATGCATTTATGCAGGCTCAAAAATATGTTTAAATATATATATATATGTATCCAGTGCATATGAAGAGATATACAGCACATATTCATATGTTCATAACTATGTCATAGATAGAGGTAATATAATATAATATAAACCAGTATGCACATATTTATAGAGAATGTATAAAATTTGAAATATATATAGCATCAGTATGTAGATGATCTGTATTCATGCTAGTATAATCGTATATACAGGCATACATGGATATAACAATAATGGAAAAATACAATATGCTAATTGAATTGTTAAATAACACACATATTATAATAGACACATTTCCAAGTCATATATTCCTATACCTAAAGAATGCTTAGACCCTAAACAGTTTTAGTTCAAAACTCAAAACTAGTAGTCTATAAGCTAAATATTCCATTATATGGCTATGGAATTGAACTCATATAATGTGCCTAAAGATTGTTATGCAAATTGTACGGTATTATACCCAAAATCTATAGACATATGTGTTTGTAGACAAAATACTAGTGTATGTTTGAGAATAGTGCATAAGTACATATCCCTAAATACTAGGATGTATGAGAAGTGGCCCAGATGTATATATCCCTAAATACTAGGAAGTGTGAAAGGTGGTGGTGTTGAGTTGATTGGATACCAACCCAGCATGTGAAACAATATGCAAAGGGTACCAGTGTGGCATTTATGGGACAGGGAATAGGCCCATAGGGAAAATTAAATAAATAAAATGAAGTGAAATAAAGAAGATCGCATTGTAACGAACCTTATATCAATGCCAGTGGTTAATGAGATCAAATTCTGAATTGAAGCCCTTTGGTACCTGAGTTTGAAGTTTAAAAATCCAAAAGGCTTCCTGTCTGGCCAGAATTTCCTCTTTATTCCCACCTCTGAATGGTTGCTTAACCTGTTCAATTGCCCTCCAATTAAATGCTCTAACATCTCCACCGTGTACCTCAATGAAATGTCTTGATAGTGCTGAGACTGTTTTCTCATTTTTGATGTAACCCAGGTGTTCTCGTACTCTCGTACGGACATCCCTGGTAGTCATGCCCACATACTGTCGGCAATGCTCACTACATTCAATGAGGTACACGACGAAATGAGTAGAGCATCTAATACATCCTCTAGTCTCGAATGTTTCATTAGTGACATGAGAATAGAAGTTTCTTCCCTCTGCTATGTAGTCACAGGCTTTGCATCGACCATTGCTACATTTGTATGTTCCATTTACGGCCAGCCATGTAGCTGATACTTCCTTTTGTGGTAAAAGGGAGGGCGACAAGATGTTACCTAAGGTGACACCTCTGGAATAAACACATTTGAAACCTTTGTCCACAGTTCTTTTTAAAGCCTTGTCTCCACGCAGTATTGGGAAGTATTTTCTTATAATATTACAAACTTCATTGTATTCCGATGAATATTGTGTAATAAATAGAGTTCTATTATCATCCCCTTTATTTGGCCTCGGTGTGAGAGTGTCCTGTCTATCCACACTGCCCACTTCCTTAGCCACATTATTGATCATGCTGGGCTGGTATCCCCTCTCAATCAGTCTGTCTGCCATATATTTACTCTCTTTCTTGAAGTCTATATCCGTGTTACAAATTCGTCTAGTCCGTAATAACTGTCCTTTGGCTATTCCCCTGAAAACATGTTTCGGGTGAGCACTCTTACTATGCAAGAGTGTGTTACCAGAGATAGGCTTCCTGTACAGACGAGTGATTACTTTTCCTGTATCAATCTCTCCCTCTAGGGAGATATCCAGGTAATTAATCGTCTTTCTGTTCCATTCACTGGTAAAATTAACCCCATTGTCACTCTCATTGAGGTAACACACAAAACTTTCAGCTTCCGTTTCACTAGATGTCCATACCAAAAGCAGGTCATCAATGAAACGTTTATATAGGCTAATGTGTTTCCTATATGGGTTACTATGTAGGTATGTACAGTTGTATTACTTTTAACTCTGTGGCTGTGCAAAATCACAATAAAGAAAATAATCACAGAGGTAAAAAGTATATTAATAAAACAGTGTTGGTTATGCAAAACTGGGGAATGGGTAATACAGGGATTATCTATCTTTTTAAACAACAAATATTCTGTTGTTGACTGTCCCTTTAAAATCAAATTGTACAAAAAAGGCAGCGAAAGCAATCTTTTAGAGCAAATAAAATATGTTTGCAATACAACTTAAACCATAAAGCCTTACACTAACTAACACACATACACCTATTATTGCTATATTTGTTGTAATTAAAGCTACACCAAAAATCAATATACACGTAAAGGGACATTAAACCTAAAAAAAATATTTCAAGATTCAGATAGAGAATACAATTTTAAACAATATTCCCAGAATTATTTTATCTAAATTCCTTCATTCTTTAGATATCCTTTGTTAGAGAAATAGCAATGCACAGGGTTGAGCCAATTACATGAGGCATATATGTGCAGCCACTAATCAACAGCTACTAAGCCTATCTAGATATGCTTTTCAACAAAGGATATCAACAGAATAAAGCAAATTAGATAATAGACGTAAATTGGAAAGTTGTTTTCAATTGTATTCTCTACCTGAATCATGAACAAATAATTTTGGGGTTATGTCCCTTTAACTTAACTCAAATGGCCATACAATTGAAAACAGTTATCAAAAATGGATGGAACATTACATATACACCTTTTTAAATGTATGTATTGCAGATATCTCTGGTAATTTATTTTGTTTATTTATTGATAGAGGCTCACAGGACAGGACTTATTCAGAACACTATGCTATGAAGCTGACACTGGTCTCAAAGTTTACTATAGGAAGAAAAAAAATTGGACATTGTTTTGCAGAAGGAAAAGTGTTTGAATACAATACTGAGTAATTTACTCAGAGACTCAGACAGACATATTCAAACACTTTTCCTTCTGAAAAACAATGTCCAATTTTTTATTCCTATAGTAAACTTTGAGACCAGTGTCAGCTTCATAGCATAGTAATTTACTCTGAGATAGAGAGGTGGATGATTCCAGACACTAATTTTTTTATTTACCCTCTGGAAGCCAGAGAAAGGGGCAAGCAGGCTGTTTGGTTTGCTGCGTCACTAACAGTGAGATAACTTTTACTGGTGTTAGTCACTGACTGTCTGTAGTACTAGTCTACAAGACAGAAGAGAAGACATAGTTCAGTTAGTTACAGAGAGAGTCAGACAGGCAGTGAAATGGATGATCATGCTTGTTCCAGACCTGAGACCAGACCCTATTTTTTATATTTAACCCCTTAATGACCACAGCACTTTTCCATTTTCTGACCGTTTGGGACCAAGGCTATTTTTACATTTCTGTGGTGTTTGTGTTTAGCTGTAATTTTCCTCTTACTCATTTACTGTACCCACACATATTATATACCGTTTTTCTCGCCATTAAATGGACTTTCTAAAGATACCATTATTTTCATCATATCTTATAATTTACTATAAAAAAAAATATAAAATATGAGGAAAAAATGGAAAAAAAACACACTTTTTCTAACTTTGACCCCCAAAACCTGTTACACATCTACAACCACCAAAAAACACCCATGCTAAATAGTTTCCAAATTTTGTCCTGAGTTTAGAAATACCCAATGTTTACATGTTCTTTGCTTTTTTTTGCAAGTTATAGGGCAATAAATACAAGAAGCACTTTGCTATTTCCAAACCACTTTTTTTCAAACTTAGCGCTAGTTACATTGGAACACTGATATCTTCCAGGAATCCCTGAATATCCCTTGACATGTATATATTTTTTTTTAGAAGACATCCCAAAGTATTGATCTAGGCCCATTTTGGTATATTTCATGCCACCATTTCACCGCCAAATGCGATCAAATAAAAAGAATTGTTCACTTTTTCACACATTTTGTTACAAACTTTAGGTTTCTCACTGAATTTATTTACAAACAGCTCGTGCAATTATGACACAAATGGTTGTAAATGCTTCTCTGGAATCCCTTTTTTCATAAATAGCAGACATATATGGATTTGGTGTTGCTTTTTGGTAATTAGAAGGCCGCTAAATGCCACTGCGCACCACACGTGTATTATGCCCAGCAATGAAGGGGTTAATTAGGGAGCATGTAGGGAGCTTGTAGGGTTAATTTTAGCTTTATTGTAGTGTAGTAGACAACCCTAAGTATTGATCTAGGCCCATTTTGGTATATTTCATGCCACCATTTCAACGCCAAATGCGATTAAATAAAAAAAAAAGTAAAATTTTTCACAATATTAGGTTTCTCACTGAAATCATTTACAAACAGCTTGTGCAATTATGGCACAAATGGTTGTAAATGCTTCTCTGGGATCCCCTTTGTTGAGAAATAGCAGACATACATGGCTTTGGCGTTGCTTTTTGGTAATTAGAAGGCCGCTAAATGCCGCTGCGCATCACATGTGTATTATGGCTAGCAGTGAAGGGGTTAATTAGGTAGCATGTAGGGAGCTTGCAGGGTTAATTTTAGCTTTAGTGTAGAGATCAGCCTCCCACCTGACACATTACACCCCCTGATCCCTCCCAAACAGCTCTCTTCCCTCCCCCACCCCACAATTGTCCCCGCTATGTTAAGTACTGGCAGAAAGTCTGCCAGTACTAAAAAAAAAAGCTATCCTTGATAAAAAATAAATAAAAAAAAAAGGCATATTTACATATGCTGCTCTGGAGGATCCCCCCTTAGCCACCAACCTCCCTGATACCCCCCAAACAGCTCTTTACCCATCCCCCTCTAACTTATTAGTAGCCATCTTTGGTACTGGCAGCTGTCTGCCAGTACCCAGTTTATAGTAAAATATGTTTTTATTATTTTTTTTTAAATGATTTTTTGTAGTGTAGCTTGCCCCCCCCCCCCAAAAGACCAACCCACCACCCCTCCCAGATCTTTTAGATCGACATATATGTAAATATATTTGGCAATCACTGCCACTTTAATCCCATCACTTTTCTGTAGTGTAGCGGTTCCCACCCGCTTCCTACCCCCGCGCGCGCCCGCGCGCGCACCCTCGTGCACGCGCGCGCACCCGCGCGCGTGCCCGGCGTTCCCGCCCACGATCCCGCCCCCCTCCACATGATACGGCCCATCGATGGCCGCCCACCCGCCTCCCAGACTGGCTCCCACCCACCAACGAAACCGGCCATCGATGTCCGGTACAGAGAGGGCCACAGAGTGGCTCTCTCTGCATCGGATGGCCAAGGGGGGTTATTGCAGGATGCCTCGATGTTGAGGCATCACTGCAATAACCGGAAAGCAGCTGGAAGCGAGCAGGATCGCTTCCAGCTGCTTTCCAGACCAAGGACGTACGCCACACGTCCTCGGTCATTAACTGTATTTTTTTTGAGGACGTGTGGCGTACGTCCTTGGTCGTTAAGGGGTTAATTACCCTCTGGATTGGGAACAGCCAGAGAAAGGGGCAGGCAGGCTGTTTGGTTTGCTGCGTCACAGTCAGATAACTTTTACTGGTGTTAGTTACTGACTGTAGTAAAAGTTATCTGACTGTCTGTGATGCAGCAAACCAAACAGCCTGACTGCCCCTTTCTCTGGCTGTGTTCCCAATCCAGAGAGTAATTAAATAAAAATATGAGGGTCTGCCTGGTCTAAGGTCTGGAACACAGATAATCATCCATTTCACAGCCGCCTGTCTGACTCTCTCTGAAAGTTTTAACTTACACAGTTAGTAGTAAACTATTTCTGTGCTGTAGACTAGTACTACAGACAGTCAGTACTAACACCAGTAAAAGTTATCTGACTGTCTGTGATGCCGCAAAGCAAACAGCCTGCCTGCGCCTTTCTCTGGTGCCTGTTCCCAATCCAGAGGGTAATTTAAATAGAAAAAAATAGGGTCTGGTCTCTGCTTCTGAAACAAACAATCAACATCATCATCTTTTTCAAATCCCAGCCTGTCTTACTCTCTCTCTGGCTACTGTAACTTACAGTTAGTAGTAAACACTAGTTCTGTGCTGTAGAATAGTACTATACACAGTCTCAGACAGTCAGCAGTCAGTAACTAACACCAGTAAAACATTCTGACTGTGACGCAGCAAAACAAACAGCCTGCCTACCCCTTTCTCTGGCTGTTCCCAATCCAGAGAGGGTAATTAAATTAAAAAAATGAGGGTCTTGTCTCAGGCCCTCAGGTCTGGAAACATCATCCATTTCAGCCTGTCTAAATCACTTTCACTGTCTGTAACTAACCCTTAGTTAGTTAGCAAATAATTTTAGTAAACAAACTAGTAGTAGTGTACTACTAGGTTTTTGATGCTGCGTCACAGACTACTCACTGTCACTGACAGTCAGATAACTTGTTTTACTGTGTTTGTTAGAGGCAGCACGCTCATAACCAAGTTGTACATCATCTTCATCAAATGTATTCATCATGATTGATCATCATACACTATCACTAATAATTAATCTAAAGCAACTTAGCAAGCAAGCCTACAGACAGAGAAGAGGACTGTCACTCAGTGTCACTACTATTCTCTCATAGTCTGTCAGACAGCGCTAAGTTGGTCACTCACTTTAACTTAGGCTGCAGAGAGGTGTCTAAGGGCCCCAGGGCAGGGACACGCGACAGGCTCCACTTTGACAGCGTCACTCAGCTCAGCAGTAGGTGGACCGGTGGAGGAGCAACCAGAAATGAGAACGAGTCACAACGCACTCCTCCTTCCTCAGCTCACTGTTCCCGCCGTCTCTGACTCTGAGAGGCAAAGGGCGGCAGCCGGCAATGCCGGCATCACGTGACTGTGACGTGGGCGTGACGCCCCCCGGCCAGCCCCAAACAAAATTAGCAGCGATGGTGCGCATGCTGTGCAGTGCTTACCAAGGCAGCACACTCACCTACCTGGGGACGACTTGAATTGTCTGCCACAGTGCCACTGGATACTAGCGAGGGTGGAGTCAGGGGTGGGAGGGACTCGGAAGTCAGCCTAGGAGGAGTCGGACGAGACGACTGCACTGCAGAGCAGACATGTTTACTCTCTACTTGCTAAAGTTGTTTGCTGTTGCTAGTTGAGTTCTGTGCCTGCTCTGACTGTCCTGAATCTGATAAAGCACTAACCAAATTATTAATTAAACACTGTCTACAGTAATAAAGCCTTCACTCCCAGGTTCAGCAAAAAAAAAAAAAAAAAAGTAAAAACTTTTTTTTTTAGACACTGACTCTGTGGCGCCCCCTGCTGCAATGCGCCTGTAGGCACATGCCTACTGTGCCTAATGGCAAATCCGGCCCTGGTTGTTTCTTTTGGCCATCTCTTCTGCTAGAAGAGTTTCTGAATTATCTGCTCTTTCTTGTGAGTCTCCTTTTCTGATTTTTCATCAGGATAAGGCAGTTTTGCGGATTTCATTTAAATTCTTACCTAAAGTTGTGAATTCCTTCAACATTAGTGGGGAAATTGTTGTCCCTTCTTTGTGTCCCCATCCTAAGAATTCTTTGGAAAGATCTTTACATTCTTTGGATGTGGTGAGAGCTTTGAAATATTATGTTGAAGCTACTAAAGATTTCAGGAAGACTTCTAGTCTATTTGTTATCTTTTCTGGTTCTAGGAAAGGTCAGAAGGCTTCTGCCATTTCTTTGGCATCTTGGTTAAAGCTTTTGATTCATCACGCTTATTTGGAGTCGGGTAAATCCCTGCCTCAGAGGATTACAGCTCATTCTACTAGGTCAGTTTCCACTTCCTGGGCTTTTAAGAATGAAGCTTCAGTTGATCAGATTTGCAAAGCAGCAACTTGGTCTTCTTTGCATACATTTACTAAGTTCTACGATTTTAATGTTTTTTCTTCTTCAGAGGCAGTTTTTGGTAGAAAAGTTCTTCAGGCAGCTGTTTCAGTTTGATTCTTCTGCTTATAATTTCAGTTTTTTTCTTTTCCATTATAAGATTAAAACTTATGATTTGGGTTGTGGATTAATTTTTTCAGCGGAATTGATTGTCTTTATTTTTTTATCCCTCCCTCTCTAGTGACTCTTGCGTGGAGTTCCACATCTTGGGTATTGCTATCCCATACGTCACTAGCTCATGGACTCTTGCCAATTACATAAAAGAAACCATAATTTATGTAAGAATTTACCTGATAAATTCATTTCTTTCATATTGGCAAGAGTCCATGAGGCCCACCCTTTTTATGGTGGTTATGATTTTTTTGTATAAAGCACAATTATTCCAATTCCTTTGTTTATGCTTTTGCTCCTTTCTTTATCACCCCACTTCTTGGCTATTCATTAAACTGAATTGTGGGTGTGGTGAGGGGTGTATTTATAGGCATTTTGAGGTTTGGGAAACTTTGCCCCTCCTGGTAGGATTGTATATCCCATACGTCACTAGCTCATGGACTCTTGCCAATATGAAAGAAATTAATTTATCAGGTAAATTCTTACATAAATTATGTTTTATTGTCAATCTATGTCTTTCACTATGTAAATGTGTGACAAGTTGATAATTTGGTGGGGTTTAATTAAAAAGAATACAATGTATCAATTGTTACCATGACTATTTAAACTACTAAATTTGGCAATCTGAAGCCACATTCAAATATTCTGAAAAGTAAAACTATATAATAGATTATGATGCTTGAACATATGATCAAATTGCAAAATAAAGCATAATTTTTCTAATGTAAGTGAACAAAGTTTTTGTTTTATTTAACATTTAATTTTCAAAACAACCTACCACATCAGAGCCTGTTTCAAGGCACTCCCATTGTAATAAAAAAAAATCAGCTGCATAATTAAGTAACCACTGCACTAGTAGTATCGAGTCAGCCAGTGAGATGCAAAGTCTGTGCAGCAAAAATAGGTTTTTAGTCTGAGGCCCCATGGTGCACTGTAGATGAAATTTTTACTAATCCCTAATATAAATCTCACCAACAAATCACTCTGCACAAAAAGCTGCGTTAGATCACATTTGCCCTGGCAGCTTGCCGCCACCCCCGATGGATGACCATGACACACACTGACACTCTGTGTCAGACAGATTTACCCACCTCTTGGACGAGACCTAGGTGACAAGCGTCCTTAGACACGCTGCCACAGCACACTGTCAAGACTCCAGACTTCAGTCCTCGAGACCGTCGAAACGTAGCTCTGTTTGCTGTTTGCAAGCTGCCCAAACTCAGAGACCAGTCAACACGGCACGTGCAGTCACGTGTGCCAAAAACTAGCTACAGAGCCACGTGACTGCAGACTGCACTGAATGACTGTGCAGGTATTGGCTGCAATTGTGGTCACGTGATGACTACTTGGTAGAGGGCCCAATAGGATTTAAAAATGTGTTTATTAAAAATAAAATGCAGCAGCCCAGGGGCTGAGGGGCAATGCAGGGCAGACGGCACTCTTCCCGGGACAGCAGGACAGACCCCTAAAATCGGGACAGTCCCGCAAAAATCAGGACTGTTGGGAGGTATGCCCTGATGGCTGATTTCCTAATACATGAGGGCTACATATGAATAATTTAAAAGCCATAAGGGCTGCATATAAATCTAAGCAGGATACAGGTTACAGATTTTGCTTCTTGGCCTCTCTAGGAATCGTGTGACAAAGCAAAATTTTACTCAATATCAAGAAGGGCCAGATTACAAGTGGGAGGGACGCAATATCTCTGGATCGCTCTAACATTAGTGTGCGATTTGATATTACAAATCCATGGTAAAGCACATTTACCAGAGAAGAGTTAGCACGGCTGACTTCGCTTAAACAAAACCAATACTTTTAATAAATAGTGCAAACTTGCTCATTCGCGTTCATACTACAAGTTGAAAGTTATAATGTATGCTCAAGCGAAAGCCGAAACTGTGCTAGAATATTTATCGTGACTTAAAGGACCATGATACTCAAATATTGAAACCCTTTGAAAGTGATGCAACATAGCTGTAAAAAGTCGACTAGAAAATATTAACTGAACATCTCTATGTAAAAAAGAAAGATATTTTACCTCAAAATGTCCTAAGTATTCAAACCCCATTGTAAAGGACTTTAAGCAGCAAATCAGTATGTCTGTCCCGGGACAGGCAAGGGAGGGAGCCTTGTGCACACTCATGTTATTTCCCTATTCAGTTTAAGGAAGTTTACTATGAAATCTCTCATGAGAGTTAAGTCAAATCTCATGATATCACAGTAAAAGAGTTCATGACCTCAGCACTGTTGATGCTGATTGGCTGCAGTTCATTTTTTCCTTTTTTTATTTTTTTTTACCTGCAGCTGGACAGTGACTGAAGTATCGCTTTTTACACAGCACTGGCTCTGCTGAACTGAGGAAATTTTTTACATAGAGATGCAGCTCAGGTGATATTTTCCTGTCAGCTTTTTACAGTTATACTGCATCAGTTACAAGTGATTTAGCATATGAGTATTATGTCCCTTTAAGACCTGAATTAAAAAGATTTGCACAAAACACATAAAAAGCACATTAAATATTAATAAAAAAGTATGTGTATGTGTATATATATATATATATATATATATATACATGGGTTTTTATATGTTTATGGTTGTAAAGACGTACATTATGTGCTTGCATATATACATATATACACATATCAGCACATGTATACACACAAACATATCAAATTGAGCCCTTCCCAGTCAAATACCTTGAAAAATGCAATGTAATTTTTTTCATTTTTAATGTGTTAAGAATATAAATACTTGAAATTCATGTTCTTCACTTTTTATTATATATATACATTGGCGATCCACAGTTTGGGAAATTTGATGTTATACTCAGAGGAATTGTGGCTAGGGGTAAGAGTGTGGTAATGGAAAATAAACATTCCAAGTTTCTACGGGATAGATCTGACTACCAGACAGACACAGTATATATCTGGAATAAGAAGAAAAGGGGAGAACTTAGACGTACTCAGTTTCCTAATAAGAAAAGAGGGAACCACAGACGCAGGGGCAATAAGCAACAGAAGAATGTTACGTTCTCTGGGAGTGATACAGAATATTCCTCTGATGAAAGAACAACTGAATGCACTGTATCTGCGGTTGCCTCTGAGAATATGGTCCCTATGACCTTCAATGACATGTCTTTTGCCCCTATTGTACACTCAGGTCCAGTAGCGGGAGTATCAGGTGGTGCAGTAGATAGACAGAAAAATTACAAACAACCACAACAAGTAGTACATCATGAACATATGCCATCAAGTGGAACAGTAGTTAAACAGAAAAATACCATACAATCACAACATGGTACTCATTATGAACCCATTTATACACATAGCTCCACAAGGGACTGTGAATACCGATCTTGAACAGGTATTCCCCCAGGTTTTACGAGAAACCCAGGATCAAATGGGAGGTTTCCAGCCGGCACAAGGGGAAGGGACAGGGAGGTACCAATTGAGGGGCAATCGCCAAGTAACCAAGTACAAATGACACACAATGTACTGAATCTCTCCTCATACACACTTTCTAATGAACAGATACAGGTACTGTCTTTGGGATTAGGTTTCTCTCCTACGAGCAACTTTAATCTGTTCCAAACTTTGTTGGATGTGAATCGCCTAATAAGAAATTTAACTCTTAAAAAACATTTTGGTTTAGAAGAAACAATTCCAAGAAGTGAAGGGGAAACAGCATTGCAGAATCAAATGAATTACACCTTGCAAAACTTTAATGAACTCTGTGATGTTGTAGCCCTTCACTCCTTGGAAAATGAGTCGAGGAATCCCTCTGAAACCACAAGTGGGCCACCCAGGTTTAAAAATAACTCGACCTTTTATCCTATCCACAATAGAGGAACGATCTTGGAAACCTTCCAACAAAGGGTGGAAACAGATTTGATCAATTTGGCAAGTTCATGCACTAATACTAAACGTAACCTTTCCTATAATCAAAGAAAAGCACTAAGTGAGCTTGAGAAAAACAACAATTTGGTGATACGCACCGCAGATAAGGGCGGTGCGATTGTTGTTATGAATAGGAAAGATTATGTGGCGGAAGCGAATCGCCAGTTGCACAATCAACACGACTATATGAAATTAGACAAAGATCCCACACGGGCCTACCAACTGGAACTTAGGAACATTTTGGATGATGGTAGGGAACAGGGGTTCCTGGATGACCATACAGTGGCATATTTATACGTGCTGCACCCTCGGACCCCCTGTTTCCACCATCTACCCAAAGTTCATAAATCCATCACTAATGTACAAGGACGGCCCATTGTGAGTGGCATCGGTTCACTCTTAGAACATCTTTCACAATGGACCGATTCCATACTACAACACCTAGTGACGCAATTGGCATCCCATTTGAAGGATACCAAGCATGTCATTAACATTGTGGAACAGTTTGAGTGGAACAGTGACTACATGTGGCTTACGGTGGATGTTGCCGCGTTGTATTCTTCCATTCCCCATAACAAGGGACTGGAGGCTATACAGTTTTTTCTGCACAATTATTCCAACTACAATGCAGATTTCCAGACCTTCATTTTGAGAGTAGTCAAATTTCTCTTAACTCACAATTTCTTCCAATTTGAGGGGGATTGCTATCTCCAGAGATGCGGCACAGCTATGGGAGCTAAATTCGCACCATCCTACGCCAATTTATATCTTGGCTGGTGGGAGCTGTGCCGCATCTATGGAGATGGCAACCTTCACAAAGACAACATAAAATTGTATTACAGGTACATAGACGACCTGTTGTTGGTCTGGAAGGGAGCAAAGGAAGGCATTGAAATATTCCTGTCGTATCTTAACAGCAATGATATGGGTCTAAGATTTACGCATGAAACCAACCCTATGGAAATACATTTCCTTGATTTAACCCTGAAAGGTATTGTTGGTAAGAAAGTTGTCACTTGCGTATATCGTAAACCCATAACGGGAAATACCATACTCCATGGCAGGAGTTGCCATCCGAAGCAAATAAGGTTTGCGATAGCGAAGGGCCAACTAATAAGATTAAAGCGTAATTGCTCAGATCACTCTGAATTCAAAGAAAAGGCCAGGGAGCTAAAATACAATTTGAGGAAAAGAGAATATCCACAGACAGATCTGGATAGAGCCGAAGCAATAGTTGAGACCATTCCCAGACCTGAATTACTTAAATACAATAGAGGAACAGAGAGGAAATCTACTGAATGTAGGATAAATTTTGTAACTGAGTATAGCTCTCAATATGAGGAAATCTGCAAAATAGTGAGGAACAATTTCTCACTATTGGCGGCAGATGACCAGTTGCAAACAGTTGTCAAGACGGGAATCAGATGTTCTTACAAAAAGAGCAAACCTCTAGGGGCCATTTTGGCACCAACTGAATTGAAGAAAGTATCCAATGTGAACAGTTCATGGCTCACACATGTAGACATGTATAGATGTGGAAGTCACCACTGTCGTCCTTGCGAGTTTGTGCAGGTTACTAAAGATTTTGAATCTGCAGCATCAGGTACTACCTATAACATACGTTCATGTCTTAACTGCAGAAGTACTTATGTAATTTATTTAATAACTTGCACAGCATGCAGGAAGCAGTACGTGGGTCTCACGTCAAGGGATGTAAATACCAGAATTAGGCTGCATCTATCCACAATAAGCCAAGGCAGGGCTACTACCCCCCTGGTGCAACATTTTGCTGAGAAACACAAAAGCTCTCTGGGTACCTTTAAGTGATGTGCCATAGAGAAAGTAGTGTTGCCCAAACGTGGCGGGGATCTTGAACAGCTTTTAGCCAAATGAGAAATTTTTTGGATCTTTAAATTGAGTACCAGAGTACCGAAAGGCCTTAACTCTAGGTTTGACTTAATTAACTATTGGGAATAATATCTTTAACATAGTCATATATCACATCATGAGCCAGGGGATAGCTACAGTTCCATCTTGCCCCAAGAGCTTCATGTCACATAAAATTATGGTAGTATGTCATACTACCATTCCTAATTAAGTTGCTTATATGTGTTGACACTATGTGGAAAAGGAATTGCAAAATGCTTTATAAGACATTTGATTGACATCTCATATATATTGAGGTTATATTCTCTCCCCCATTCACACCTTCCTGTTCCCCTGTTTCCACTGCAATCTGTTTCACATTTCCAACATACAAGTAATGTGATTCTGAAGTTTTTCCATTAATTTAAACACATATGCAGGGATAGCACAAACCTACATTAAATTCAATTAATAATAAAATAAAATAAAACAAAATAAAATATAAGAAAATAAAACAAAATCAGAACAACTATAAATTCCTTACATCAAATGGTAGTTTATAGTACCCCTTGCACAGGGTGATTCATGAATGTCTTACGAACCGTGTTATCCTACAACATAGTTGAAAGTTTATGATAATGTATTAATTGATAAATAATTCAACCCAAAATTTCTTTTCACTTGTTTAGAACAATGAGAAATTTATGGGTTGTGGATGAAATATAGACATACTAAATAAGGTTTATTCAGGGTCCGTAATGAAATATAGCTTACATTTGTAAATATGTGTTCTTATGCACGCCTTTGCTGACCACAAGCATTGAGTAGCGCAATTGTGTGTTTTTAATTTGCAATCAATTTTGAGCCAATGAAAAGTTTGTATTTGCTTTTAAATAGCAGGAGTGAACACAGCACTATAGGCTATGACTACAGCTTAACCGCCGAAACGCGTAAGCCCAGTGCTGCGCTCACTCTGCTAAGCTGTAAGGATCACCTTATTTGCAACTGTTTGCAATTTTAACCGAAGAAAATAAAGGTCAAGTTTTACTTTTACTTTTGCCGTGGATGATTTTTTCCTTTTGATGATCTATATACACATATATATATATATATATATATATATATATATAGATATATATATATATATATATGCACACAATATATACAGTATATCTGTTTATATATATATATATATATATATATATATATAAATATATATATAAAAATAAAAAGAACATTTTCTTCTATGTGTAAAACGCACCTTTGGGTTTATCATAGTTGGTCTAGCGCAGTATCGGTTTAGCGTGCAAGCAATAACTAATAGGTTTTTTTTTCAGCTAGCCCCTTAGAAATCTATGGGGAAAAGTAGTTAGTGCAGCGGTATCCAAAGACCTGAAGTTAGTGCGCCTTGGTCTTTCACTCAGGTTATTATACGAGCACTAATGCGTATGTGATCATTTTTTACTTTGAGCACAGTTAGCACACAAGCAAACAAATAATTAGCACGCCACTTGTAATCTAGCTGGAAGTATTTAATGTTACTTTAATGTGATGGGGAATCCAGATGGAATATGACAAAAAGGATGAGCTATAGGGGAGCCTGTCAGTATAAAGTTATTGTGTTGAATCACAGTATACAGTTAATGCAAGATTAATGCAGTGGGTCAGGTGGTAAAAAGTTAAAAGTGTTGGAAGTTCTCAGATGCAGTTAGGGTTAATAGACATGAAGCATCTAGCATGCTTAGGGTTGTTGGTTATTTATTGTGTACCCGTAACCAGGAGAATTTGCCTGTTTACAGGTGCCCGATAAATTAGCGCTCCACTTATAATCTAGCACTAATAGTGAGACTAAAGACTTATAAATAAACTGCTCCCCATATTTAAAGTGGAAAATACATAAAAAACTTAGCCTGTACTGCTAAAATACTAGCTTAGCATACAAAAAAAATGCTAGTGTCTGACTGGCTGAAACTGGGAATACCATACCAAACTCATGGCCACTAGTCGGCATTAGGTGAAGAGACTCATAGGAAATTACTGAACACAGACAAACCAAAAACAGTTCAAGTGGAACCCAGAAATGAAGAGGTAGTAAATAAGGCTGTAGCAACTGTCAGTCAAGGCAAAGATCCAGACACTGAGTAGTGATCCAGATGCACACGTATTCTGAACACTGGATGAGACCCAGGACATGACTTTACAGGAGAGGAAGGTCAAACTAGTCAGGTAAGTAACAGAAGGTTAGAGACTGCTTCCAAAGGATGAAGCAGTAGAGTAAACTGGTGAGAAGCTAGAGGTCAGCAACAATACGGCAAAACAGGTACAGAATCAGTAGGCAGAAGATGTGTCAAAAATCTAAGCAAAAGTTTAAAAATTCTGACATCAATAAGGCAAAGTATCAAGTTCACCATTGAAACAAAACCAATCAGGCAAGAAAACATAGTGAACCGCATCAATAAAAACAATTGAGTGGCGTGAAAAAAACTCATAGATGTGACATAAACAAAAACAGATGCAACCGACAAAAAGCACATGGCAATGGCATAACATATCCCCTCCTGAAATAGGCTACATCAAGGCCTGGCATGCTTTACTTGGATGAGTGCGATGAAAAGAATGTTACAAGGCAGGGGCATGTAAGTCACAAGCAGATACCCAAGAATGTTCAGCTAAACAGTATCCCTTCCAGTCCACAAAATATTGTAACTCTCTCTCTGCCACGTCGACAAGAATAAATTATACTGGAGACCTCATTTTCCAGTTTGATTTTCTACAGCAGGTTTCAGAAGGGAAACGTGAACAAATGAAAAAACCTACATAGAAGGTAGAACAGAGTAGCCAATTCTTGGGCATAAGGCAAGTTGGCCAAAGGAATGAAATGAGGAGGGTTAAGGTCAATACTTAATGGCTAACTTTTTGCGGATCCATTTCAAAACGTAACTGACATGAACTGACAATGTAGCCAAGAAATGGTACTTGGGTGGGATGAAAGGCACACTTGTCGAGTTTAACATATAATTGTTTCTCATTACCTCTGTAGGACTAGTCTGAACATGCTCCTGTAAAGATTTGGAAAAAATGTGTATATCGTCTAACAAAAATAAAAACGTGAACAAAAGCACGACATTACTTAGAAATTACTAAATCATATCTTAATAAAACAAGATCTGCTAGATATGGCCAAAAATATGTCAGATAATGCACCACTTCGCCCAGAAAATTGTTGCAATTACAAATGTTTAGGCATTCTCATGTTTTTTATTTTGTTTGTATTGGAATTACACAAAAAAAGTGGAGAAAAAAAAAGCCAAATCTGACACATTCCACGCAAAACTAAAAAAATGTACTGGACAAAATTATTGGCACCTTTAATTTAATATTTGGTAGCACACCCCTTGGAAAAACAACTAAAATCAATTGGTTCCTGTAACCATCAATGAGTTTCTTACATCTCTCTACTGGAATTTTGGACCACTCTTCTTTAGCCAACTGCTCCAGGCAGTGGCGGCTGGTGAATTTTTAAGATGGTGGTCACAAGACCCCATCCCTTTGAGAACGCCCCACCCCTCAAATGGCCCCACCCATTTGAACCAAAACCTAAACTCTTGAATCTGATTATATATATGTACTGGTCTGATAAACACTATTTATACATATCTTACTTACATTACATATATAATATCTTTATAACAGCAGCATGCTCTTACCTTACACCTCTTCTATTCTATTTCGATATTGCAAGTATACGCCGAAAGAAGAGCAGTATGAGAGCGTGCTGCTGTTAAAAAAATGTGTCTGTGTATGTGTCTGTGTGTAGTAGTAGTAGTGTTTATGTGTGTGTGTATATGTGTCTGTGTGTAGTAGTAGTAGTGTTTATGTGTGTGTGTATATGTGTCTGTGTGTAGTAGTAGTAGTGTTTATATGTGTGTGTATGTGTATGTGTCTGTGTGTAATAGTAGTAGTGTTTGTGAGGGAGAGAGAGAGAAGGGAGGGAGAGAGAGATAGAGAGAAGGGAGGGAGAGAGAGATAGAGAGAAGGGAGGGAGAGAGAGAGAATGGAGGGAGAGAGAGAGAAGGGAGGGAGAGAGAGAGAGAAGGGAGGGACAGAGAGAGAGAAGGGAGGGAGAGAGAGAGAAGGGAGGGAGAGAGAGAGAGAAGGGAGGGAGAGAGAGAGGAGGGAGGGAGAGAGAGAGAGGAGGGAGAGAGAGAGAGAGGAGGGAGAGAGAGAGAGAAGGGAGAGAGAGAGAGAGAGAGAAGGGAGAGAGAGAGAGAAGGGAGAGAGAAAGAGAGAGAGAGAGAGAGAGAGAGAAGGAAGAGAGAGAGAGAAGGGAGAGAGAAAGAGAAGGGAGAGAGAGAGAGAGAGAGAGAGAGAGAGAGAGAGAATTGAGGGAAAGAGAGAGAGAGAATAGAGGGAAAGAGAGAGAGAGAGAGAGAGAGAGAGAGAAGGGAGGGATAGAGGGAGAGGAGGGAGAGAGAATGGAGGGAGGAAGAGAGAGAATGGAGGAAGGAAGAGAGAGAAGGGAGGGAGGGAGAGAAGGGAGGGAGGGAGAGGAGGGATGGAGAGGAGGGAGGGAGAGGAGGGCAGGAGGGTGAGATAAATAAAACAACCAGTGAAGGGACACAGCATATTTTTTATTACTAAATAAAGAGATACAACAAAAAAGAAAAAAAAAGTGTCTGCAGCATTAGTTAAATGCAATGTCTCTGTATTTTATTTTATTTTTTTAAATGGAGAAAGGCTATATATAATATATCTGTCACTGCACAGTCAATTTCTAGCTGGGAATCAGTACATATGGACTTTCTGCCTTAAAAGGGATTTGTGCACTAAAAAGAGGCTTGCAGCTGCATACTTATTTATATTATATTATATTATATTATATATATATATATATATATATATATATATATATATATATATATATATATATATATATACAGTATTTTCAAAATAGGACTGCACTCGCTGGATTTAAGCATAAAACTTATTTTATTGTGGTAACGTTTCGGAGTCCACAGACTCCTTCCTCAGACCAGTACAAACATGCAAGTGAACATAGTGCCTTATATATACAATAAGCCCCACCCATCTAACAATACCTGTGTGAATTGCGCCAAAAACATGGTTGTCATGGTGATGACCCCCTCAACCAAACAATATTGCCATACTACTAAGCTAATAAAATAGTAAAATATATAGAGCAGAAATACAAACATATCATTATAGCAATGTATATCCATGTAGACCAACATTTGCAGTATCAGGTTACACTGTGTTAACAATAATTCAGCACGTGATTCATGTTATAAAGTCACATTAAGCATGGAACAATTGAGTCACAATAATCTATCCCTAATTTATAGCTAGTTGGTTACTTATATGAGTCTGTATGTGTCCATAATTGAGATTATTACACAGTCATCATATCACATATTGTTTAAATAAGCGTTACCCAGAATTGGAGAATCCTAGTAAATCTCTGCCACTGCTTTTGTAAACGCATCATGTTTGTCAGGTCATAACAGATCTAAATTATTGCTGATAATCATAGCAGACACCTCCGTATAGGAACATACCTTATGTATAAATGCCAGTATCCCCAGTCTGACTAGTGATCTGCCAAAAAGATGTGTTGCTGTCAAGTGCCAAGTTATGTGTCTCAGAGACGCTGTGCAGTGAACTCCGGCGTCTGTGGTGTAATTCCTCAAACCGCATGGCTAATTAGCATATGCGGCTGACGTCACCCGGCTTGCGCTACTGCTTATAGTCATGGTAACCGCGGTGCGTTTATATAGCTTCAAGCCCTGTCAGTATTATCAGAGTGATTTGAACACATTAGTGAGTGTTAGGTGGCCATGTAACAATACAGCAGTAGCTCACCCAATGTCAACAGAACGTTTTATGCTTAAATCCAGCGAGTGCAGTCCTATTTTGAAAATACTGTGAATATTACTGACCTGGCACCCTGGTTGATGACTGGAGGAGATTGAGAGTGCAGATACACATGGAGGATATGGAAGATTTTTCTATCTAGCACCCAAAAAGGATTTACTTACTTTGGACTCACACCATCAGTGGGTCCCCACTTGCTTTTGTGGGGCCTTTATTTGTTGAAATTTCAAGTTTTTATAAAAACTCTGATCTTATCACTGGATTTGATTTAGGGAAACACATGGTGTTTATGTGCCACTACTACTAACCTGGCTTTGTTTGGGCCCTATTTCACGTTTGAATCTTAAATATACTCCAGAGTGTTAAAATCACTTAAAGCTACAGCCACATAGAATTTGAGCATGATGGCAGAAGCGATAGGTGATCTTGAGTTGCCTGATGAGGAATATACTACCAAGACTTTTGCATTTACCAATGATGATGCCCTAAGGATACTAGTGGACTCTGATACAACAGAAGTTGAACCAGCTGAGAGCACGCAAACAGTTTACAACACCCTAATGATACTCAGGAAGAGAGAAACAGACCTAGAGCTACATACAATCTACCTGTCTAAATACTACAAAAAGAGCAAGATACCTAGAGGGTTCAGAATAAAAAACCAGCCAACCATTGGGAGAAATAATAAAAACTTTTGCTTACGTTGGTGTCAGATACTTAATAAATGCTCATTGGATTTAATCCTGTTGGTAATAGAAGAATGCACTAATATCTTGGCAACTGTTAAGGAAGAACTAAGAGAGTTTAATACTCATAAGCTACAGATACTACAGAATGACACTGGGGAACCATGGATGGACAAGATCACCAAACAAGTCAGTGACTATAGAAAAGAATTGGTAGCTTTTAAAAACCAGAAACTACTAACGGTAGACAACGATTATAAGGACAAAAGAATTTACGCATGGATCCATGGTGGTTACCAAGGAGGCCCACAGAGACAGAGACGTCTACGGAACTACAGATCAAGATATCTCAATACTATTGACAGTAGCTCAGGCTCTGATAATGAGACCGGGAACTACGAACAACGCCATCAAGACCGGGCACCCACACCATCACAGACACCTTTTTTAGGGGTAACCACAAGATCGGCAAACACAAGAGGTCGAGGCCGCACCCACGGAGGGGGAACTACTGTAGGCAGAAGACCCCCCCTGCCACCAAGATGAAAAACCCTGATATAGTCATCAACCTTAGTCAAAGGACACTGGAAGAAGGTGAGATTAGTTTACTAAATAAGGGTCTCACATTTATCCCCACATTTACTAATGATGACTTTGAGGATTACTTGGATATACAAAGATTCCAAAGGAACCTAAAATTAAAGGAACACTTTAAGGATATATCCATAGAAAAGGAAATAAAGCAATTTAAACCTAAAAGCAAATTTGAACCCAAAACCTGTGGCTCAAGCATTAAAACCTACACCAGATTGATTGGTAATGACACTAAGGAGCTAGAACAAATGAAACACAGACCTAACCTCAATAAAGCAGAAAGAATGGCACTAAAAACCTTGGCCAAAGACACAGACATTATCATACGCCCAGCGGACAAGGGAGGAGCAATCATAGTCATGGACTATGTACAGTATCGCAAGGAAATCTTAAGACAACTGGATGATCACCAGACCTATAAGAAATTAACCCGGGACCCAACGAATGAGTTCAAAAGGGATATAGACAGTACACTATTAGAAGCACACCAGATGAACTGGATCAACATTGATGAATACAACTTCTTGAGGACCACTCATCCGATTCATCCAATATTGTACACTTTACCGAAGATACATAAAGATCAACAAAATCCCCCAGGAAGACCAATTGTGTCAGCCAGAGGGTCCTTACTACAACCTATAGCACAGTTTGTTGATGCCCTTTTACAACCCCTTGAAAGATCTATGGACTCATATATTAGGGACTCAGGTGACCTCATTTCCATCCTCAACACGGTGGATAAAGTTGATGACAATGACTTATTAGTCACACTGGATGTAAGAAGCTTGTACACGGTCATTCCCCATAGGGAGGGACTTAAGGCAGTAGCAGTGGCGTTGACACGATTCCCATACGTGGGACCACCTATCTCTCTGATCCTGGACCTATTGGAAAAATGCTTAACCTTGAATTATTTCCGTTTTGAAAACACATTTTACCAGCAATTGACGGGGACAGCCATGGGATCGAACATGGCCCCGTCATATGCCAACTTGTATATGGAACAGTTTGAACGTGAAACCATTGACATCTATAATATCGACACAGTGAAACACTACAAAAGGTACATTAACGATGTCTTTTTCATATGGCATGGCACAAAAGACACTCTGGTGGATTGGGTCACGCACATAAATGCGCTTGAGACCCCAATCAAATTTGAACTTAAATACGATGGGAATTATATTGACTTTCTAGACCTTAGGATTTACAAAAAACAAGGCACATTATGTACAACTCTCTACACTAAACCAACTGACCGGAATTCAATACTCGAAGCATCCAGTAACCACCCTCCCCACACCAGAAAAGCAATTATAAAGTCACAAATGATTAGAGTGTTAAGAAACAATACTGAAGCCAGCAATCGTGAAACACAATTAAACATGATGGCTGAAAAGTTGTTACAAAGGGGCTACAGTATGGAACTCATACAAAATGTTATTGCTGAGGTGGTCACTCATGGAATGAATCCGGTAGACCAACGGGAGCAGCCAAAGAGAGACAGGATGGTTTTCACCACGACCTTCAACAAAGGAAAGGACAAGATGGCTGATAATATCAGGAAGAGATGGGAGATCTTAACTACAGACCATACTCTACCATTTAAGCATATGGATCCTCCCATCATGGGTTACAGACGGGGAAGGAGCCTAAGAGACCTGCTCATGTCCACAGACCCCCAGCAGTGCTATAATAAACAACAATGGCTAAAGACTAAGAAAAAGGGTTGCTACAGGTGTCTGGGATGCACAACATGCAGTGGGAGGATCCTGTGTAAAGTCTTCAGACATCCACACACAACCCAGAAATATACAATAAGACATTTCATTACCTGTACAACCTCTCATGTTATTTATCTGCTCAGCTGTTGTTGTGGCCTATTTTATGTAGGAAAAACGACGGACAATGCAAGACTCAGGATGGCGAACCACAGATCAGCCATAAGGAGTGCCCTGGACAAAGGGGTATCGGACCAACCCGTGGCACGCCATTTCCTTATGGCCAAACATAAGGTAACGGACCTAAGATTCGTCTTGATTGACCACGTTCCACCACTTAAACGAGGAGGTGACAGGGACAAAGCCTTACTTCAGTGTGAAACGAGGTGGATACACAGACTTGGTACCCTACATCCTAAGGGCCTAAATATGTCTAACGATTGGCATTGCTTCCTCTGATAACAGTGTGGTGTGGTTATATACCACTGATCCCATACTTGTGAGGATTCACCCGTGGTGGATCACCCGCTATAGTGGGACACTTGATAGAGCTTGATATCCAACCAGAGATAGTCACTTGTAGCTCTGGGATACACACTAAGATGGACCACCTCGATCTTGACTATACATGAGGGTTGGAGCACTAACCAGTGTGTTTCATGTTACACAATGTGATACACACTGGATTAGGGATCCGTGCCACTCATGAGTCTCTACTGCTGCCTTATCAGAGGTTGTTGAAACATGGGAATGAAGGGCACTTGGATAATGTTAGGGTACCATGACATCTCCACGAACCTAGTATGAATATAACTCTCATTTCTCCATGGAGTCACCTGTCACCATCATGAATGGAAGTCTATGACCACTACAATACCACCACCTTATAAAAGGAGTTAACACCTTATAATGACTTATGTATGGACCAGAACTAAACTAGATTACATGCCCTTCCTTGATTGCCAATTATGAATAGTGAACCAATGATATTATTTGAGGTTCAGCTATATGGACACAATGGTATCCAGACACAAGGAGGTAATACTGTTAAACGAATGTTATGCTAATAAGTATCCTGAGATATATACTCATTGTGTTAGTCTGTATCAGATATATGCTTAAAATTGGAATAACAAGACAATATGCTACCTTATTTGATGAGGTATGTGGGATACCATAATGTGTTGGACCATGTTATGTTGCTTCTAGTGGAAGCCTTAGTTGTATCTGTATTTACATTTAGTTTTATCTTTATGTACATTTTTGTTTCTTTCTCATATGACCCATTTGCCACCACAGCTGCGGTAACCTAACAAGGGATTAATTACTAGAGCCTTAGCAACTACCCCACAATAGCTATATGGGTGACAATACACTTTAACTATGCACTATAAGTTGTGCACTATGTAAATTATTCCCCACCGGTGGAAGCCCTAATACCATGCCCTTTTACATCTGTTGTAACCGTTCTGTTGACATTGGGTGAGCTACTGCTGTATTGTTACATGGCCACCTAACACTCACTAATGTGTTCAAATCACTCTGATAATACTGACAGGGCTTGAAGCTATATAAACGCACCGCGGTTACCATGACTATAAGCAGTAGCGCAAGCCGGGTGACGTCAGCCGCATATGCTAATTAGCCATGCGGTTTGAGGAATTACACCACAGACGCCGGAGTTCACTGCACAGCGTCTCTGAGACACATAACTTGGCACTTGACAGCAACACATCTTTTTGGCAGATCACTAGTCAGACTGGGGATACTGGCATTTATACATAAGGTATGTTCCTATACGGAGGTGTCTGCTATGATTATCAGCAATAATCTAGATCTGTTATGACCTGACAAACATGATGCGTTTACAAAAGCAGTGGCAGAGATTTACTAGGATTCTCCAATTCTGGGTAACGCTTATTTAAACAATATGTGATATGATGACTGTGTAATAATCTCAATTATGGACACATACAGACTCATATAAGTAACCAACTAGCTATAAATTAGGGATAGATTATTGTGACTCAATTGTTCCATGCTTAATGTGACTTTATAACATGAATCACGTGCTGAATTATTGTTAACACAGTGTAACCTGATACTGCAAATGTTGGTCTACATGGATATACATTGCTATAATGATATGTTTGTATTTCTGCTCTATATATTTTACTATTTTATTAGCTTAGTACAGTGCTTTCCAAACTGTGTGTCGGGACACACTAGTGTGTCGGCAGCAGTGTGTAGGTGTGTCCCTGCTTCAGCACAAATTTTTTTAAATTTAATTTTTTTTTTTTTAAATAGTTTTTTGGTTTCTGACTTTCCACCTGCCTGCTACACAGATATCACATGGTTGACACGTGATTGATACCTAGTGGGTCACAGATCATCTTAACCAATTGGCACAGCTCAGTGGGAACTGAAAGTATTACCATTGGCGACACATTGGTTTGTGACTGCACGTGTAGCCAGTGAGTGGGACAGCAGTGTGTTTGCAGCCTGGGCAGTAGTCAGTCGGACTCACAGAGCTCTGAGGGTGGCAGCTTAAACGCTGAGCAGAAGTCAGTGGGATTTTTTTGCAACTAGCTCCCAGTAGTGCATTGCTGCTCCTGTTCTTGATATATGGATAGGAAGTGGAAGCTTAAAAATGCTTGATGATGAAATGCGAGTGTCTTTATCTAATATTCCACCAAATATTCCGAAACTGTTCATCCCATCAACCTCATACATCCCATTAAAATAGTAAGTAGCTATTAGTGATATTAAACTTTTTTTTAATTCTTGCACATACTTACTGTTACTTGTAAATACATTTTGTTATTATATCATTTATGTATGTGTCCATATCTCTTAAAACAAGTTAGTTTAACCTCCTGTTTGCTAGTACAACTGAATTACCGTGTCGCGAAATGATGTAGGTCTAAAAAGTGTGTCACCAACATGAAAAGTTTGGAAAGCTCTGGCTTAGTAGTATGGCAATATTGTTTGGTTGAGGGGGTCATCACCATGACAACCATGTTTTTGGCGCAATTCACACAGGTATTGTTAGATGGATGGGGCTTATTGTATATATAAGGCACTATGTTCACTTGCATGTTTGTACTGGTCTGAGGAAGGAGTCTGTGGACTCCGAAACGTTACCACAATAAAATAAGTTTTATGCTTAAATCCAGCGAGTGCAGTCCTATTTTGAAAATACTGTGAATATTACTGACCTGGCACCCTGGTTGATGACTGGAGGAGATTGAGAGTGCAGATACACATGGAGGATATATATATATATATATATATTATGCTGCATGCAAGCCTTTTTTTAGTGCAAATCCCTTTTAAGGCAGAAAGTCCATATGTACTGATTTCCAGCTAGAAATTGACTCTGCCGCGGTATACAAACCTTACCACAGACAGATGTTTGTGTAATAGCAGGTACTTTAAGGGCTATCCATCGGCTATGTATTTAAATATGCCCCACAACAAGACATGGCTTATCAGACAGGAAGGAGAGTAAGTAACTAACTTGCCATTGCCACTCAGCGGTCCAGGAGCTTAACTAGTACGGTACGGCTCTATCAAGATGCAGGGTCTTGTTAATAATATTACCTTCACCTCAGCATTCTGGACTAGTACTGACTGTGTACTTTATGCACGCGCACGCCGCCACAACATCACCATGCTGTTATGAATCGGCACAGTGTGAAAAATGTAGCGGCCAGTCTCACTGACAGAAGTCAAGTATGTAATCACAGTCACACTGGAAGTCGCAACGCTATAAGAAAAAAATAAGTGGCTCCCGGTCCTGCCTCCAGCAAAGAGAAGAAGACAAAGTAGAAACTATTTAAAGTTAAAATGAAGCGTTTATTCAAGTACAGTCTGTACTTGAATAAACGCTTCATTTTAACTGTATATAGTTTCTTCTTCTCTTTGCTGGAGCCTGGAGGTGGGACCGGGAGCCACTTATTTTTCTCTTAAAGCGCTGTGACTTTCAGTGTGACTGTAATTACATTAGAGACGAGTCTAGACAATAAAAGCATTGGTGTCAGTGGGGGACACACACTTACCAAATTAATATGTGTCTACAGTCTCAGTCTCTTCTTTTCAGTCTCAACTTAGCGCGCCTGGCCCGGGATAATCTATCATCTGATCCTTATGTATCTGTGATTGTGAATGGTGCTTTCCACCCTCACGTTGTGTAGTTACGGCGTAACTGTTACGCCCCTGCCTCCTCTCCTCCCACACAGCTCAGCTCTTAGTGTGCGAGTGTCACGTGACAGCTGGCTCCCGCACACTAAGAGCTGTGCGAACAGGAAGGCTATGGGCTGGCCTGTAGGTGGCGCTGCAGTCAATGCAGTTTTAAAGTGGAAAGTGATTTTGCCTATACATCTATGTATCGCACTGCACAGCATGTGCGATACATAGAAGTATAGGCAAAACAGCCCTTTCCACTTTCAGGTTTCAGCCTAATAGTAATATGCATGATGATAGTACACTGCACAGTCTCACAGACACAGACAACACACAGGTAAATAATACATTTATTAATAAATATTATATAAAATAATATAAATAAAAAATAAAAATAAAATTTTCCATAATTTTTTTTTCTCATTTTTTTTTCTTCTGCTCATTTCCCCCCCCCCTCCTCTGCCCCCTGGGGGTTCACGTGCGACAGCGCACATATGGAGGAGCCTCCACTGGCTCCAGGTCTCTCAGATTGGAAGGGTTCCTTTTCTCAACTGCTGATTTGAGATCTCTCCACAGGTGCTCTATGGCATTGAGATCTGGACTCATTGCTGGCCAGTTCAGTACTCTCCAGCGCTTTGTCTTAAACCATTTCTGGGTGCTTTTTGACGTGTGCTTTGGGTCATTGTCCTGTTGTAAGACCCATGACCTCTGACGGAGACACAACTTTCTGACACTAGGCCCTACATTACACCACAGACATTTTTGGTAGTCTCCAGAATGAATAATGCCATGCACACAGTCAAGACATCCAGTGCCTAAAGCAGCAAAGCAACCCAAAACAGTGACCCTCTACCATGTTTGACTGTAGGGACTGTATTCTTTTTCTTTAAAAGACTAATTTTTTTTCCGAAAACAGTAGAATTATGGGCTTTACCAAAAAGCTGTAATTTTGTTTTGTCTATCCACAGCACATTCTACCAAATGTTTTAGTAACTCCAATCTGTTTTTTTTTATGTTTCTGTGTCAGTAGTGGGGTCCTCCTGGGTCTCCTACCATAGGGTCCCTTTCCATTCAGATGGCGACATATAGTGCAAGCTGACACATTTGTACCCTTCATTGTAATCTTTGTTCAATTTTTCTCTTTCGTCCACGTCCAGGGAGATTAGCTACAGTGCCATGATGGGCTGTAAACTTCTTGACAATGTTGCGCACAGTGGACAGAGGAACATTAAGATCTCTGGAGATGGACTTGTGACCTTGAGATTGTCCATGCTTTTCCACTTTTTTGTTTTCAAATCCTCAGACAATTCTTTGCTGCTCTTTCTCTTCTCCATGTTCAGTGTGACACACAGAGACACACAACAGAAAGGTTGACAATTTTTAACCATTTTAACTGGTTGCCGGTGTGATTTCTATATTGTCAGCACCTGTTAATTGATACAGGTGAGTTTAATTACAAATAACAGGAGCATCACAAACTTGGAATGCAATGATTTCTTACAATTTTGAGACGGTGCCAATAATTTTGTCCAGTCCATTTTTTAAGTTTTGTGTGGAATGTGTCAGATTCAGATTTTTTTTTCTCTCCACTTTTTTGTGTCATACCAATACAAACAAAATAAATAAACATGAGAATGCCTAAACATTTTTAATTGCAACAATTTTCTGGGTGAAATGGTGCATTACATGACAGAAATTCAGGGGTGCCAATATTTTTGGCCATGACTATATATATATATATATATAAAATATAAATAACAGACAACATGCAAATACTATAGATACATCAGGGTTTGGAAAAGTGGCAGGTAGCTAAACATATTAATTATGAAGGAAAATAAAATATTAAAGGGACATGATACCCAAATGTTGAAGCACTTAAAAGGATAGCGGAAAAAAAGCTAACTAGAAAATATAACCTTAGCATCTCTATGTAAAAAACTTTAAAACTACATTTATTATGGCATTCCCCAGGACATTTAGGGTAAACAAGTCAGCAGTACCATCCAAAGATAGAAAGAACTAGTGGGCCTGAAAGAGGGACATAACATCAGGAAAAAAGAGTTGTAATATTAGGTTTTTAATACATATATATATAGTCACGTTGATTGGAGTATCCGTGATAGTCCAGAGATTTAGATATCAAAATAACATTGCATTGAGCAATAAAACTTTTTTATTGGGCTAACTATACATTTATAAGTTGACAAGCTTTTGGAAGAATGTCCTCCTTTTTCAAGTCTAAAGCAATATTGACCAATTTGATGGAATTTACAGATTATATCTTAAAACACAGGATGGCTAAAAAAGACAGAAAGTGTTACAGAGGTCCGAGTACAGGGGGAGGAGGGGGTGTCGGAAAAATCATGAGCGGGGTTTAGGAGATAGAGGCAGATAGTGTCAGTAAAGGATAATAGGCAGGGAAATATATGGTTATACACAAAGCATATACTGACAGAGTTATATATATCAACATGGAATCAATATGTATAAATTAAATTAGGTATACAGGGGAATATAAGATAGTCAAAAAAGGAGAAAGGAAAGAAAGAAAAAAAGGGGAATAATAATAATGACAAAAATGTGGTCATAGGGGCCTATCTATCAAGCTCCGAATGGAGCTTGAGGCCCCGCGTTTCTGGCAAGCCTGCAGGCTCGCCAGAAACACCAGTTATGAAGCAGCGGTCACAAAGACCGCTGCTCCATAACCCTGTCCACCTGCTTTGAGCAGGCGGACAGACATCGCCGGAAATCAACCCGATCGAGTACGATCAGGTTGATTGACACCCCCTGCTGGTGGCCCATTGGCCGCGAGTCTGAAGGGGGCAGCGTTGCACCAGCAGCTCTTGTGAGCTGCTGGTGCAATGCTGACTACGGAGAGCGTATTGCTCTCCGCATTCAGCGAGGTCTTGCGGACCTGATCCGCACTGTCGGATCAGGTCCGCCAGACTTTGATAAATATAGACCATAGGCTTACCTGTGTACCTATGCATAGAGAGTGTGAAATATATAATGTAATTGACTACAGTATATGAAAATACATTACAAAAAATGTTGATAATGTCCACATTTAGTCCAGAAATTAGCAAGTTGAAGTGCATTATCCTTTTCATTTCAAAGGTTTTTCTTTCCATGGTGTTGTTGAAGTTGCCTCTGAGAATCTTGATTTTGAGGTTTTGGATGGAGTGGTTAAATTGGGTGAAAAGGTGACCAACAGTGGTACAGTATTTTGTTTCACAGTGATTTTTTGATTGAGTGTCTGTGTAAGCTCATCCAAAGGTGCAGTTTTTGGCTTGTTTCTCCAATATAACATCCCACTTCACATGCAGTGCAATGTATCTGTATACCACATTTGCAGATATACATGAATATGCCCCTTTAATGTTATAGGATTTACTCTTGTGATTTGCTGTGCTGCTTTTACAAATGTGTTGACATAGTTTGCAGAGAGCTTTGTTGCAGCGCTTGGTTCCATTCTTAGTGTTCTTTTTATCAATGGGTAGCTTCCTTTTGACCAGTTTCTGATTTAGGTTGGGTGGTTATCTGAGTGCCAGGATAGGGGGTTTTGGAAAAATCTTTTGAGTGTGGGATCCTTGAAGAGTAGTGGCTGTAAGTATTTTATGTGTTTTCGTATTCCTTCTACAGCAGGGTTATATTTGACTACTAGTGGAATACGCTATATGTTTTTCATTTCCCAGTATTGTAGCAAGTGTTCACGTGGGGTATTGAGGGCAGGGTTACCTCTGTAACACTTTCTGTCTTTTTTTTTTTAGCCTCCTCTCTTGTCAACTTATAAATGTATAGTTAGTCCAATAAAAAAGTATCATTGCTCAATGCAATACTGTTATTTTGATATATATATATATATATATACAGTGTATATATATATATATATATATATATATCAATGTAAATATTTGCATAGGAAATTAGCACACCTAGGCAAGAATCCCCGCTCGCTTTTCCCCCAGAAATAACTCATATACAATGTTACCAATGCACAAGAGAATTCTGAGTAAGCTATGCAAATTAGATATGCAAATTCTCAGTTTTTTTCTTCTAAAATACTGTTTTAACACATCTATCCTTTTAACAGGATTATAGCAGCATATCAGAAATCACTCCTAGACAGCCTGTTTCGTTCTATTTGGAACTCATCAGTAGGAGATAGATTTCTGGTTGCTGCATTGATAAAGCTATTTTCAAGGTTAAACCAAAATTCATTCAAATTATGGGGGGAGATAAAAAACTGAAATTAAAATCCTCCATGTCTCAAAATTAAATCAATGTAAATATTTGCATAGGAAATTAGCACACCTAGGCAAGAATCCCCGTTCGCTTTGTCCCCAGAAATAACTCATGCAAATATTTACATTGATTTCATTTTGAGACATGGAGGATTTTAATTTCAGTTTTTTATCTCCCCCCATAATTTTAATTAATTAATGAATTTTGGTTTAACCTTGAAAATAGCTTTATCAATGCAGCAACCAGAAATCTATCTCCTACTGATGAGTTCCAAATAGAGCGAAACAGGCTGTCTAGGAGTGATTTCTGATTTGCTGCTATAATCCTGTTAAAAGGATAGCTGTGTTAAAACAGTATTTTAGAAGCAAAAAAACTGAGAATTTGCATATTTAATTTGCATACCTTACCCAGAATTCTCTTGTGCATTGGTAACATTGTATATGAGTTATTTCTGGGGAAAAAGCGAACAGGGATTCTTGCCTAGGTGTGCTAATTTCCTATGCAAATATTTACATTGATTTAATTTTGAGACATGGAGACATTCAGTTTTTTTTATCTCCCCCCATAATTTTAATGAATTTATATATATATATGCATTGTGACTATTTTTCCCTTAATAGATGTTTATTTATCAAATTTTGCCTTTGTCTAAATTTTAAACTACACTACTAAAAATAAATACATAGCAGTATTTTTTTTTTTATTAGACGTTTTGTTAAATTATATTTCTGTGTTTTAATGTATAAGTTTGAAGATAACAATGGTCCTGGGGATGGCACTGACAATATATCAGTGTTGGTTGCATTAAAAAAAAATTTGGGTCTAGAACAGACTGAAATGTGTTATTTTTTCTAACCCTTACACCCACTGGTTATGTGGCAGGATCTGCTGAAGTGGCTTTGTCATGACATTCATCATTGCCAGACTACAGTGGTTCAAGGCTGGAGAAAGAATACAGTGGTACAGTATTTTGTTTCACAGTGATTTTTTTGATTGAGTGTCTGTGTAAGCTCATCCAAAGGTGCAGTTTTTGGCTTGTTTCTCCAATATAACATCCCACTTCACATGCAGTGCAATGTATCATGTATACCACATTTGCAGATATACATGAATATGCCCCTTTAATGTTATAGGATTTACTCTTGTGATTTGCTGTGCTGCTTTTACAAATGTGTTGACATAGTTTGCAGAGAGCTTTGTTGCAGCGCTTGGTTCCATTCTTAGTGTTCTTTTTATCAATGGGTAGCTTCCTTTTGACCAGTTTCTGATTTAGGTTGGGTGGTTATCTGAGTGCCAGGATAGGGGGTTTTGGAAAGATCTTTTGAGTGTGGGATCCTTGAAGAGTAGTGGCTGTAAGTATTTTATGTGTTTTCATATTCCTTCTACAGCAGGGTTATATTTGACTACTAGTGGAATACGCTATATGTTTTTCATTTCCCAGTATTGTAGCAAGTGTTCACGTGGGGTATTGAGGGCAGGGTTACCTCTGTAACACTTTCTGTCTTTTTTTTTTTAGCCTCCTCTCTTGTGAACTTATAAATGTATAGTTAGTCCAATAAAAAAGTATCATTGCTCAATGCAATACTCCTGTTATTTTGATATATATATATATACAGTGTATATATATATATATATATATATATATATATATACATACATATATATATATATATAAATCAATGTAAATATTTGCATAGGAAATTAGCACACCTAGGCAAGAATCCCCGCTCGCTTTTCCCCCAGAAATAACTCATATACAATGCTACTAATGCACAAGAGAATTCTGGGTAAGGTATTGTAATGTCAAAGATACTATGTTGTAGTATGCAATAATTTAAATGAATCACAACTGCTGAGAGTATAGGATTTGTAGCAAGGTTTAAACTGGATAATAACATGAATTACTAAAAGAAGTAATGTCAGAATCCGAGCATAAACTTAGCAATTTGTTATAGGGATAAATAGCATTAGATATTTCTATAGCTGTCTCGAGTAAATGAATACTGGAGGAACAACAGAAAAACCGTGTCTATAACCAGAGAAAAAATGAAACAGTGTTAACACAACAAAAATAGCTACTATGTCAAAATAGACCTCACCCACAATATATCGGAAAATATGAGTAAATTTGGGTAGGAGATATTGTATCAAAGATAGCAGCTTGTAAAAAGGCATGCGGTTACTGAATTGTACCTGGAAGGTAAACAAAGTTTTAGAGAATTGTAGAGAAATCTCACAGCTTGATGCGGAGAAGCGGTTGCAGCGCTGGTGCCGAACAGGTTGGCGTGTGATGTCACAGCTCCACGATGCAGGGCGGAAGAATCAGCTGGATGGAGCAAGCTGACAGCAACGGCTGGACAAAGAGTCAATCCGGTATCAAGAGAGGTAGGCTGGTTTCAGCAGGAGGAGTTGGTGAATCCAGAAAGGTAGATATTTGGTTGAAATCCCAAGAGGAAACAAAACACTAGAGCTCAGTTTGAATCACACTATGGTTAGTGGAAAACACTAACAAGCAAAGTGGAGAGGGGGGAGGAGGCTTAAATAGCATAGCAGGTGAATAGATCAGACAATTAAAGGCATATTCTTAGTAAAAGTAACAGGTTGTTGTTAGGCAATATGTAATCGTGACAGGATGCTCCCCCAAATGAGCCACTCCGTGGATCAGGGATGAGGACGATCCGGATTCCGCTGATGGAAGCGCGAGATGAGTCTGGGGGCAGAAATATTAACAGCTGGCTCCCAAGAGTCATGTTCTGAAGTGTAGCCTTTCCAACTTATCAGATACTGTAAGTTACCCCGATACATTCTAGAATCAAGTATGGTTTTAACCTCATATTCAATGTTGGGATCAATGGAAACAGGAGGTATACATTGGCGTGAAGTGGCATCTCGTACAGATCGGTAGGGTTTCAGTAGGGAAACATGGAAGGTAGGGTGTATTTTCAGAGTGCTGGGTAACTGTAAACGAACTGCATTCTCATTTATGATTTTGATTATCTGAAAAGGACCAATGAATAATGGTGAAAGTTTCTTGCTAGGAGTATTGAGATGCAAGTTTTTGGTTGACAGCCAAACTAGATCTCCAAGGGAGTAATGTGGTGGAGCCATCCTTCTTAAGTCGTAATAATGTTTCTGTTTGATTTTAGCTTGTTCAATAGCGGTGCTGACTTTTGCAAAATTGGAATTGATGGAACTTGTGAGATCACCGATATATGGTAGTGAACTGATTTGGGGTAGTAGTTGAAATGTTGGATGGAATCCATAGTTAATGAAGAATGGAGTCTGGTTGGTTGTGGAATGTACTGTGTTGTTGAAGGTAAATTCGGCATAGGGCAGGTGTTGAGACCAAGAGTGTTGGTCGGAATGACAGTAAGACCTTAGGAATTGTTCGATGCTTTGATTAGACCTTTCAGTCTGACCATTAGTCTGAGGGTGATAAGAGGTTGAAAGTCTTTTGTCAATACTGAAAATCTTGCAAAATTCCGTCCAGAGAGAACTAGTAAACTGCGAGCCACGGTCTGTTAAGATCCGTCGAGGGAGACCATGAAGTCTGAAGACGTGTAGTAGGAGCAGATGTATAGTTTCGGCAGCAGTAGGTAGCTTGTGGTAGGGTATGAGATGTATCATCTTACTGAAAAAGTCAACCACGACAAGGATAGTAGTATTATTGGAGGATCTGGGGAGATCAACGACATAATCCAAGGCTATGTCTGCCCAAGGTCGTGTTGGAGTGGGTAAAGGCATGAGTAACCCATAGGGCCTATGTTTCGATCTTTTAGTGGTAGCGCACACTGAACAGGTGTTAATGTACTTCGTTATGTCGGTATTCATATCAGGCCACCAATAGCTCCTTTTAATAAGTTCCTGTGTCTTGCGGATTCCGGTGTGTCCAGCGAATAAGGATTCATGAGCGGAATGTAATATCAAATCTCTGATAGAAGGGGGTACATATAACTTCTCATCAAAGTAATAAAGGGAATCCTGTTTCATTTGTACCTGTTGAAGAGGCTTAGTTTGATCTTTATGTTGTTCGTCTCTTAGGAATGGAATAGAATCAATGAGAAACAACAGGTATTTGTTCTCGGGAATTACAGATTCTTTTGGAAGAGAGAGATCCGAAGGAGTAGGCAGGCGTGACAGAGCGTCTGCCTTCTTGTTCTTAGTAGCTGGTCTGTAAGTGATAAGGAAATCAAACCTGGAGAAATACAGATTCCAACGAACATGTCGTGCAGTGAGGGTTTTCGTACATTTTAGGTACTGTAAATTTCTATGATCAGTATACACTATGGTTGGATATGTCACTCCCTCAAGGAGATGACGCCACTGTTCAAAAGCAACCTTGATAGCCAGTAACTCTTTATCACCCACAGGGTAGTGCAACTCAGGAGCCGTCAAACATCTTGAATAAAAAGCTACGGGATGTAGAGGTTTCTTTAGGTGTTCTCTTTGTGAAAGAACAGCTCCAATAGCGTAATCGGAGGCATCGACCTCCAATACGTATTGGAGTTGGTTATTTGGGTAGCGTAATATAGGTGCAGAGGTGAATTTTTGTTTTAGGAGATCAAAAGCCTTTTGGGAGTCAGCAGTCCAGAGGAACTTAATGTTTGATTTTGTGAGGTTGGTAAGTGGTTTGGCAATTGCTGCGAAATTGTTTATAAATTTTCGGTAAAAATTTGCAAAGCCTAGAAAGCTTTGTACCTGTTTCTTATTACTTGGCTCTGGCCACTGTCGAATGGTAGTGATTTTAGAGTCATCCATCTGTATGCCAAATTCCGAAATCTGATAACCAAGAAAGGTGATCTGTTTTGTATGAAATATACATTTTTCGGCTTTAGCATATAAAGAATGAGAGCGTAAGCGTGATAATACCTGTCTGACGTGTTTTGTGTGTTCTTCTAGTGTTTTTGAATAGATCAAAATATCGTCAAGATAGATCACAATATAGGTGTCAAGAATATCTTTAAAGATATCGTTAATAAAGTGTTGGAAGGTTGCCGGGGCGTTGCAGAGACCGAATGGCATGACGGTGTATTCGTACAAGCCATAGCGAGTACGGAACGCCGTCAGCCATTCGTCTCCAGCCCTCATACGAACGAGATTATACGCACCTCGCAGGTCAAGTTTAGTGAAGACCTTGGCACCTTCCAAACGCTCAATTAGCTCTGGGATAAGGGGCAAAGGATACCGGTTTTTAACAGTAACCTTGTTCAGCTGCCGGTAGTCCACTATGGGTCTTAAACTGCCATCTTTATTTTTTACAAAAAACATACCGGCAGCAGCGGGGGAAGTAGATGGTCTGACGAATCCCTTCTCTAGATTTTCCTCAATATATGATTTTAAGTGTTCCAGTTCCGGTTTAGACAACGGGAACACATGACCGCAGGGTATGACTGCACCTGGAAGTAAATCAATGGGGCAGTCATAGATACGATGCGGCGGTAGGTTTTGGGATTCTTTTTTACTGAAAACATCTATAAAGTCGGCATAGACATTAGGTATCTCTATATCAGTGGAGATTTGAGGTGGTTGTAAAAGCAGAGTAGGGTAGCAAGTGGATAAGCAGTAATCAGAATTAAGCTGTACAGTGAGATTGGACCATGATATCAGATAATTTTAACCATTGTAGGCCTAGAATAAGAGGGAAGACGGGGGATGTAATGACATCAAAGGAAATGTACTCCCTATGGTGGTCTGGTGTGGATAGGAGTAGTGGTATTGTTTCGTAAATTACCGGTCCAGAGGACAAAACCTCCCCATCAATTCCCCTTAAAGGTACAGGAGCCTTTTTTTTTATAAGTGGAATTTTATTTTTTGTGGCAAAACACACATCAATGTAAGAGGCAGAAGCACCAGAGTCAATTATCCCTGAAACGGTCACTCGAAGTTGATCCCACTGCAAGAGAAGGCATAAGTTACAGTAGCTTGCAGAGTTTGATACAGCGTTTAAGGAATAAAAAGGATGGGAGCTCTTACCCTTATTCTGTTTTTGGAGAATGGAACAGGCTTTGACAGTATGCTCTTCTGATGCACAGTACATGCATAAATTCTGGGAGCGCCTTCTTAACTTTTCTTGGTTGCTTAAAGGGCCTTTAAGAAAATCAATTTCCATAGGTTCAGTGGTGTTTTTAACATGAGAGTGTGTAGGTAAAGTAGGGTTTTGTTTCTTATGTGTTGACTCATGATAAACTTTCTCGTGTTGTCTCTCCCTAAGCCTTCTGTCAATACTGATACTGAGATTAATTAGTTCCTCCAAAGTGTGAGGAATTTCAATGCGAGAGAGTTTGTCTTTAATAGATTCTGACAAACCCAATCTAAACTGTTTTTTTAGCGACAAATTATTCCATTGGGTGTCAGTAGCTAGCCTCTTAAAATCTGCAATATAATCTTCTACATCCCTTCTTTTCTGCTTAAGAGAACGCATTGCAGTCTCAGAGGTTAGTTGTTTGTAAGGGTCATCATAAAGCTGACCAAGGGTAGAAAAGAAAGAATCTAGAGAGTTAAGTATATCATCGTTTGTCTCCAGAAAGGAATTAGCCCAGCTTCTGGGTTCTGCTCTTAAATAGGAAATGGTAGTCATCACCTTAACTCTGTCAGTGGGATATGTGTATGGTTTTAGTGCAAACAGCAAAAGGCAGGAGTTTTTAAAGTCTCTAAATTGTTTTCTATCCCCTGAGAATATATCTGGGAGACTAACTTGTGGTTCCTGAAGACGAGTTCTACTATCTACAAAGTCTTTAATATAAGTTTTCAGTCCCTGGTTTTCTTGTTTGAGGGTATTGAGGCCATCAGTTAAAGCATCCACTTTTTGAGAGAGAGTTTGTATCTGATTAGTCATCTCAGCTGGATCCATGTTTTAAGGCTTGTTATTCTGTAATGTCAAAGATACTATGTTGTAGTATGCAATAATTTAAATGAATCACAACTGCTGAGAGTATAGGATTTGTAGCAAGGTTTAAACTGGATAATAACATGAATTACTAAAAGAAGTAATGTCAGAATCCGAGTATAAACTTAGCAATTTGTTATAGGGATAAATAGCATTAGATATTTCTATAGCTGTCTCGAGTAAATGAATACTGGAGGAACAACCGAAAAACGGTGTCTATAACCAGAGACAAAATGAAACAGTGTTAACACAACAAAAATAGCTACTATGTCAAAATAGACCTCACCCACAATATATCGGAAAATATGAGTAAATTTGGTTAGGAGATATTGTATCAAAGATAGCAGCTTGTAAAAAGGCATGCGGTTACTGAATTGTACCTGGAAGGTAAACAAAGTTTTAGAGAATTGTAGAGAAATCTCACAGCTTGATGCGGAGAAGCGGTTGCAGCGCTGGTGCCGAACAGGTTGGCGTGTGACGTCACAGCTCCACGATGCAGGGCGGAAGAATCAGCTGGATGGAGCAAGCTGACAGCAACGGCTGGACAAAGAGTCAATCCGGTATCAAGAGAGGTAGGCTGGTTTCAGCAGGAGGAGTTGGTGAATCCAGAAAGGTAGATATTTGGTTGAAATCCCAAGAGGAAACAAAACACTAGAGCTCAGTTTGAATCACACTATGGTTAGTGGAAAACAATAACAAGCAAAGTGGAGAGGGGGGAGGAGGCTTAAATAGCATAGCAGGTGAATAGATCAGACAATTAAAGGCATATTCTTAGTAAAAGTAACAGGTTGTTGTTAGGCAATATGTAATCGTGACAGGTATGCAAATTAGATATGCAAATTCTCAGTTTTTTTTTCTTCTAAAATACTGTTTTAACACATCTATCCTTTTAACAGTATTATAGCAGCATATCAGAAATCACTCCTAGACAGCCCGTTTCGTTCTATTTGGAACTCATCAGTAGGAGATAGATTTCTGGTTGCTGCATTGATAAAGCTATTTTCAATGTTAAACCAAAATTCATTCAAATTATGGGGGGAGATAAAAAACTGAAATTAAAATCCTCCATGTCTCAAAATTAAATAAATGTAAATATTTGCATAGGAAATTAGCACACCTAGGCAAGAATCCCCGTTCGCTTTGTCCCCAGAAATAACTCATGCAAATATTTACATTGATTTCATTTTGAGACATGGAGGATTTTAATTTCAGTTTTTTATCTCCCCCCATAATTTTAATTAATTAATGAATTTTGGTTTAACCTTGAAAATAGCTTTATCAACGCAGCAACCAGAAATCTATCTCCTACTGATGAGTTCCAAATAGAGCGAAACAGGCTGTCTAGGAGTGATTTCTGATTTGCTGCTATAATCCTGTTAAAAGGATAGCTGTGTTAAAACAGTATTTTAGAAGCAAAAAAACTGAGAATTTGCATATCTAATTTGCATACCTTACCCAGAATTCTCTTGTGCATTGGTAACATTGTATATGAGTTATTTCTGGGGAAAAATCGAACGGGGATTCTTGCCTAGGTGTGCTAATTTCCTATGCAAATATTTACATTGATTTAATTTTTAGACATGGAGACATTCAGTTTTTTTTATCTCCCCCCATAATTTTAATGAATTTATATATATATATATATATATATATATATATATATATATATATATATATATATATATATATGCATTGTGACTATTTTTCCCCTTAATAGATATTTATTTATTAAATTTTGCCTTTGTCTAAATTTTAAACTACACTACTAAAAATCAATACATAGCAGTATTTTTTTTTTTATTAGACGTTTTGTTAAATTATATTTCTGTGTTTTAATGTATAAGTTTGAAGATAACAATGGTCCTGGGGATGGCACTGACAATATATCAGTGTTGGTTGCATTAAAAAAATTTTTGGGTCTAGAACAGACTGAAATGTGTTATTTTTTCTAACCCTTACACCCACTGGTTATGTGGCAGGATCTGCTGAAGTGGCTTTGTCATGACATTCATCATTGCCAGACTACAGTGGTTCAAGGCTGGAGAAAGAATGAACACAACTGTTGTTCAACACATCAGGACACTGGAGGGGTCATTAAAGATCATAAGGATACTCAGCAAATAGAATGCAAGCTCAATCTGATTGGATGATTGGATCAGCCAATCGTATTGAACTTCAATCTGATTGGCTGATTGAATCAGCCAATCAGATTTTTCCTACCTTAATTCCGATTGGCTGATAGAATCCTATCAGCCAATCGTAATTCAAGGGACGCCATCTTGGATGACATCACTTAAAGGAATATTCATTCGGCGAGTAGGCATCGGTGAAGAAGGATGGCTCTGCGTCGGCTGCTTTGAAGATGGCTCCGCTCCGCTCCGCTCCGGATGGATGAAGATTGAAGACGCCGCCTGGATGAAGACTTCTATCGGATGGAACACCTCTTCAGCGCCCCTTGGATGAAGACTTCTATCGGATGGAAGACATCTTCAGCGCCCCTTGGATGATGACTTCGGCCCGGCTGGGTGAACATGACTCAAGGTAGGGAGAACTTCAGGGGGGTAGTGTTAGGTTTATTTAGGGGGGTTTGGGTTAGAGTAGGGGTATGTGGGTGGTGATTACAAAAGAGCTGATTACTTTGGGGCATGCCCCGCAAAAAGCCCTTTTAAGGGCTGGTAAAAGAGCTGGTTACCTTGTAATTTATTATAGGGTAGGGACTTTTATTATTATTATTTTTTTATTTTATTAGGGGGCTTAGATTAGGTGTAATTAGTTTAAAATTCTTGTAATCTTTTTTTTATTTTCTGTAATTTAGTGTTTGTTTTTTTGTACTTTAGTTTAGGCTATTTAATTGTATTTAATTGTAGCTAATTGTAGTTAATTAATTTAATTAATTTAATGATAGTGTAGTGTTAGGTTTAATTGTAACTTAGGTTAGGATTTATTTTACAGGTAATTTTGGATTTATTTTAGCTAGGTGGTTATTAAATAGTTAATAACTATTTAATAACTATTGTACCTAGTTAAAATAAATACAAAGTTGCCTGTAAAATAAATATAAATCCTAAGATAGCTACAATGTAATTATTAATTATATTGTAGCTATATTAGGGTTTATTTTATAGGTAAGTATTTAGTTTTAAATAGGATTAATTTAGTTAATAAGAGTAATTTTTAATTAGATTTATTAAAATAATATTTAAGTTAGGGGGGTGTTAGGGTTAGTGTTAGACTTTAATATAGATGGCGGCGGTATAGGGGGGGCAGGCTAGGGGTTAATAAATTTATTATAGGTGGCAATGGTGTAGGGGGGCAGATTAGGGGTTAATAAGTTTAATATAGGTGGCGGCGGGGTCCGGGAGCGGCGGTTTAGGGGTTAAACAATTGGTTTAGTTGCGGTGGGGTACGGGATCCGCAGGATAGGTGTTAATAAATTTATTATAGGTGGAGGTGGTATAGGGGGGCAGGATAGGGGTTAATAGGTATTATGTAGGTGGTGGCGGGGTCCGGGAGCGGCGGTTTAGGGGTTAATAAGTTCATTAGAGTGGCGGTGGGCTCCGGGAGCGGCGGTTTAGGGGTTAACATGTTTAATATAGTTGCGGAAGGGTCTAGGAGCGGCGGTTTAGAGGTTAATAACTTTATTTAGTTGCGGGGGGCTCCGGGGGCGGCGGTATAGGAGGTAGAACAGTATAGTATAGTGTGAGTGCTTAGTGACAGCTTATCAATAAAGCTGTGAAAAAGCCGAAGAGCAGCGAGATCGGATGAGTGATAACTATCACAGTCCGCTGCTCATCGCCCCGTACTTGGTGTGCGGCTTTTTGACAGCTTTTTTGATAACTTTGGCAAGCGTATTCAGGTCCGCGGCGGCGATGTGAAGCGAGCTTAGGCGGGTGTATTGGGGCCGGCGATGGCAGGTATGTACGGAGCTTGATAACTAGAGGCCAGAGCATGCAATTTTAAGCAACTTTCTAATTTACTCCTATTATCAATTTTTCTTCATTCTCTTGCTATCTTTATTTGAAAAACAAGCATCTAAGCTTTTTTTCTGAATCACGAAAGAAAAAATTTGGGTTCAGTGTCCCTTTAAGTGGTTAGCAGTAAACAATTGTTAGTTTAATAGTAGGGCACACAGGGGTTTATCTATCACTTGATCGGTTCAGGCTCACTCATTTGAGCCTGCAATTGATATTCATAAACCCACTCCGACAACTTTGAGTTGGAGGATAAAAATAACTCTCGTATTCATTCGACCCGGGTGACTGACAAGCTCTGCTATTGTGCAATTGAGGAAAAAACGCACCCCACAATTTCCGATGAAATGAGGACAGATTCACAACATATCAACCTTGTCTATCCACAAATTGACAAATCTAGCTCATACGGTCAAGTCTATTGGTTTCTTTTGTGGGTTGGGGAGCATAGTATGACACATGGGCAATTGGACACTAAGGGCTCTCAAAAACTCACCTGCCTGGAAAGAAATCATCAGCTTATATTACTGAACACTTTATTGTAATATAAGTACCTCTCCTTCAAATTAAGAATATTAGTAAACTCCCCTTAATGAGATACACAGCTCTCAAGATAAAAATGTATTTAAAACAATCCCTGAAGGGGCTGGTAATACTGACAAAGCATTGCAAGACCATGATTTAGAGACTCATTGCCTTACTGACTGTGAGAACCTACAAGGATTTGGTGTTATGGGAATTTTTACCCAGCTTGTAAATGCTGGTTTAAGCAAGGCAATCTGGTTTAAATCCCTCAAGACACCCATTGTGTCTCCCCTTCCCCTCGTCAGCTGCCACCAGTCACAGCTAAAGTGTAACCTGGTGCGGTTGGATCCTTTCTAGGTAGGCCTTACAGCTGTGAAATACAAATGCACCTTTATAAGTTGCCCTCCCTCTAATACCTCCTGCAAAGCCTTTTTACCAATGAAGCGTCATTCAATTTCACGTGAATTGCTGGAAGGAGCTGTAACATTGATTGCAGAGAGATTGGGGGTTAAGCAGTCAGGAGTGTGTGAACTGCTCTGCAATGTTTCAGGTTTCCCTGCAACATTTTTTCTCCCTTAGTTTTTTCAACACGTAAAATCTTCATTTCAAAGATGTAATAGTATACTTTTGTACTCATATTAATAAGTGTGATGTATCGAGTTTAATGTCGTCATACCCACTATGTCGTAAATGAGAAAAAGAATTCACGGATTTGCAGAAAGTTGTTGAATATATTACGCTAGACTGTGTGAATGAAGATGATTTAGCTGAATAATTTTGTTGATAGATTCTGGAAGCTGGAAGCTTATGCGGAATAAGCAGTATACGCTGCTTATTAAATCAGCCCCAAGTGTAAACATGAATATCTTGTGTATTTAGGCAATATTTACATGTCATAATTAAAGAATATTTGCACTGTACTGACATAAAGGGACAGTAAAGTCATAATTAGACATTCATGATTTAGACAGCATACGATTTTAAGCAACTTTCCAATTTACTTCTATTATTTAATTTGCTTCCTTCTCTTATTATCCTTTGCTGAAAGGTTTAGGTAAGCTCAGGAACAGCAAAGAAGCTAGGTTCTAGCTGCTGATTGGTGGCTGCATATACATACTGACTGTCATTGGCTCATCCATGTGGTCAGTTGGAAACCAGTAGTGCATTGCTGCTCCTTTAACATTTTTTTCTGAATTAGCTATTCCTAGTTGCACTCTATGGGAAATAATAGCATTATGGCCGTTCAAATATTGATGTTGATATTTTCTTTAATTTATGACTGTTGGTAATGATTCCCATTCCAATAGGATTTAACCCTATACCTTCCTGAAGCTATACCAAGATAGAGTATTTTTAAGAGCTGCGTATACAAAGGGAATTACAGAATGTGCAGCAAATAAACTTACAATTTAACAAATAATATTGTTGTCTAGAAATTAGATAGGAGTGTAAAAGGCAATATTTTGTTTATTTTCAATAGCCCAATGGCAGATAAAAAAATACAAAATACTCCATGCTTTTCAAGAACATAATTTTGTAAGAAAATGATTGACTGACCTATAAACTGTGACATGACACCTATAGAGCACATTGGTTTCTAATGTATAAACAATTTATGAGACCACAATGTGAGAAGAGTCTCATACTGTAAGGAAATGAGTGAAGCTTTATGTTATTCAGTTTGATCTTTCATATTTATTATTATTATTATTATACTTTTATTTATGAAGCGCCAACATATTCCGCAGCGCTGTCCAAAAACACAATTCATTTAAATAAAACAATATAAAACTTGTAATAGACAGAAAAAAAATTACAAACACATACAGGAGGAATTGAGGGCCTTATTCCTGTGGGAACTTACAATCTAGAAGGGTAGGAGGTTGAGAAACAGGAGGTGAGGACTGCAAGATTGAGAAAGATGTTAATACAGAGTTAGATGAGGGAAATTTTGTTAGGTAAGTAAAATTAATGTATTATTGAGTTGGGTGGTAGGCTTCTCTAAACAGAAAAGTCTTCAGAGAGCATTTAAAGGAAGAAAGATTAGGGCAAAGCCTGACAGCACGAGGGAGCGTTTTCCGGAGAGTAGGTGCTGCACGACAGAAGTCCTGCAGTCAAGCATGAGAGGAGGTGATAGTTGCGGATGCAAGGAGCAGGTCATTGTTGGATCTTAGTGGACGGGCTGGAGTATACTTGTTTATTAGAGAGGATAGGTAGAGGGGAGCAGCGTTGGTGAGAGCTTTGTATGTAAGGGTGAGAATTTAGAATTTAATTCTGCTGTGAATGGGGAGCCAATGAAGGGACACGCAGAGAGGTGCAGCAGATACAGAGCGACGGGTAAGGTGGATCAGCCTGGCAGAGGCATTTAGGATGGATTGAAGGTGGAGAGGCGGAAAGAGGAAGGCCAGTAAGTAGGTTATTGCAGTAGTCAAGTCAAGAAATAACAAGGGAGTGGATTATTTACTTTGTGGTGTTAGCGCTCAGAAAAGGGCGAATCTTGGAAATATTGCGTAGATGGTTGCGACAGGATGTAGAAAGCGATTGGATATGGGGGACAAAGGATAGATAGATCCGAGGCAGCGGACTTGAGGTGATGGGGAAATAGTGATGCTGTCAACAGGGATAGAAAAGCCAGAAGTTGGTGTAGAGCAAGAGGGGGGGATTAGAAGGAGCTCAGTATTGGATATGTTAATATTTAGGTGGTGAGAGGCCATCCAGGAATAAATACCAGATAAGCAGTCGCTGACACGAGAAAGGACAGAGGGAGAGAGAGCAGGGGTGGAGAGGTAGATCTGGGTGTCATCAGCATATTTCCTTTTAATACTTGTTTCTGCCCATCATGACAGTCTTCAGTTTTCAAGGGACATTTAATTCAAAATTAAACTTTAATGGTTCATATACAGCACGCAATTATTTTTTACATCCTTTATTTTAAAGTCCAGCAGTGTAAACATAAACTTTGCGCCTTGCAAGGCCACCAATCAATACAGTCAAACAAACCAAACGAAGTGTGATATTAACATTGTTTTAAATCACAATTTGATTAAACCAATAGGACTTGACAGTAATGTCCTTACACTTCTGCTTTACACTGCTGAGATCATTATATTTTCTATTATACCCCTATCCCCCCCAAAAAACACACAAAAACAAAAACAACCAAACAACAAATAAAAAAAATAAAAAAAAGGGGGAGGGAGGGAAAGAGGAGAACAAAACAGAGGGAAAGAAGAAGGAAAGAGGAGGGGGATACATCCCCTTCTCCCTAATTATCCAGCCATGTTGGCCTGTTACCAAATACCTAGGAGTACTAGTTCTGAGTTCCTAAACAGGAATATCATATGATCAATCTTGGTGATCAGGAGCGATTTAATAAATACTGCCCATTTATTGAAAAATTGTCTGATATCTGAATCATTATCTATGTTAGTGTCCCTCTGTTCCAGTATACATTTTTTCTTTAGGTAGTTTTTGATCTCTGGGATACTTGGGATTGCTCTCGATTTCCATTTTTTGAAGATTAGGTACCTAGCTGCCAAAATAGACAGAATTATTCATTTTTCACTTGGTTGATGTGCCTCAAAATTAAAGAATAGGACCTGCGTCAGTGTTAGAACCAGAGGTGATGTTTTAAGTGATTTTTCAACCAAAACTCTAGCATCCACCAGAAATGTCTGATCTTCGGACAATTCCAAAGCATGTGTAGTAAATCTGCTCCATAGAGAGAACATTTAGGACATTTGTTAAAACTTGAATTTCGGAGTTTAAAGCCTTTTTCAGGAGTGAAGTATGACTTGTGTAAAAGTTTAACATGTGCTTCCCTCCAGGTGGCTGACACAGTGGCCTGCGATACCTTATGAATAGATGCTTGTATGAATTTGGGGTATATATTCTTATGAGATATCAACAGATTCCTTTCTAAGGCCATTTTCTCTAAAATGAGGGCCCCCTTGCACAGACAAAGAAGATGGTAACACGGGGTGATAGACATACATCCATTCTTGACCAATATGAGCCAACTTTCCAGGTTATCCAAGGGCCAGCACCAGCCTGCCTCCTTCATTAATTCTGATACAAAGTGTCTTATTTGCAGATATGCGAAGAACTCCTTATTAGTGATGTTGAATTCACTCTTCAATTCCTCAAATGTTTTGACACATTTTCTTCCTTTGTCAATAAGATGCACTATCCTATCCAGCCCTGCAGTATGCCATTTTTTAAATACAGCTTAGTTTAGACCTGCTTGAAATTTTGGATTTCCCATCAGAGGTAGATAAGGAGAGACCCTGCAATTGATTGATAAAAGATTGCCTATTTTCCACCAAATCTTCAATGGATTAAAAAAGGATTTGAGTCTCTTGATTTCCACTGGTAGCTCTTTTGGCTCACAGTGGATTAATGCTAGCGGGAGGAACGGATTACAAATGCTTTCCTCAAGTGCGTTATTCACAACATAGTTGTTGGAGAAAATCCAGTCTGCCACGATGCATGCTAGGAAAGCATAATTATATAGCTGGATGTCGGGGAGTGTGAGGCCTCTACACTCCTTTGAGAGGGAGAGTTTAGTTAAGGAGATCCTGGGTCTTTTCTCTTGCCAAATAAATATTCTAAGTGTGCTATTGAGTGAACGTATATTGCTTTCTAGAAGTGTTATTGAGGTGTTCTGTAGGACATAAAGCAGCTTTGGGAGAAGAGCCATCTTAAACAGGGCTATCCGCCCAAAGATAGATAATGACAAACTTTGCCAGCTTCTAGGTTTCTCCCTGATGTCTGTAAGGACTGGAGGTATATTAAAGTTGTAAATATTGCCAGGTTTAGATGTATTTGAAATCCCTAGGTATTTAAATGAGTCTTTAACATCCCTAAAAGTAATAATGTGAGGAGAGTTGCTACTTTTTCTAAGCCAAAGGAGTTCCAATTTTGCTACACTGACCTTGTATCCTGAGAAGGACCCAAACTGATCAATGATCCGAAGAAGTTTAGGTATGCTGGTTTTAGTATTAGACAGAAACATGTGTTTATCGTCTGCGTATAGTGTGATTTTCAACTCCTGTTTGCCTATTTTTTTTGATGGAGACATCAAAAAGAAAAGGGGACATCCCTGTCGAGTTCCCCTCCTCAACACAATCTGTGGGGACAGGATGTTGTTGACTATCATTCTTGTGTGGGGTTCATCGTACAGATTTTTAATGAAGTTGAGGAACCCGCTGTATGGATTCCAGTTCACTTTTTCCAAGTTTCCTCATATGGATTCCAGTTCACTTTTTCCAGCTCTCCTCATCACCTGTTCTCTCCTTACCTGCATTTAAGTCATCACATGACTGCAGACAGGTGCTTAGTTATTGCACTTGTAGCAGCTTTCAGCAACCCTGCTAACCTATGCTACTATGTGAATGTCCAAGCTCCAAATACAACTTAATTCTGAATAATTGTATGATAAGTTCTAAATCCTCTGCATTTCATCGGATTATAGAAAAAGACTCTGATCTACTTCTGCAAACTTACTCCATTTTATCCTGGAACTGTTACCTACGGATCTGTTTTCTCACTGCACCTCTGCAGCGGATTACAAAAGCTTTTCTCCTGCTAACAGCCTACTGTCCCCAGAGACTCCCTTCTCAAAGGAGTACCTCTCAGGTCTGTTTTTTTTTTTTTTAAATATTTTTATTGAGGTATAAAGGCATTACAACAAAAAGTGACATAAAAGTAAAGAAGTTACAATAACCGCTATTTCTTCACATAGGGTTCAGTTTGTTGCATATCAAAGTAGTAAACATACAGTGAGAATAAACCTCAAGTTTTCCATTTTTTGGTGCTAGGAAACTAGGACATTTTCAAATATTTTTCCCAACATCTAATATACTCTTAGAAATATAATCTCAACCAGTTGATCTCAGAAAGATTTAGCGATGCACAATACATACCTCTTATTAAGGCAAAAAAGAAAGCTAGCGCAAATGAAATAGAAAAATGTCACAATAATACTTGCAAAATAGAAGGTTGTGGTACAAATAAGCTAAACCGCTTAAGTAGCTCTTCCAATTAGGAAGGTACATTATGTGGGGGGGAGGGGATGGCATACTAAAAATAAGAAAGTAACAGAGGTGTGAGAGGGGGTAGCCTTGATCCTATCTGTGTGGCGAAGTTGTGGAATTGGCGAACTGTAGATGAAGGGGGTTCAGCCCCCAGCCATAGGGGGCAGGACAACATTTAATGGACTATGTGTGCATAGCTAAGGTATATGGGCTGTCTTATATCTATATAATACCTTGCATAGGACAGTAGATAGCGCATAGCAAATAACATGTATACTAAACAGCCTTAAATGACCATAATATGACATCACACCAACATAGTCCATCTAGACATATAGAGCTGAGTGCTACCCAGAAACTTACGTCTTTCACCTGCCAGTCAATATATAAATGTGGACAGTGTCCGAGCTTCATATCCAGCAAAGAAATGAGCAGAATAGTGTAATGCCACTACAGTTAAACCTACATTTGTCTTCATAGCGAAAATACATATGTAGTATGCACATAGAGAATATACAATTGACAGCAAACACCTTCAACCCGCCATCATAAAATATAAAATAAAATGAGCTAGAAAAACTTCAATTGCAATAAATGATTAATATAAAAGAAGAGCATTTCCATCTTAATTTGCTACCAAAAGTAAACACAGAAGTGTACAAGATATATAGTAATGCTTCACATAATAGGGCAGCAATATGAAAAACCAAGCTTTGCTCAGTAAAAGACAGGATCTCCATATGGCAAGAAGACAGGTGCAGATTAAAGGCAAACTTATCTATATGGCGGTATGTCCAGTATGTTAATCAGCAGTTAGTAGGCAGCAAGGCATATACAGTAGCGCCACACTTTGAAGTGCTCCAGAGGGACATCTGCTAGTATATATGTACACCCTCGCAACTTGTGGCTTACCACCAGGATCCCAATGTCTCAGCAGGGCATATATGTAAACCCTCACAGCTTGTGGCCTGCCATCCGGAGCCCAATGACTCAACAGGGAATAGATTATGTAGGGTGTTGCACCATCCTGTAATGGAGTCGGTGAGTGTTGTCCCAAGGCATGTAGGAGAGCATGCGGAGAGTCTAAAACTATATCCAAAGTTGCATTGTGTAGCTTCAAAGACCCGCTGCCATGGCCTGGCGTCAAGACCGGCGTGAAAGCTTCAGGCAGGGTTATACTAGCAGGTGAAGGGGCGTCCATAGCCGCGGCAGAGTTTACCTCCCTTCTAGCCTCTGGAAAACAAAGATGACCCGGCTCTTTTGCTGCGCCGCCATCTCGAGATGTGTTACAGGCAGGGGGTGAGCGCCGGGGCCCCTTAGCGTCACCCCCTCCACATTCAGGCAAGACGGGCTCAGTACAATCTGGCTGTCGAAGTTGGCAAGCGCCATCTTTGCTAAGCGCAACATATAGTTTGTCAGCCAAGGAAGCATGGTGGTGTTCAAGTAAGAGCCGCAGCTCCTCCAAAAAGCAGGCCGTGATACTCTTGTTGCGAGCTGGGGTGGAAATTGTGGGAAATATAGATTCAATCGCCATGTTAGGTAAGTGTTCAGAAGGCTAAAGGATAGTGTTCTCAATATGGCGGCTCCCTCTCATAACACCTCGGTATAGGCCAGCTATAGTGACCTGTGCAGTCTCACCGGACCCTTAAAAAGGAAATAGGAGCAATATAACAGTTCCTGGGGCTCTCTGGTTTAGGTAATAAAGGGATGTTGTAATACATGAATAGACCCCTGGATTAGGATCTTGGGCCCGGGAGCTACACCAAGACACGTCCGGCCAGCACTGCAGTTGGCTCCGCCCCCCTCTCAGGTCTGTTTAACAAAGATTTCCTCTGCCTACGATAAGGACTTACTGCCTGTCACACCGCTGTTATATTATTTTCATACAGTGTCTCCCGCTGTCAATCAACTGGTCCGCTCCACCTTCTAGCCAGAACTCAGCTCCGCTCATTTGCGGTCACAGCGCTCAGCTGTCAGTATCATCTGCATTGTCTCTCCGCTCCCAAAATTATTAAGGGGATTACTTACCAACTTATATTACTGCAGTGACTTCCTTGTTCTGTTATCGGATCTCCTCCTACCTCAACATCCTGTAAGTCTCTGTTGCTGTGAAACTTCTATCTACTTGTTACAAGTGAAAACACCTTGAACCTTGTACTATGTAAATAACCTCGCTGCTGTGATTTGGGGACATTATATTTTCCCATTTACCACTTACTTCAAAGTAATCTTTTCACCTTATTCCAAACAGTCTATGCTAATTAATAGCCTGTTATATAAGGTGATACATTTCAATCATTTATAAGTCTGCAGTTGCGACCCTCTTCCTTCTTTACAAGGCAACAAATACACAGGCCTCACACCCGCTTTTGAAGCCAAACTTGGCTAAGGAATTAAATCAATGATCGAAGTGTACAGAATCAAATGCTTTCTCTGCATTAATTGAAGCAATAGCTAGATCAGGGATGTCCTCTCCCCCCCTCCCCCATGCTCCCTTTGGTTCCCGAATTACTCTGTAATTACTAAGACCTCTCTTATTTTTGCTGAAGAGTTTCGCATATGCAGAAACCCAGCTTTGTGTGTGTGAATAATATTAGAGAGCGATATCTGGAGCCTCTGAGCTATAATTTAAGTAAATATCTTGTAATATGAGTTTAAAAGGGCTATGGGTCTATATGACTCCTTCTGAGTGGGGTCTTTCCCCCCCTTAAGGATTAAGGTTGCATGTGAGGCAGAAAAAGATGCAGCTACTGGTTCGCCTTTAACATACATATGGTTATAGAGTTTGCAAAGATAGAAAGTAATCTCGGAAGACATGATTTTTTAAAACTCATTAGGTAAGCCGTCGGCTCCTGATGCTTTATTCAAGGCGAGATTAGAGATAGCTTTAACTATTTAATTCTCGGTAAACGGGGCATTGAGAATTTCAGCAGCTTCAGCTGTTATTGTGGGGTAGGTGATTTTGCTCCAGAAGTCGTCGGACTGAACTATGTCTGAGTTCTTAAGAGAGTAGAGTTCTTGATAATATTTTACAAATGCATCTGAAATTTCTTCAGATTTTAGGAGAGTCTTCACCGCCTGTTGAAGTTTCTCTATTAAAGATGGCTTATTATCCCTTTTAACCAAATTGGCCAGAAGTTTCCCGGATTTGTTTCCAAACCTGTAGAGTCTAGCTTGGAATGTTAAGTCTTTTTGAGCTTCTTGGAAGACGGCAAAGGTGTCTCTTTCATTTTTAGCTCTAATGTACTTTGCCCAGTTTGCTGGTGTCTTCTCTAGCAAGAAAGTGTTGTATGAATAAGTTACTGATTTAGTTATTTCTATCTCACTCACTTGTTTTAAAGGGACACTCAGGTTAAATTAAACGTTCATGATTCAGATACAGCATGTAACTTTTAAACAACTTTCCAATTTACTTACATTAAAAAAAATGTGCACAGTCTTTTATATTTACAATTTTTGAGTCACCAGATCCTACTGAGCATGTGCAAGAATTCACAGACTATACGTATATGCATTTGTGATTGGCTGATTACTAGCACATGGTACAAGGGGAGTGGAAATATACATAACTTTGAAATTTGTTATAAAAAAATCTACTACTCATTTGAAATTCAGACTAAGTGCTGCATTGTCTTGTTATCTTGCATTTGTTGATTATGCAAATCTAATGTGTTGACTGGTCCTTTAAGTTTCCTAACAACCATGGAACTGTATGCTATAATTTCACCCCTAAGCACTGTCTTTGCGGCTTCCCAGAATATTGCTGAGCGATCTATATAATCCCGATTGAAGTAGATATAATCTTGAAATTAGTTTTTAAGCCAATTTTTGAATTTTAAGTCAGCTGCAAGAAAGGAAGGAAAGTTTAGATTTTGAATAGTTAAGCTGGAATTCTAGGAAGATAGGTCTGTGGTCTGATAGGAAGATGGGCATTATTCCTGCCTTCACCTTCATTGTGCAAAGCCTTTCATCAATCAGAAATAAATCGATTCTCAATAGTGTTTTATGGGCCTTAGATAAACAAGTAAAGTCCCTCAGGTCAGGATTCTGGATTCTCCCCACATCTTTAATAGCTAGATTCTGCATGATTTTTTTAAGCATCTTGGTTTCTAAGTTATCCCTTTAATGTTTTAACTGTTTAGTATTCTGTCTTAGTCTGTACAGCATGCAATTTTAAGGGACTTTTTAATGTATTTCTATTATCAAATATCCTTTGTTCTCTTGGTATAATTTGTTGAAAGGCGTACCTAGGTGGTCTCGGGGGCTGTAAGCCAGTAAGGCACCACTGAGAGCTAGCTAGTAATTTGATGTGGCTATGCACATAAATCATAGTTGCCAACATTTAAAAAAAAATTCCAGGGCCACTTTGCAGCAGAGCAAGCAAGCGGGTTACTGGAGTATTGACGACCTACTGTTCAACTGCTCCGCCCACTCAGTTCTGCAATCAAAACACACCCATTTGAAAGTAATAGTATAATTTAGACTTATCCATAGTTTATTATACAGATTATAGCACCAAGCTCTTACACCTACCCAGTCTCTGGAACACATTCTGGGCATATGGTTATTTTTACAACACAGCATCAAAATTAGAAAGACAAATAATATGTGAACCCATTTAATAATAATAATAATAATAATATTCCATTAGGAATGAATTATATTTAAATAATACACTATATCTATTTATCATATATCTATCTATCTGTATATATATATATATATATATATATATATATATATGTATGTGTGTGTGTATATATATATATATATATATATATATATATGCAAACAACAAATGTGCAAAAGAGATTTTCAGGGGCATTTCCAGGGACAAAAAAAAATCCAGGGACATACAACAAAATCCAGGGACTGTCCCTGGAAATCAGGGACTGTTGGCAACTATGCATAAATGTGTCTCTTATCATTGGCTCAAAGTCAGATGTGTTTCTGCTATATCCTAGTAATGCATTGCTGGTCTGTAGCTGTTGTGTTTAACGCATTTGCATGGGTATATACACTTGTTATAAACAAGCAACTTAACCATAATGCACAATAAAAACTTTTCCTTTTTGCGCTTTATGTCTCTTTAAAACAGTTTGTAATTTGGATAAAAATTCGGCCACTTTGTGAATATTCATGAGGGGTTACAAAACGGGAAACCAAGACAATATGATAGGAAACATCGTTTAGGAAAGAAAAAATGACTTGGTTAATATTTTTAGATTCATCTGCACATCATAAACGCTACTCTCTCCAAAAGCCATTACTAGCTAGTAGCTTCTGTCTCCACCACCAATTTCTTTTTTTCTTTTTACCATTGGTCATTGTAAATTCAATACTAGCCACATGAGGTTCTGCCCTTAACAAATATGGGACCCTGATTACTTTTTGGGCACTCTGATATCCCCGCCCCCATTCAGAATTTGAATTTCCATTGGTGTATTACTTTAAATACTGTAGGGCTTCTTCAGACGTCATCTAAGTGAGCGGACTAGCTTACTGTCAATCATGTATCGTTTTGCACTGTGATTGGCTTGCAATGAGTGAGCGGGAGGAAACTTCCGGTGAGCTACTGGACTCGGGATGGCTTCCTGTGTGTGTTAGCAGATGGATGAGGTCTCCCGGTACCGAGGAGACGCTGGAATGCACTGAGCCCGAAAGGGGGCATAACCTTCAAACCCTGACCACTCATAGAGAAAACAAAACTATATACTGCAACCTTTAACTGCACAATAGCCCTTTGCTTTCAACCACACGTTACCCATTATAACCATCTTGTTTACCCAAACCCCCAAAACTCTTTATAATATAACCCTAAATCCCTACAATACCCTCCATAATCTCTAAACCTTACAATATGCTTTAATGAATTTTCCCTATTTTATGATATAACCTTGTCAGCTATTTGCATTCCCCTTCTTTAGAAGTATTCTCCCTCCAAATCACATTTCATATTATTTATCTACGTACATATACCCCTGGGTAACTTTTTTGTTTTTATTTGTCAAACTCAACCCCAACACACCTTTCTTATTAAGCTTTCCATTCGGGGCTTGGTTGTTTTGTATTGTATTCATTTATAAAATCACCACAAAACACATGCTGAGTTCAAGCATTAACTAACTCAACATTTAAGTCAAACATGTTTGTAACCTGTCACCAAATGTTACCCAGATACTTTATATTATCATAGTCCATTGCTTTGTATAACTATATTAAATTGTGTAAAACCTACCTTAGGTCTATAGTGTCCAAACCAAACTTATTACATAGGCAGTGTTGTTTAATAACACAAAAGCTTTCACATACCAACTTGCAATTTTACGCTGCAATTTACCCCAAACCCTGAGATGGAACAGAAATCTAAAGGGAAACTGCTGGTCTCCACTAGTCTCGATGCCAAGGATGAACTGGAAGAGGTAATTGCTTTTAATTACGAGGATCTAATGAACCTGAGTTTTCCTACGTCAGGTTGTGTTCAGTCTGTCATAAAATGCGATTCTTTTTTTAGTAACATGCCTCGCAGTTAACAGTTGAAACAATATTTTATTCTTTATGCTTGAAAAAAATGCAGATTTTTTTTTGATTGTAGAAACTTTTAATTTGTTTAAAAACATAATGTAAACATTTCAACAAATGATACGCAACCAAGAAAACAAGGTTCATTTTATATTAGAAATCAACAGAAATATTTTAAAATACAACATAAGTCTTTTTAAAAAGGATACCCTTAAGGGGGGGGGGGGGGGAATTCAAGTCAAAATGAGCCTTTCATGATTCAGACAGAGCATGTCATTTTAAAAGACTTCTGACTTCTATTATCAGATTGCCCTTGTAATTTTGTGTATCCTTTGTTGACATTTTTACAACTTTACACATTTTTACTTGGAGGGCTTAGGAGCAACAGTGCAGCACTTTAAGCTAGCTGGTCTTGTCATGTCATTGGCTCAACAGCTAGCTCCCAGTAGTTAATTGATGTTCTATTAGGTCTACTATAATAGTTTATAGATACTCTAAGGGCTATATTAATTAATTTGCGAACATGATTTGAACCTGACCGCAAATTGTTGGGCGCATTTGTTCCCCTTATTTACCCGTCCCCCCTTGCGCAACCAATTTTGTGAGAGTAGGGTTTATCAATTACCCCAGCAGATTGAATCCTAGGTTTTATGAAGCAGTGGTTTAAACCTCTGCTTCATTAATATCAGTTGAAGGCTCAAATGAGCGAGCCTACAACAGATTTGTTCTTTCAGCTAATGATAAATGTAGTCCTAAACATATACTAGTTTCCATTGAAAGATTGTTTTTCTTGATAGGATAATTTAAACTCTTGTTGTTAAAATAAATGTAATAAAAGGAAAATGTATCAAGCTGCTGGCAGACAAGTTCTGAAGTAGAGAACCTGTCTGCCTGCAATCACCAATGATGCAGCATTACTTTCTGAAATTTAAAGGGGCACAATATACTGAGGTTATTCTCTGCCTCTCTCTAGTCATAGGTGTGCCATGTTGAAATCTAGCTTTCAATGCTTTCCAGTGCTGACATTCAGCAAGTCTTTTTCAGATCCCAGTGAAACCTAAGTTCCAAAATTGCGGCGCCCATAATTAGAGGGGGGTGCATCAAATGTATTTAGTGTTTAATGTCTCTTTAAAATTCCGCAAGAGCTCTCTTGTGCAATCCTGCACAACCAGTTGCCCAGAATGAGCGAGTTCTGGATGATTTATCTTTGCCACCCCTAAGGGTACGGAGACGATAAGAAGCAGGGACTGATTCTTAAATTTGAGTTTACAGACTTGCTCTCTGCATTGTGTTCGGGCTTGATTTATTAAGCTTCGGCGGACAGAGGCGCACATATGAGCCCCTCTCCGCCTCAGCTCTCAGCTCGCCTCTGGCAGACTGAATTCCGCTGACGGAATTCAGCATTGCAAAAGAACACTATTTTCTGCTCTTGTGCAATGCCACCACCTGCCAGTGCACAGCCAATTACGTGCGGGCAGGAGCTGTCAGGCAAGACCGGGGAGATTGAAATTCTCCACCTAAGAGTTTTGTGAGAACCTGCAGTAGTAGGCAGGTGAAGCCTTTGATAAATCAACCCCTTACAGCTTGATAAATTCTTACTTAAGTTTTTTTTTAAATTATTATTATTGATTGAAATTACTCATCCGGTTCATGCTCCAGAACTCCAACATTATTTCTGCTTAGAGACTTAGCAATGGGTTGTATGATGCAGAGTAAGTAAGCACTGGTAGAATGCATACCACTGCTTGCTCTCCGAGCTGGTATACACTGCATATACTCAGCAATGGGCATGGCTTTTACTAAAAGCATGTTTGCTAATCCTATATTATCAAAGGCCAGGTATGTTTGTCCGATGCAGTCATGCGCAGTAGAGACTGCAGCGCGAGACAAACGTACCTGGCCGTAAGGAAGGATCGGACAGTGAGGATCAGACAGCAGAGATGGGGGGGGGGTGGTGTTCTTTCCATCTGCTTATGTTAGAACTTTAAAAACTTGCTTTATAGGTTTATAGTGTGACTTAGCTGCTTGTATGGCATTGCAAAGGCGATGCGCTTGGCCACCTCTATGGCTGCTTGCAGCTATATTTATTATCGATTATTTGTAGACGGCCAACAGATTCTGCCGCTTGTGCACATTTTAATTTGAACTATTATGACCCTTTGACACAGGAGTATTAAAAGAAATTAATGGGCCATTGGAAAAACATTATAAATCAAAATTACATATTTCTATATATACATGACAAAAATAGCACTGCTTAAAAGGACAGTCAAATCCAATTTTTTTTTTCTCCATGATTCAGATAGGGCATGTAATTTGAAACAACCTTCCAATTTACTTTTATCACCAATTTTGCTTTGTTTTCTTGATATTCTTATTTGAAAGCTAAACCCAGGAGGGTCATATGCAAATTTTATAGACCTTGAAGACCGCCTCTAATCTAAAAGCATTTTCTTTTTCTTTCATGTAATTAACAAGAGTCCATGAGCTAGTGACGTATGGGATATACATTCCTACCAGGAGGGGCAAAGTTTCCCAAACCTTAAAATGCCTATAAATACACCCCTCACCACACCCACAAATCAGTTTTACAAACTTTGCCTCCTAGGGAGGTGGTGAAGTAAGTTTGTGCTAGATTCTACGTTGATATGCGCTCCGCAGCAAGTTGGAGCCCGGTTTTCCTCTCAGCGTGCAGTGAATGTCAGAGGGATGTGAGGAGAGTATTGCCTATTGAATGCAGTGATCTCCTTCTACGGGGTCTATTTCATAAGGTTCTCTGTTATCGGTCGTAGAGATTCATCTCTTACCTCCCTTTTCAGATCGACGATATACTCTTATATTTACCATTTCCTCTACTGATTCTCGTTTCAGTACTGGTTTGGCTTTCTACAAACATGTAGATGAGTGTCCTGGGGTAAGTAAGTCTTATTTTCTGTGACACTCTAAGCTATGGTTGGGCACTTTATTTATAAAGTTCTAAATATATGTATTCAAACATTTATTTGCCTTGACTCAGAATGTTCAACTTTCCTTATTTCCAGACAGTCAGTTTCATATTTGGGATTATGCTTTAAATTATCATATTTTGTCTTACCTCAAAAATTTGACTTTTTTCCCTGTGGGCTGTTAGGCTCGCGGGGGCTGAAAATGCTTCATTTTATTGCGTCATTTTTGGCGCGGATTTTTTTGGCGCAAAAATTCATTTCCGTTTCCGGCGTCATACGTGTCGCCGGAAGTTGCGTCATTTTTTGACGTTATTTTGCGCCAAAAGTGTCGGCGTTCCGGATGTGGCGTCATTTTTGGCGCCAAAAGCATTTAGGCGCCAAATGATGTGGGCGTCTTATTTGGCGCCAAAAAATATGGGCGTCGCTTTTGTCTCCACATTATTTCAGTCTCATTTTCATTTGCTTCTGGTTGCTAGAAGCTTGATGTTTGGCATTTTTTTCCCATTCCTGAAACTGTCTTATAAGGAATTTGATTTATTTTGCTTTATATGTTGTTTTTTCTCTTACATATTGCAAGATGTCTCACGTTGCATCTGAGCCAGAAGATACTACAGGAAAACCACTGCCTGCTGGATCTACCAAAGCTAAGTGTATCTGCTGTAAACTTTTGGTAGCTATTTCTCCAGCTGTTGTTTGTATTAATTGTCATGACAAACTTGTTAAAGCAGATAATATTTCCTTTAGTGATGTACCATTGCCTGTTGCAGTTCCCTCAACATCTAAGGTACAGAATGTTCCTGATAACATAAGAGATTTTGTTTCTGAATCCATAAAGAAGGCTTTGTCTGTTATTTCTCCTTCTAGTAAACGTAAAAAGTCTTTTAAATCTTCTCTCTCTATGATGAATTTTTAAATGAACACCATCATTCTGATTCTTTGGACTCTTCTAGTTCAGAGGATTCTGTCTCAGAGATTGATGCTGATAAATCTTCATATTTATTTAAGATGGAATTTATTCGCTCTTTACTTAAAGAAGTACTAATTGCTTTAGAAATAGAGGATTCTAGTCCTCTTGATACTAATTCTATACGTTTGGATAAGGTTTTTAAAGCTCCTGCGGTTATTCCAGAAGTCTTTCCTGTTCCTAATGCTATTTCTGCAGTAATTGCTAAGGAATGGGATAAATTGGGTAATTCATTTACTCCTTCTAAACGTTTTAAACAATTATATCCTGTTCCGCCTGACAGGTTAGAATTTTGGGACAAAATCCCTAAAGTTGATGGGGCTATTTCTACCCTTGCTAAACGTACTACCATTCCTACGTCAGATGGTACCTCGTTTAAGGATCCTTTAGATAGAAAAATTGAATCTTTTCTAAGAAAAGCTTATCTATGTTCAGGTAATCTTCTTAGACCTGCTATATCATTGGCTGATGTTGCTGCAGCTTCAACTTTTTGGTTGGAAACTCTAGCGCAACAAGTAACAAATCGTGATTCTCATGATATTATTATTCTTCTCCAGCATGCTAATAATTTCATCTGTGATGCCATTTTTGATATTATTAGAGTTGATGTTAGATTTATGTCTCTGGCTATCCTAGCCAGAAGAGCTTTATGGCTTAAGACTTGGAATGCTGATATGGCTTCTAAATCAACTCTACTTTCCATTTCTTTCCAGGGAAACAAATTATTTGGTTCTCAGTTGGATTCTATTATTTCAACTGTTACTGGTGGGAAAGGAATTTTTTTACCACAGGATAAAAAATCTAAAGGTAAAAACAGGGCTAACAATCGTTTTCGTTCCTTTCGTTTCAACAAAGAACAAAAGCCTGATCCTTCGTCCTCAGGAGCAGTTTCAGTTTGGAAACCATCTCCAGTCTGGAATAAATCCAAGCCTGCTAGAAAGGCAAAGCCTGCTTCTAAGTTCACATGAAGGTACGGCCCTCATTCCAGTTCAGCTGGTAGGGGGCAGGTTACGTTTTTTCAAAGAAATTTGGATCAAATCTGTTCACAATCTTTGGATTCAGAACATTGTTTCAGAAGGGTACAGAATTGGTTTCAAGATGAGACCTCCTGCAAAGAGATTTTTTCTTTCCCATGTCCCAGTAAATCCAGTGAAAGCTCAAGCATTTCTGAATTGTGTTTCAGATCTAGAGTTGGCTGGAGTAATTATGCCAGTTCCAGTTCCGGAACAGGGGATGGGGTTTTATTCAAATCTCTTCATTGTACCAAAGAAGGAGAATTCTTTCAGACCAGTTCTGGATCTAAAATTATTGAATCGTTATGTAAGGATACCAACGTTCAAGATGGTAACTGTAAGGACTATATTGCCTTTTGTTCAGCAAGGGAATTATATGTCCACAATAGATTTACAGGATGCATATCTGCATATTCCGATTCATCCAGATCATTATCAGTTCCTGAGATTCTCTTTTCTAGACAAGCATTACCAATTTGTGGCTCTACCGTTTGGCCTTGCTACAGCTCCAAGAATTTTCACAAAGATTCTCGGTGCCCTTCTGTCTGTAATCAGAGAACAGGGTATTGTGGTATTTCCTTATTTGGACGATATCTTGGTACTTGCTCCGTCTTTACATTTAGCAGAGTCTCATACGAATCGACTTGTGTTGTTTCTTCAAGATCATGGTTGGAGGATCAATTTACCAAAAAGTTCTTTGATTCCTCAAACAAGGGTAACCTTTCTGGGTTTCCAGATAGATTCAGTGTCCATGACTCTGTCTTTAACAGACAAGAGACGTCTAAAATTGATTACAGCTTGTCGAAACCTTCAGTCACAATCATTCCCTTCGGTAGCCTTATGCATGGAAATTCTAGGTCTTATGACTGCTGCATCGGACGCGATCCCCTTTGCTCGTTTTCACATGCGACCTCTTCAGCTCTGTATGCTGAACCAATGGTGCAGGGATTACACGAAGATATCTCAATTAATATCTTTAAAACCGATTGTTCGACACTCTCTAATGTGGTGGACAAATCACCATCGTTTAATTCAGGGGGCTTCTTTTGTTCTTCCGACCTGGACTGTAATTTCAACAGATGCAAGTCTCACAGGTTGGGGAGCTGTGTGGGGATCTCTGACGGCACAAGGAGTTTGGGAATCTCAGGAGGTGAGATTACCGATCAATATTTTGGAACTCCGTGCAATTTTCAGAGCTCTTCAGTTTTGGCCTCTTCTGAAGAGAGAATCGTTCATTTGTTTTCAGACAGACAATGTCACAACTGTGGCATACATCAATCATCAAGGAGGGACTCACAGTCCTCTGGCTATGAAAGAAGTATCTCGAATTTTGGTTTGGGCGGAATCCAGCTCCTGTCTAATCTCTGCGGTTCATATCCCAGGTGTAGACAATTGGGAAGCGGATTATCTCAGTCGCCAAACGTTGCATCCGGGCGAATGGTCTCTTCACCCAGAGGTATTTCTTCAGATTGTTCAATTGTGGGGGCTCCCAGAGATAGATCTGATGGCCTCTCATCTAAACAAGAAACTTCCCAGGTATCTGTCCAGATCCCGGGATCCTCAGGCGGAGGCAGTGGATGCATTATCACTTCCTTGGAAGTATCATCCTGCTTATATCTTTCCGCCTCTAGTTCTTCTTCCAAGAGTAATCTCCAAGATTCTGAGGGAATGCTCGTTTGTTCTGCTAATAGCTCCGGCATGGCCTCACAGGTTTTGGTATGCGGATCTTGTCCGGATGGCATCTTGCCAGCCATGGACTCTTCCGTTAAGACCAGACCTTCTATCACAAGGTCCTTTTTTCCATCCGGATCTGAAATCCTTAAATTTAAAGGTATGGAGATTGAACGCTTGATTCTTGGTCATAGAGGTTTCTCTGACTCCGTGATTAATACTATGTTACAGGCTCGTAAATCTGTATCTCGAGAGATATATTATAGAGTCTGGAAGACTTATATTTCATGGTGTCTTTCTCATCATTTTTCTTGGCATTCTTTTAGAATACCGAGAATTTTACAATTTCTTCAGGATGGTTTGGATAAGGGTTTGTCCGCAAGTTCTTTGAAAGGACAAATCTCTGCTCTTTCTGTTCTTTTTCACAGAAAGATTGCTATTCTTCCTGATATTCATTGTTTTGTACAAGCTTTGGTTCGTATAAAACCTGTCATTAAGTCAATTTCTCCTCCTTGGAGTTTGAATTTGGTTCTGGGAGCTCTTCAAGCTCCTCCGTTTGAACCTATGCATTCATTGGACATTAAATTACTTTCTTGGAAAGTTTTGTTCCTTTTGGCCATCTCTTCTGCTAGAAGAGTTTCTGAATTATCTGCTCTTTCGTGTGAGTCTCCTTTTCTGATTTTTCATCAGGATAAGGCGGTGTTGCGAACTTCTTTTGAATTTTTACCTAAAGTTGTGAACTCCAACAACATTAGTAGAGAAATTGTGGTTCCTTCATTATGTCCTAATCCTAAGAATTCTAAGGAGAAATCATTGCATTCTTTGGATGTTGTTAGAGCTTTGAAATATTATGTTGAAGCTACGAAATCTTTCCGTAAGACTTCTAGTCTATTTGTTATCTTTTCCGGTTCTAGGAAAGGCCAGAAAGCTTCTGCCATTTCTTTGGCATCTTGGTTGAAATCTTTAATTCATCTTGCCTATGTTGAGTCGGGTAAAACTCCGCCTCAAAGAATTACAGCTCATTCTACTAGGTCAGTATCTACTTCCTGGGCGTTTAGGAATGAAGCTTCGGTTGACCAGATCTGCAAAGCAGCAACTTGGTCTTCTTTGCATACTTTTACTAAATTCTACCATTTTGATGTATTTTCTTCTTCTGAAGCAGTTTTTGGTAGAAAAGTTCTTCAGGCAGCGGTTTCAGTTTGAATCTTCTGCTTATGTTTTTTGTTATACTTTATTTTGGGTGTGGATTATTTTCAGCAGGAATTGGCTGTCTTTATTTTATCCCTCCCTCTCTAGTGACTCTTGTGTGGAAAGATCCACATCTTGGGTAGTCATTATCCCATACGTCACTAGCTCATGGACTCTTGTTAATTACATGAAAGAAAACATAATTTATGTAAGAACTTACCTGATAAATTCATTTCTTTCATATTAACAAGAGTCCATGAGGCCCACCCTTTTTTGTGGTGGTTATGATTTTTTTGTATAAAGCACAATTATTCCAATTCCTTATTTTATATGCTTCGCACTTTTTCTTATCACCCCACTTCTTGGCTATTCGTTAAACTGATTTGTGGGTGTGGTGAGGGGTGTATTTATAGGCATTTTAAGGTTTGGGAAACTTTGCCCCTCCTGGTAGGAATGTATATCCCATACGTCACTAGCTCATGGACTCTTGTTAATATGAAAGAAATGAATTTATCAGGTAAGTTCTTACATAAATTATGTTTTTTTTTGTTTTCACCACTAGAGGGCATTAGTTCATGTGTTTCATATAGATAACATTGAGCTCATGCACGTGAAGTTACCCTGGAGTGAGCACTGATTGGCTCAAATGCAAGTGTGTCAGAATAACTGAAATTAGGGGGCAGTTTGCAGAGGCTTAGATACAAGGTAATCACAGAGGTAAAAAGTGTATTATTATAACTGTGTTGGTTATGCAAAACTGGGGAATGGGTAATAAAGGGATAATCTATCTCATAGAACAATAAAAATTCTGGTGTTGACTGTCCCTTTAATTAAAATTTGTAACAAAGGTCATGTAATTAATTTGCACATTAATTAAATGACCATTGTTACAATTTTTGACTTGACCTTGACTTACAACTTAGGTGTTTTAAAAATTACACATTTCAAGGTAAGATACACAAATAATTATAATAGAAAATAAGCAGTAACACATAAAGCTTATCTAATAGGTCTACCAAAAGTCCAGTTGCTCAGTTATAGTAAAAGTCAGTCTGCTAGAATTTGAAGATGGAGAATTGCAGGTACATATCCTCAAATCCGGAATTCCAAAATAATTAAAAAATCCAAACATTTTTATTAATATTTTTTATAAATAAAGTTTTCGAAAATTACCATTTCCCCACCTGTAAGTCACAAAAGTTTTGTTTTTTTGGGTTCTTAAATGCAAATTATAGTCTATATTTATTTAAAACAGCAACTATTACTTTTCATTACAGTACTGTACTATATTTCTGATGTTACTGTGTTTACAAAAGTATTACAAATTATATAAAACTACCTTAAATTTATGTGTAAGTTGTATTAGAACATATAAATATTGCCTAAATGACATAAGATATTGTTTTTTTACATTTCGTCACCCCATCTATTTAGCCTCAAGTCTATAAGAGTAAAAATCCGGAAGCAAATATAAACTAACAACATTTTTGTTTTAAGTTATAATCTACATCTAATAATTATTATAGTTGAATGTAAAGAGACACACTGAGGCAGAATATGAAATGCTCTGTTTTATTATTGTGCTTGCTTCTAACTTGCCAAAAACCCATAGGGGGCGAATTATCAAGCTGATGCACACATACCTGCAGCCGTAGTGGGTCGAAAGGCTTGCAAAGCCTTTGATAAATCGACCCCATAGTGTATTTCTAGATCACTTGGCTGCCTGGCTACCTTATTTCCTCTCCTCAGGCACCCCTGCCCTCATTCTTTGCAATTCTTGACAATCCCACTGCCTCCTCTGCAAAACAACTTCTGCAACTCACATCCTCTTTCGGTTAGTCACAATGGACTGACTCACTCACATAGATGGTCACTCCCTTGACCTGATCTTTAGCTATCGATCCACTATTTCAAACTTCACAAACTCTCCTTTTCCTCTTTCTGACCACCATCTCCACACTTGCAACATCCCATCCCTCCCTACAACTCTCCCTCCTTCTACCCCTCACAACAACCTTCACAGAAGCATTATGTCATTAGATCAGCTTGCTAATTCCCTCGAACCTCTCCTCTCATCCATCTCCTCCTCCTGCCCTGACCAATCTATCTGCCACAATAATTCCACCCTTACATCGGTCCTTGACAATCTGGCAACTCTTACCATTGCTCTGATATGGTACCTACGCAGATGTTCACGTACTGCTGAGTGGCACTGGAGAAAATCTTGGAGTTCAGCTGATTTCCTTCATTACATTTTGAATTCCTACTATTCTGCCCTTAATCTTTCTTCAAAACCAAAACGTCTGTTCTCCACTTTCAATAATCTTCTCCACCCACCCCCTAATACGACTTCTCTGTCAGCTCAAGACTTTGCCAGCCACTTCAATAATAAAATCGACTCCATCAGAAACGAAATCGGCTCTCAACATACTTCCATTCTCTCACCCCTAAAACGCTCGCAATCAACCACAACCCACATAGCCATAAATTTAGCTCTTTCTCCCCTGTTACTGAGGAAGAAGTTTTGTCACTTATACTGAGCTCTCACCTCACTACCTGTCCTCTTGACCCTAACCCCTCAAAGCTGCTCGCATCCCTCTCTTCTACCCTTACCCCTATACTCGCACACATTTTCAACCTTTCCCACCAGAACCAGTATATTTCCCTCATCTCTGAAACATGCACTGGTCACACCTATGCTCAAAAAACCTTCTCTTGATCCAACCTCCCCATCCAACTTACCGCCCTGTTTCCCTACTCTCTCTTGCTTCAAAGCTTCTCGAAAAGCTAGTATATGCACGCCTATCCCATTTCCTTAAATTAAACTCCCTCCTCGACCCAATGCAATCTGGATTTCGTCCCCATCACTCCACAGAGAAAGCAATCGTTAAGGTTACCAACGACCTACTTACAGCAAAATCAAAAGGCCACTTCTCTCTGCTTATGCTCCTTAATCTGTCTGCAGCCTTTGATACTGTTGACCACCCTCTTTTGCTCCAAACCCTCCAATCCTTTTGGCATTTGTGACACAGCCCTCTCGTGGTTCTCTTCCTACCTGTCAAACCGTACCTTTAGTGTAGCCTCCTCTGCCCGTCACCACTTTCTGTTGGGGTACTACAAGGCTTTGACCTCGGTCCCCTTCTCTTCTCAATCTACACGTCATCATTAGGTTCCCTAATAAAGTTCCATGGGTTCCAATATCATTTGTATGCAGACGACACCCACCAGACCTATCTCTTTCCTTGCTAACCTGTGTCACTAACTGTCTTTCTCACATCTCTTCCTGGATGTCTTTTCACTACCTCAAGCTAAATCTCTCCAAAACTGAGCTCCTTATTTTCCCTCCTTCCAAAATCTCAACCTCCAATCTCCTTATAACTGTCGACAACTCCATCATTATCCCTACCCGCATGCCCAATGTCTTGGGGTCCCACTTGACTCAGATCTTTCTTTCACTCCTCACATTCAGTCATTGTCTAAATCCTGCCGCCTCTACCATAAAAACATCTCTAAAATTAGACATTTCCTTACACAAGACACAACTAAGATTTTAATCCACTCTCTCATCCTTTCCTGCCTCTATTACTGCAACTCTGTCCTCTTTGGTCTCCCCAGCTGCCGCCTAGCGCCTTTACAATCCATAATGAATGCCTCTGCCAGGTTCATCTTCCTTACACATTGCTCTTCATCTGCTTCACCTCTCTGTCAAACCCTTCACTGGCTTCCTCTTGCCTCCAGGATTAAACACAAAATTCTCACTCGGACATACAAAGCCCTCAACTGCACTGCTCCCCCCTATATCTCTGACCTTGTCTCCAGATACTCTCTCTCCCATCCCCTTCGCTTTGCTCATGACCTCCTCCTCTCTTATCTCCTCACACTCCCGCTTACAGGACTTCTCCAGACTGGCTCCCATCTTGTGGAACTTGACATTATTCTTTCACAAATTATTATGCCCCCCTTTCCTGTAATTTATGTTGAAATACTTTTTATTGTATATTTTTCAAAAATAAAGAAAGCATACAAATACAAAAGGATGCAATTCAGTATAATACATAGAAGAAAGAAGCTACATGAAAACTGAGAAAATGGGTTGGGAGCACATATTATGCAAATCTCAAGTAAATATTATGCAAACTTCCAAAGGAATAACCCAGAGTTTCATGTGGTATGATAAACTGTAGAGGATCAGAAATGTCTCGACTCTGGAGCTGGTGAGATGACCACCTGTATCAACATCTTCGTCTGTGAGAACTCTCCTGAGTTACAGATCTCTCTTGTACTAAGTAGGTTATAGAGCTTCACATCCTTTAAATGTTTACGTCTAATGACATCATAAACATAATAATCAAACAAAATTAAATGAATACAACGATATTAACAAACTTAAGGCAAAATTTATCAAGCCCCAAAAAAATGCGCCTAAAAAGTTGCGATTATTTCCGCAATAGTTTGCAATTTGTGAAGTCAAAAATGTCGCCAGTATTTATCAAAATTCTAAAATTTTTGGGGCAAAACTTTTTTGCGATGTCAAGCGAATGGCTGATCCTAGTTTTCTTGCGAAAATGTAATTTTCACTTTATTAATCTTAATTTTAGACACCGGTAAATGGTTTGTTTTAATTAAGTGATCGGTTTGTAAGAATGTTATTTCTTATATATTAAAGTTCTTTTTATTTTGCCCCTTCTTTGGCTCTCTTTCATTGAGGAAGGTTGCCCATTTTTTGGAGCTTATCTACTTTCTTTTTAATGCACTTATTTCAATTGCACTTAAATTATTTTACTTTTTTATAAATTTGTGTATACCTTTTTGTTATTTAATTATTATTATTCAGGTTCTGGGCCTTGTTGTGGGCAATTTCTAACTCTAGATACAGCAAAAAAAAAAGAGATTCAATTTTCCCTCCAGACAAACAACAATATCGCTCTTTATTTTTCACTCCTTGCAACCTACAAATTGGCGAGATTAAAAACAGTGAATATTGCATGCACCACTTTTCATAAATATATGAGAACTGCGAATATATACGGGCAATTTAAAATGCCAATAGAGATTAATACAAGAGTTAGGCATTCAAGACAATTTATTTGCATATATTTAAGACTTGCGAATGGTCATGAGTCAATTTGTTCGCACATATGAAAAGTTGCGACTTTATTGGCGCATAATCTTTCATAAATATGGTGATATCATTTGTGAGGTTTTTTTTTACAACAAATGTGAGAATTTTCTTATTCTCACTTTGATAAATCTTGCCCTTAGTGTCACTTTGTGTCTTTAGTAGCCTAGTTTATATCATTATACTCGTCTCGCTGCATCTATCCACCCCAACTCATCGTTGGTAGTCTCTTCATGAGAGACCTCTCTTTAGTGTGGGAAGGGGGGGTCTCTTCTGAAGCTTTTTGGTAGGAGTTTATGTTCCTGCCTCAGCTTTCTTTAGCTCTTAGTTACCTTTGAGCATCCAATAGTGCCATATCTTATTGAAAGAGTCTGTAGTGTTTTGAATGTGTGCTGAGGATTCATACATTAAATATGTATACTTTATTTTGGCCAATATCTCCACCCATGTTTGTTCCCCAGATTTCCAGTATTTTGCAATGTTTATTCTGGTAGTAGTACATACAATCCTTATAAATGTATTAATGTGTTTGTTGAATTTGGGGATTCTTTCATTTAACAAAGCTTGATTGATGTTAAGGGAGATTCTTTCCTCTAATAGTGTGCTTAGAAATCTAGATAATTCCAGCCATATGACTTTAATATTTGGACATTCCCACCACATGTGAAAATAGGTGCCCACCTCATTGCATCCCCTATAACAGTTTTGAGAACCCCTTACTGTTATATGTGCTGTTTTTACTGGGGGTTAGATACCACCTAAACGTGGTTGGTTTTGATGCAATTTTCTCTCATGTCTGCGCTAATGAGACCTTTACAAGAGTTAATATTTTTTCCCATCTATTTTTGTCTTTCTCTTCAGTTATATCTGTCTCCCATCTAACCATTGTTGAGGATTACGATTTGCGTTTCATGGATTAAATATTAACATATATTTGGGATATTGTAAGTTTTGGTCTGCTCGGGGAGGTGTAAATGCATTCCATAGGAGTGAGAGGTTGGGGGTTAAAGTTAGTTGTATATTTCCGTATGGCGAATGTGATTTGTAGATATCGGAACCAATGTAGGGGTATAGGGTCTCTTTTCTTGTAATTTAAAGGGACAATGTACTCTAAAATTGCTTTTCTCTTTGTGTTTACAATGACTTGTTATACCAGCTGCAGAGTATAAAATGTATGAGAAATTGCTCCTTAGGTTTATTTGTGTATTTGAAATAGATGTTTGTTCTTTGAAACTACAACCCATCAAAGGGCTAGATTACAAGTGGAGTGGTAGTTTGCGCTTGCGTTAAAAACGTATGAAGTACTTTTTTTGCGCTTGGATATTTGGGGCTCATATTATGAGTTTAAAGTAAAAAGTTTGCGCTCTCTCGTTTGCAAAGTCTCAGTAACAAATGGTCTTTGAGAAGTCGCAAACGTAAAATTGCATTCCCCTATAGACTTCAGTGCAGTTGAAAAAAAAACCCTAACATCCACACGATCGCGGTTATTTAAATGCACAACATAAGAAGACAATATATTTGCATATTTCATAATCCAATGTTTGGCACATAGCAGAATATGTTCTGTTAAGGTAATGCAGGAAAGGCAGACACTCCCCTCTCCCCTAAAAAGACCCATTAAACAACCAGGAGTCTGTAGACAACAGTATACATCTAAAGCTTTGGGGCTTGGTTAGGAAATCAGCACAATGTTATTTAAAATTAAGCAAAACTATAGATTTTTTCTAAAAACACTCCCAGATGGGCTTTATAAATGGATCATTTACAAAACATTATGCAAAGAAAAATCTAGTGTACAATGCCCCTTTTAATATAGATACTTTCAGAATAGGTAAGGATACCACAAAAAATCAGCTATTTTAAATGCTGAAATAAAGTAAAAGGAGCTATTTTTAAGCAATTTAAGACACCTCAGGATGTAAAATTGATAATTGGAAACAAAGTGGAGAAAAGTTTAGGGTAAACTGTCCCTTTAAAATTAAAGGGACATGAAACACAACATTTATCTTTTTAGGCTTCAGATAAAATTTTAAATAACTTCCTTTAAATTTAACTTTTTTTTAAATGTTTTACTATCAATGTTGCTTCATTTTCTTTCTATCCCTACTGGGAGTTATCTGCTTCTTGTTATTGGCTTACCAATGTGTTCAGCTATGTGCAGCTACCAATCATCAGCTAGCTCCCAGCTCCTGGGCCTATCTAGGTATGGTTTTCAACAAAGGATGCAAAGAGAACTAAGCAAATTAGATAATAGAAGTAAACTGGAAAGTTGATTAGAATTGCATGCTCCATCTGACTCATGGAAAAAAATTGGGTTTCATGTCCTATTAACCCCTTGATGAGGGTACGTCGCTGGTCTTTCTATGGGTGTGTTTAATAGTTATTTTCAAAAGCTTGCAGGGGGGAGGGTCTAATAGTGCGGTGTTACCGCTTGCACCAAGACTCGCGCTACTGCAACCAGACAAACCCTTAAGGACCAGCGACGTACAGGGTATGTTGCGCTCGTTAAGGATTTTCTAGTCCTGAAAACGGCAAGCACATGCAGCTTTTTATTAGTTGTTGCTGAAGCTAAAGAATGAAGGTTTTGTTTTCACAATGACGGTGGCTAGCTGTGTCTTCTGCAGAAGCACGCCTGGATTAGCTGCTTCATGTAAGGACAAGGAGTTTAACCAAACACCTTCTTAGCTTCTATTGTTTATCAATGGTCAACTTATTTCTAATAGAAACATAGATATTGACGGCAGATAAGAGCCATAGGCCCAGCAAGTCTGCCCGACCTTACCTAACAGTATAAACTTATCTAGTTCGTAGGATAGCCCTATGCTTGTCCCATGCATTTTTAAAGTCCCCCACAGTGTTTGTTGCTACTACCTCTTGAGGAAGTTTATTCCATAAATCAATCACTCTTTCTGTAAAGAAGTGCTTCCTCAAATTACTCCTGAATCTACTACCCTTTAGCTTGAGCTCATGACCCCTTGTTCTTGAATTTTCCATTTTATGTAAAATACCCACAGCCTCAGTTTTACTAAACCCTTTAATGTACTAGAAAGTTGCTATCAAATCACCTCTTTCCCTTCTCTCCTCTAAGCTATACTTATTTAGGTCATTGAGCCTAAGTTTTATTTTTTTAGACCATGTACCATTTTGGTAGCCCTCCTTTGCACAGATTCAAGTTTGTTAATATCCTTCTGAAGATATGGCCTCCAGAACTGCACACAATACTCAAGATGAGGCCTAACTAATGATCTATAAAGTGGCATAAGAACCTTACTATTTCTGCTGCAAATACCTCTACCAATACATCCAAGCATTCTGCTAGCCTTACTCGCTGCATTACTACATTGTTTACTAAGTTTTAAATCATCTGAAATAATAATTCCCAAGTCCTGTTCCTCGTCTGTAACAGTCAGTAAAGTGTCATTGAGTCTGTAATTAACATTTGTATTTTTCTTCCCTAAATGCATTATTTTACACTTTGCTGTGTTAAACTTTAGATCCCAGTCGTTTGTCCAATCCTCCAATTGTTGTATATCACTTCTCATTTTGTCTACCCCCCCTGGAACATCCACTCTGTTGCAAATTTTTGTATCGTCTGCAAACAGACATACTTTCCCCTGTAGCCCTTTGCTGATATCGCAGATAAATATGTTAAACAAAACATTCAGACATTGTTAATGTATTGGAAACTGCAGAAAATGTAATTACAAGGTGTTTAATTAGATGTGAAAAACAGAAAGTCCAGTTATATATTATAACGGATTAGATGGTGTTTTGCTTTAATGTATCCCTTGAATTCTATCAGTTTTTGTTATGAGTGTAAGTGATTTATAAGTGTTAAAGGACCATACAAATATCTTAATTTGCACAGCTATTTATGTGTTGCAATTTAATTCTAAAAGCCAGCTCCAAAATAGCCGAAATTCTGCTGCTGCTGCCATATTAGGCATTTGTTTGTGAAACAAACCTCCAAATAACGAATAATGCACATGTTTACTTACAACTCATTTCTCATACATTGTTTCTTTTGTTGGTTTAATAATGATGTCCTATTTATCTTATCTACACAGCATCTCCCCCATTGTATGCTGTTAGTTCTGTATCCTCTCTGCCTGTGCAGGAGAGCTGGGAGTGGTGTGTATTGTGTCTGTAAATACTTCATTTGCGTCATACAAGCCACTGCCGACTCTCTGAGAAGGTGAGGTGTTTGAATACTGGTGCACGTGCACTCACAGCATATACAATAACAAAACTGTAATAACTTTTAATAGAAGCATTTTTGCTAATGGAAGTATGCTGGAAAAAAATGCTTCTATTTAAAACTGAAATGCACCCAGGCACATTTCACTTTTGACTATTCTATCCATTTAACATCAAACCTCCACAGTCCTTTGAGATACGCTATATCGTCTAAATCCAAATGATAAAGTAGGTCTCTCACATTGATCCCCAACAGCCCCCTCTCAAACATATTATATATTGTGCTGATCTCCTGCTTCCAGGCACAGTCCAGCAATTGGTTAATTCACTGAAACATTTGCATAGGGAGCACCACAGAAATATTTCCAGGAGCACATCACTTGGGGCACAACCTCACCCAGCATTCATATCTTGTCTGCAGTTTAAACATTAAAGGGACATAAAACTAATTTTTTTTTTTTTACTATTCAGAAAGAGCATACAAATTAAAGTTTCTAACTTCTGTTATTGTTCTCATGCTGTTCTTTGTTGTAGAGCAGGGATGGGGAACCTTGGCCCTCCAGATGTTTTAGAACTACATTTCCCATGATGCTCAACTGGACTTCAAAGTCAGATTATGGATAATGTAGTTCTGAAACATCAGGAGTGCCAAGGTTCCCCATCCCTGTTGTAGAGCATACCTAGGTAGGTAGTGTGCACGTCTGGAGCACTACATGAGCCCACCTACATGCATTTCAACAGAGGATACCAAACCCCCAGTAATATGGCCAACAGGTCTTTTACTCTGGAACTGCGGAATCTGTTGGCGCTCTACAAATAACAGATAATAACTGATGAGTCCTTTAATATTGTGGTGTTGAGACGTAAGCACAGTATTTAGATGGCTTTTGTGAGCACACTCTTTATCCTTATTCAAGCTGTAGTGCTGCACTACCCACAGTTCACCATACTGAGGCCTTCAAAACACTTGGGACATTCAACAGTATGGTGATGCCACAGCGTGGCCAGCACACATCACTAATGGCTTCTCATGCTCCCGCATCCACCGGGAGTCAGAAGCTATTCTGAGATAGGCTGAATATCTAGCAAATAATGCAAACAGCAAGGTGCTCCTACACTGCTGAAAATTCGCAGATGGCAGATGAGTTGTTCTTAAAACTGACAGTAGCTGTAGAAGTTATTTCCTTGTGATGGATTATTATTAAAGTGAAGGTAAACTTTGATGAACGAAAGCCCTTTTAAAAAAAAAAAAAAAAAAAAAAAAATACTATTAAAAATAGGCGCACTTTCATTCATCAAAGTTTACAAAGCAGCCTTTTTGATTAAAAACTTACCTCTCTTCTTTGCACAGCCAGACCATCTTCCCCCACCCGGAGATCCTCTCTTCACACGTCATCAATGACTAATCCAGCTTCCTCCAATCATGGCTTCCCCCAAAGTAGTCATTGCCTGAGGCTATGCCATGATTGGAGGAAGCTGGATTAGTCATTGATGACGTGTGAAGAGGATCTCCGGGTGGGGGAAGCTGCTCTGGCAGTGAAAAAACCAAAGGTAAGTATAGTATTTAATGAATGAAAGCCCGTTTTTTTTTTTTTTTTTTTTTTTAAAGTTTACCTTCACTTTAATACCCAGATTCCTGGTACACATTTTAAGGCTCCCAAACACCTGGATTTCTCTTGTCCTGGTATAAAATATGAAATACGTATTATCAAATGTATGAAAGTTTTTATTCAATAAATATGAGCTTAATTTTTCAAAACTTTTTAAATTAAATTAACTCAGTTTGTTTCTTATTCACAATTGAAATTCGATGTTAACATGATTTATGTATTTAACATTTGTTAGACATTTTTCATAAGGTCCTCAATTAAAGGTTGCTGGATCCCTGTTTTTGTTAAATCCATTTAGGTTGAGTTTATTTTATAATATTTTTCTTTGTTTTTAGTTGTCCATGTGTGTTTGGTAGATAGCGTTAAAGTGTTGATCACCTTACATTTGGACTCTCTTGGATATTTTTAATTTTTTCTTCACATATTGATATCATTCACTAGTCTAAAAAACAAACAAATATATTTTTAATGTCCCATACAATACTTTTTTATTGCTTAAAAGATAGATATCCCTTTATTACCAATATCCCAGGTCTGCTTAACCATCACTGTTATCTTAATACACTTTTTTCCTCTGTGATTACCTTGTTTCTAAACATCTGCAGACTGCCCCCTTACCTCAGTTCTTTTGACAGACTTCCATTGTAGCCAATTAGAGCTGCAACAACTAATCGTCATAATCGATTATGAAAATAGTTGTCAACGAATCTCATAATCGATTAATCGGTTTGCAATTAGTTGGTCTGTGCACAACACCAGCTGTTTCACTACAATGAACTCCTGCATATGGTATTCTGTTTTATGGTTATGTCCTTAGCCTAAAGGATGTCTACAGACGTCTACTTTTCACTTTTTCAGGACAGTATACGTTTACAACTACCCCTGGCTTTTGTGCAACCCAGATATAATAGTCATCATTTGGATTGTTTATATTAAATCAGGTGATTTGGAACTATGCTTTTCATGATATAGTGCCGAGCTTGTTGTTTACACCTTGCCCCTAGATTGATGGGAGTTATTTAAATTGATGTGCACTATTATCTGTTTGCACACATTTTTTATATTTTTAATAAATTGTGATAATATGTACCAGATTCAACCTTTAAGTATATATTCATTATTTTTAGAGCGGACTATATATTTCCCCTAACCTTTATAGCTGGTTATTTACCATTGCATATAGATATTTTTATTTTACAATGAAGTCAAGGGTTTCTGAAAAGAGTGAATAACAGAATGTTATTAACAGTGATAGTCTAACTCTTTCTAGTTTTACCTCTTTTCAAACAGTTTGTGGTTTTGTTTAATTATAAAACTGTGCTCTCTGCTGCTTAAAAATTGAAGAAACAGTTGTGTTAATGTAAAGTTTTAGTCTGAAGTTTATATTTGTAACACTCATTATGTGGATTTTATTTAAAACATAGAAAACTATTATTGATTCTCTTTTTATCCGATTAGTCGATTAATCGAAAAAATAATCGTCCGATTAATCAATTATGAAAATAATCGTTAGTTGCAGCCCTATAGCCAATCAGTGCTGACTCATAAATAACTCCACGAGAGTGAGCACATTGTTATCTATATTACACACATGAACTAGCAGTGTCTAACTGTGAAAAACGGTCAACATGCACTGAGATAAGAGACAATACAACGGCTTAGAAATTAGCATATGAGCATACATAGGTTTAACGTTCTGCAAAGAATTCCAAGAGAACAAAGCAAATTTGATGATAAAAGTAAAATGGAAAGTTGTTTAAAATTGCATGCCCTATCTGAATCATGAAAGATTAATTTGACTAGACTGTCGCTTTATAGGAACTCCCAGCACCTTTTTGGGTTTAAAGTTATAAAATAACCCAGTTATAATCCAGTTTGTGCATTTCTAATCATCGTACCCACAAGCAGTCTTATCCCACTGAGGTTTGGAGGGATCGGTAGCATACTGTATATCAAGACCATAAATGACACGGCCATCAGGAGAGACAACTATTGCTGCGGCCCTAGTTGCCTATCTGGATCACAGAGTTTGGGCTGCCATACATTCCCTCCCCAGGTAACTGGGTTAATGAGCAGTGAGACTTAAAATAACATAAGACAAAAAGATAAGTAAGGCCCCTGAGTATTCACGTTACATTTTAATTCTCAAGATGGAGTCAGTTGATTGTCTTCTATTGGTGGCAATGGATCTGTTATTCACAGATTATTTCCAATGGCTCCCAACCCTGCTATGGACAAAGTTGTCTAGCGTTGACCAAATTAATCTATCCTGCCATCCTACTTCCCTACACTTACCCAACAATTCTCCCAACATGAAGCTAGTATGGAAGATATGGATGCATCAGAAGACATACCTAACTTAGCTTTGGCTCCCTGTTGAAATGGAGAAGTGGGTTCCTGTTCACAATCAGTGAATCTGAAGATGCATGATGAAGCTAGGACCCACCTATATCCTACCTTGCTTCCTGTTGTCTGCGCAGTGACCGGTTGTTGTAGATGGAAGGCAGAATTTCAGTAAGAATGGTGGGTTCTATTTCTTTGCAGCACAGAATGAGTTGGTTGAAGATGCTTTTTACTGCTGATGGCTGCTACACATTTCGTTCATGCGATATCAGCAGGCTGCTGAAATAGCGCTAGAGAAAAGTTTTCACTTCCGACCCTGAGTTATGTTGACACGGACTGGTATAAGTTTAGACCCTTCAGATCTATTGTTTAGTTAATGGTACCTACTAACATAATTGACTGTCTGCAAATGACTGATTTTTAAATGGTAACCCTAATTATATATATATATATATATATATATATATATATATATATATATATATATATATATATATATATATAGTGTCTATGGGGTGTTTTTAACTATTGGTGCAGCATTATATTATGTTCTTTTTCTGTAGTTAAAGTGAATGTAAAGTTGAAAGAATGAGTGCCCGGTTTTTAAAAATACTATTAAAAACAGGGGCACTTTCATTAATTAAACTTTACATTGCAGCTTTTTAAAAAAATACTTACCTTTTTCTTTTGAAAACCCAGGCCAGCAATCCTCCCGCAGCTCCTCTGTACTTACCTTCGCAATGACGAAACCGGCTACCTCCAATCATAGCATGCACCCTGGAGCGTCCATCTCGTGAGGCCACGCAACGATTGGAGAAAGCTTGTTTCGTCATCGATATCCTAAGTACAGAGGAGCTGCAGGCGGAGGATCGCTGGTCTGGGTTTCCTAAAGATAAAGGTAAGTATTTAAACAAAATTCCCTTGGTTTTAATAGTATTTTTAAAAACTGGGCACTCATTCATTAAACTTTACATTGCAGCGGTTTTTTTTTAAAATACTTGCCTTTTTCTTTAGGAAACCCAGACCAGCAATCCTCCCTCCCGCAGCTCCTCTGTACTTGCCTCCGCAACGACGAAACCGGCTTCCTCCAATCATGGCATGCACCCTGGAGCGTTCATCTCGTGAAGCCACGCAACGATTGGAGGAAGCCGTTTTTTTCATCGATATGCAGTACAGAGGAGCTGCAGGCGGAGAATCGCTGGTCTGGGTTTCCTAAAGATAAAGGGAAGTATTTAAAAAAAAGACGCTGCAATGTAAAGTTTAATGAATGAAATTTCCCTAATTTTTATTAGTATTTTTAAAAACCGGGCACTCATTCATTCAATTTACATTCACTTTGATGCTCTATATCAGTATTTCATCCATATATATATATATATATATATATATTTACACACAGTGGATATAAAAAGTCTACACACCCCTGTTAAAATGTCAGGTTTCTGTGATGTAAAAAAATGAGACAAAGATAAATCATTTCAGAACTTTTTCCACCTTTTAATGTGACCTATAAACTATGCAACTCAATTAAAAAACAACAATTTAGCAACGTCCCATGCACCCGGCAGCTGTCATCAGGCGATAGTGATGAAAGAAAAGACAAGACTCAGGCTTACTTGCGTATGAACTCGTATATTATAATGAAGTCTCAGGCAAAATACAGATAACAAACTGGCATCAATTATGACCTGCTAATTGATGCCAGTTTGTTATCTGTATTTTGCCTGAGACTTCATTATAATATACAAGTTCATACGCAAGTAAGCCTGAGTCTTGTCTTTTCTTTCATCACTATCGCCTGATGACAGCTGCCGGGTGCATGGGACATTGCTAAATTGTTGTTTCATGAAGCGGTGGTGGATCGCTTCACACTTTGCACCGGCACAGCTGTTTACTTAGAGGCGCGTCATCGTGACGTCAGAGAGGGGGTGTGTTGCCTACGTGAAGCACGCATCAGAGTACACGGCTACACACAGTGGATGTCTGAGCGCTCCCTGGATGCTACAATTCAATTAAAAAACAAACTGAAATCTTTTAGGTGAAGGGAAGTAAAAATAAAAAAATAAAATATGGTTGCATAAGTGTGCACTTAAACTAATACTTTGTTGAAGCAACTTTTGATTTTATTACAGCACTCAGTCTTTTTGGGTATGAGTCTATCAGCATGGCACATCTTGACTTGGCAAGATTTGCCCACTCTTCTTTGCAAAAACACTCCAAATCTGTCAGATTGCGAGGGCATCTCCTGTGCACAGCCCTCTTCAGATCACCCCACAGATTTTCGATTGGATTCAGGTCTGGGTTCTGGCTGGGCCATTCCAAAACTTTAATCTTCTTCTGGTGAAGCCATTCCTTTGTTGATTTGGATGTATGCTTTGGGTCGTTGTCATTCTGAAAGATGAAGTTCCTCTTCATGTTCAGCTTTCTAGCAGAAGCCTGAAGGTTTTGTGCCAATATTGACTGGTATTTGGAACTGTTCATAATTCCCTCTACCTTGAATAAGGCCCCAGTTCCAGCTGAAGAAAAACAGCCCCAACGCATGATGCCGCCACCACCATGCTTCACTGTGGGTATGGTGTTCTTTTGGTGTTGTTTTTGTGCCAAACATATCTTTTGGAATTATTGCCAAAAAGTTCAACCTTGGTTTCATCAGACCAGAACACCTTTTCTCACATGCTTTTGGGAGACTTCAGATGTGTTTTTGCTCAATTTAGCTGGGCTTGGATGTTTTTCTTCGTAAGAAAAGACTTCCGTCTTGCCATCTACCCCAAAGCCCAAACATATGAAGAATACGGGAGATTGTTGTCACATGTGCTACACAGCCAGTACTTGCCAGATATTCCTGCAGCTCCTTTAATGTTGCTGTAGGCCTCTTGTTAGCCTCCCAGACCAGTTTTCTTCTCGTCTTTTCATCAATTTTGGAGGGACATCCAGTTCTTGGTAATGTCACTGTTGTGCCATATGTTCTCCACTTGATGATGACTGTCTTCACTGTGTTCCATGGTATATCTAATGCCTTGGAAATTCTTTTGTACCCTTCTCCTGACTGATACCTTTGAACAATGAGATCCCTCTGATGCTTTGGAAGCTCTCTGCGGACCGTGGCTTTTGTATAGGACGCGACTAAGAAAATGTCAGGAAAGACCTACTAGAACAGCTGAACTTTATTCAGGGTTAATCAGAGGCACTTTAAATTATGGAAGGTGTGTGATGATTCTTATTTAACATTTTGAATGTGATTGCTTAATTCTGAACACAGCTACATCCCCAGTTATAAGACCACATTATTTTAGTTTTTGTTGTTTACTTCCCTCCACCTTAAAGATTTCAGTTTGTTTTTCAATTGAGTTGTGTAAATTATAGGTCACATTAAAGGTGTAAAAAGTTCTGAAATTATTAATCTTTGTCTAATTTTTTTACATCACAGAAACCTGACATTTTAACAGGGATGTGTAGACTTTTTATATGTTTGTTTTGGGGGGGGTTTGTTATTCACTATGCATATGTGACATCTTGTCATAAAGCTTTGAGCCCAAATAAGTTTTCCTTAAGCCTAGCGCCAATTCACCTGTCACATAAACATGTTCCATAAGTGTGATGCTCAAAAGAAGAATAGCATAGATTATTATATATCTTTTAATTTGTTATATGTCAGTAGTTCTTCTGTCATATCAAACGGCTCCATTATCAATACACTAATCTATATTTGAATTTGGTACGAACTTATGTCACTAATTCTTTTGTCACATAAAGTCTTATGTGCATAATAATTTGTCTGTGAATTTGATATGATCAAATACCTTTAGTTTTCCTGTCACATAAATAGTCTACAAGTGACAAAATATATTTTTGAATTTGGTGTGAACATATGTGATTAGTTAATCTGTCACATAAACCAGCTCTGATTTATTTGTATAATCTACATACACACACTAGCCATGCTAATACTTTTTATAAACGGAATTTAGAAGT